>NW_028234409.1:1736415-1738915 GCF_977035675.1 Penaeus japonicus | reverse complement strand
CTTCTTTCTTTTAAAAATGATCAATTTCTTTGGTGCAGGGGCGTTTCCGGTACAGGCTACAACTTACTTTTTCTTTTCCTTCCCTTCCGGTAAAGAATTCTTAATGCTGCTGCCTCGCTACTTCTTTTCTGGGAGCCAGTTCCTGTGTCTTTTGCCAGATTACAAAATTTATCGACGATTAGTATACACGAAGGATAAAAGAAACAAGAGTTATGTAAAGTGCACGTTAACGCTACTGCGTAATCTTATTTATTTACAAATTTTACATCTCAGTCCATTACTAGATTCTTACAGATCTATTCGGAAAGTAAAGGTAATGTACACGTGTTCCTTGGATTCCGAGCGAATCCACACACTTTTGCAGGTAAGCAGCCACTTTCTGTCAGAACAAACATCAGTAATAGAATGGCTGATGAATTTTCTTCCTTCTATACCAGTTTCTATCTCATCTTTCGTTTCTTGTTAGCGTTGTTTTTCAAGATAGGACTATTAAGTAATTTAGATAAAAAGGAAGCTATTTATTGCAAAGAAACATGGTAAATGTAATGAAAGAGAACCATTATGTTGAAAAAGCAATCTACAAAAATCAATAGTGCTCATTAGTCAGAGATGATAACAGACAGCAGAAATGCAGCCTGGAATTTATGCTGAGACACAGCACATACCTCCACGAAGTCTGAAAAGCACTAACTGGCCCACGATCCTCCAGCAATTGAGTCGAGGACGAGGGGTCGAAGTGCAGGAGGAGAACGCTCAACCAAAGCAATTTGTGGCATCTCTAACAGCCTCTGTGTATGTGTGTGTGTGTGTGTGTGTGTGTGTGTGTGTGTGTGTGTGTGTGTGTGTGTGTGTGTGTGTGTGTGTGTGTGTGTGTGTGTGTGTTTACATATACACTAGATATAAACAGGCATATAAATAATGTTGAGTGCCCTTTACGACATATGACGGATGCACATTTGAAAAGCTTATACATATGTCATCCTTCCAAATAACAATAAGTGACTGAAAAGAGGAAAGTGATGTCTCTGGCAAATTGGCAATGCTGTATGTATGGTTTTCCGTTTTGTATGTCTGTAAAAAAAGACAATTTCTTTTTCTTGTAATTGCTAAAGATACTTGTATTCGTTGTTGTTATATTGAAAAAATGTTCAGCAGAAAAGGCTGATATTTATATCCAGTAGGGATATATTAAGATGAATCAATGTGTCTATCTATCTTTTTTTCATCATTATTATGACTAGCTCTCTAGAAGTTTGCAGTCTGCAAATTAATAGAAATAAACAGAAATCGTGTGACAGTGTAAAAAACAACCAATATCAAAATGTTAAAATCGACAAATGACATCGATAATGATAGTGCTAATTACTATCCCAATCATAACGAAATTGTGATGGTAATAATGATGATACTAATTTTGATTGTCATTACTGGAATTGCCACTACCATCACTGTACGAGATAAGCAACAGCAATGAAACCGATCGACTGAAGCTCCTCCTCCTCTGCGTCGTCTATTCCTCCCGCGCGGCTTCCCTTCCGGAGTTCCCTTGTCGTCCAGTCAAGCGCCGTTTCATTTCGGGAATCACGAAACTTTTTCCACGGAAGAGAAGGAACCAACCTGTGATGGGGTCAGGCTGGCTGGCGCTGATGACCTCGTTTTGAAACTCGGCAAACACTAGAGCGAAGGAAGAGGTGACCTGACGAGGGTGATGAGATGCTGTTACTGCAGTGGGATGACGAGGACAGAGGGGGGAGGGGGAAAGGAGGGAGAGAGGACATGGTTCCTGCACGTCTCAAGATTCATTTATAAGATCTTAAATTGCTTTATCAGAAGTGACAATTAATCAATGCTGTCATAGGATCTTTAATTTTACTTGTTTTTCTTTTTTTCCTGTATTTGATGAACGTTCCTGGATGATTTTGTTTAAATGTTGCCAAATGAATTTAAACATTTACAGCATTGAAAGACTGTAATTGTAATTTATGTGTTTATTTTGCTTTGGAGTCATTGATGACTATGTCAGAACGAACCTTTTTACGATTTTTCTTTTTAAACATAATAGCGACTTCAATTTAGGGAAATAATGAGGAAATAGAGGGAAAGAAAATAGTACATAATGACATTCAAAGGGCTATTATTTAACACAGAAAAGTAATTATGCTTTATGGTTATGAATATGAAAGCAAAGATGTGTCCGACATTAAACCTATTGCTTTTTCTGTCGTTTACCAAATGTTTATTTCCTGTCCGCTTCTGGCCTCGCAATGGGAAGAGCTGCAAAGAGCTCAAGGCAGAAGGACACCGCGCTTCCTCTCTTTATCTTGAGCTGCAGAAAGAGGCAGTTATGAGAATGATTAAAAGCCCTCGGTGTCCCTCGACGAAGACGATCTAACATTCCCTTTCGTCGTTGTCTGCGTCGCATCGTCTTTAAAAAGTAAGAAAGAAAGAACGGGAGAGGAAGAGGGAAAGGGAGAAGGGGAGCGAGATTTCTTTCCTTCCT
>NW_028234409.1:1728915-1731415 GCF_977035675.1 Penaeus japonicus | reverse complement strand
GAATTGAATGACTGCCTCGTGCGATCTGTCAGAACGTCCTTCTCCACTGCGGGCGGAGGAGGGACAGCAGCCTCTCTGTAAGGTAAAAAGAAAGATTAAAAGAGCATAATAAAGTTTTTATCGCGAGAGCTGGCGACTAAAAGTTGTTCATTTGATCTAAATGGTGATTAGACCTTTTAATTTTTTGTCTTTTTATCTCTTTTTAATTTTTCTTTTCTTTTTATCTCTTTTTCAGTCTACCAGATGTCATTTTGCTATGACGTTTCAAAAGAAATTTCCATTTCTTGGTTGCAGAATGCACTCTTCGGTTTCATATAAGATATACGGTGTGTGTGTGTGTGTCTTTGTTTGTGTGTGTGTGTCATTGACGTGCCTGCGTGTGAATCTTTTTCTCTCATGTGGTTGTTACAAGGGAAAGAAATTAATTGTTTTCCGAATGTGTGTAGTTTTAGTTCTTACAAATTAAAGATGATGATGATGACGGTTACAATAATAATCCTTTCGTTTGATCGCTTCATTCCCTTGTACCTTGAGCGAGGGCCTCCTGTCTCCTGATGCTCGACTCTAACCGGCTCTGAGAATCACACTTCCTTCAACCTTGACATTGCCTTTGCATGGTAATTATACTCATCTCTGATCAGTGAGTTAAACCACGTATTGAAGGCATCTCAGACCAGTGAGCATAAACAAAGGCGGAAGAAAAGTAGGCCAAAAATAAATAAATTGTTAACCTTTTTGATACAACTGTAGTTTGTCGTGATTATAATTTTTTTTTTTTCATATAAAACAAATTGACAGCAATAGTAGTGGTAGAATAAAAGGAATATGTATTAAGAGTAGCAGCAGAGTAATGTCAGTAATAGAATTTCCTCTCTCCTACCGAGATATCAGCGTTCCAGCTGAGTAGACGCACGTGCGAGCCAACTGTCCTTCCGAGCGATTCGTTTCTGTGGCCAACTGGCCAATCCTCTTTCCTTTGGCCGCCAATCCAAGAGCTACTGATATCATCAAAAGTGCTTGAAAAAGTAGTGGTATGCTTTCTTCAATGGTCGACTCTTTTCTGTGTTACAAAACTCATTCGCCTATCAGCCACTTCTCATTTCTTTTCTATTTTTCGAAAATTTCCATACACTGAAAATGAGAAAGAGTGGCGGGAGCGCTGAACTAAGGCGTCCAAGAAGGGGAGCTGGTCGTCGGCCTCCCATTCCACCTCGAAGCGAATGGAAGGAGAGAGGGAATTCAGCTTCTCCAGGAACTCAGGGAAGAGAGCAGGATCCTGACGTACGTACCTCAGCCATACTGAAGGGCGGAGGGAGATGGAAGGAAGAAGCTCAGCCTCGAAGGACTCCTTAAACAAGTTGGCCAGGACAGGGGAGAGGGGAGAGCCCATAGCAACACCGAAGGTCTGAGGGTAGAAGCGTCCTTCGAAAGAGGAGTTGGAATCCATTTTGTGTATAGTGGGTTTATCTGCCATTTTGTCAACACGGAAGTGTTTTGCAAGTCGTATATATATATATATATATATATATATATATATATATATATATATATATATATATATATATATATATATATATATATCGTTCTCTCTCATGATCCCTTCCACTTCACACGGCATATTGTTTAATATAAACTTGAGAAGACGAATTGGTCCTCTAACGCGGCACCGGCGGATAGGCCTACAACTGGGAAATGTGAGGCCGTGAAATTCTGTTATATTGAAGAAAAGCTTCGTCTCTGTCATCTTAGTTTGACATAATTCAAGTTGAAGGCTGGTCGTATTATCCGTATTATCTCTCTCTCTCTCGCTCTTACTCTCTCTCTCTCTCTCACTCACTCTCTCTCTCTCTCTCTCTCTCTCTCTCTCTCTCTTTCTCTCTCGCCCTCTCTCTCTCTATCTATCTATCTATCTATCTCTCACTCACTCTCACTCTCGCTCTTTCTCTCTCTCTCTCTCTCTCACTCACTCTCACTCTCGTTCTTATTCTCTCTCTCTCTCTCTCACTCACTCACTCTCACTCTCGTTCTTATTCTCTCTCTCTCTCTCTCTCTCTCTCTCTCTCTCTCTCTCTCTCTCTTTCTCTCTCGCTCTTACTCTCTCTCTCTCCTCTTCTCTATTGCCGCCCGGGCCAGGCGTCGAGAGATGCATCGCAAGAGAGCAAGAACATCGAAGAATGAGGACCGTGCTGGGGCAGAGGTTGGTTGTCATTCTGATGAATGCGATGTTCCTTTCTGCTTTTGCGTGTGACTTCTTTTCTTCTCTCTTGCTTTACGCTCCTTTGAGTGGCACTTACACACGTTAAAAGCGTTTATTTTCTCTCTTTTTTTCGCCATAAGATTTTACTCCAAAAATACCAAACATTATTCAAGGAAGGGAATAGAATTCGAGAGGTAAGTTTGCGAACTACATATTCACATTCGTTATATTGGGAGAGTGGCCTTAATTAAGTGGCCGATATCACCTTTATGGTTTATGAAGACATCTAAGGCCAAATAAAGA
>NW_028234409.1:1721415-1723915 GCF_977035675.1 Penaeus japonicus | reverse complement strand
TGTTTTGTTTTGTTTTTCTTGTGTAAAAGAGAAAAAATAAATATATATATAGAGAGAGAAAGAAAGAAAGAGTTTCGCTAGAAACTATTCATAAAAAATAAAAAAAACACTTCCGTCTCTGACAGCCGTAAACCGGTATATCTTGTGCAAGGGAATGAGTCTGGATTAAAAGCTAACAACAAACCAAAAAATATATATATATATTCTCGTGAGACAAGCCACTTCAATCCAATCTGAGTTGTTTGTGGGATGACAGCTCTTGTTTTTGTTTTCTGAACTTATCTTATTCTCTCTATCTCTCTCTCCTCTTCCTGTCTCTCCTCAAAATCTCCTCGGCTCGCACTCGTTACTCAAAATTTTCTTTGCCATTAGCTCACTTCGGGTACAATTTGTGAGGATCATCCGTTGGTAATTATGCAAATCCTAGAAAAAAAAATCGATACCTTTATGGCTTATTCTGTTCGACTTCATCTTCCTTCCTCTTTCTGCTTCCATTATTTCTCCCATGCTTTCTCCTACTTAGAAAAAAAAATCCTCTTCTACTTTTAAATGAATGCTGTAATTGTCCTCTGATCAATTCTTGTTTTTTTTTTCCTATTTGCTTTCTTACTCATCTACCCGCTCACTCTATCTCCCCCTCCTTTTCCTTCCCGTTTCTTCCGTGTCCTCCAGCTGCTCCTCCAGACCACTGCAGAGCCGCTACTTGTATTTGGATTAACTTTTCTGAACATACTAGAAGCCACATTTAATCCCGTTTATAAGGACACCGAGGAATTTCTTTGTTTTGTTCAATGTTTTTAGCTGGAGTTTTATTTTGAACTAGTTCTTTTGATAGTATTTTCCCCTCTGGTCCGGCATTGTTTCATTCCTATATTTCCGTTCCCTGATTTGCACAAAAGGCAATGAAGGCTTTGTCACAGCTCGCCTCACGGGCGTACAAAAACAGAAAGACGGCATGAAAGACGCCTTAACCATCTGCTGACAGCACCTCGGAGGGGGTGATGACGAACCTCATTCTATCGCGGCCGTGAGTTTCACAGAGAGAATGAAATCTTCGACAAGATTCTGCCGTAAGCCACGGTAGGAGTCGATCGTGCGCGCCTCGAAAGGGAACTAACCTCCTTGTTTGATTGGATTGAGCAGTTGACTCGCGGACATTAATCTTGTGGAAAAGCTGGTCCGTCCGCGCTTAGTCAGTTTGTGATGAGTGAGGTAAGAAGGGCGAAGTGAGTCGACTGGCAAAGAGTGGATTATGTGCAACAAGCGTGATATTCCTCCTTGGGCCGCCTGTTCGACGAGCCATTGGAAATGAGTCTCGTAGCGCCAGTTAGCATAAGCTCCCCATAACTGTTTGCGCACGGTAAAGTTAGCAATCGCCTGAGTATGATGTAGGCCTGATCAGCAACGTAAACTTGAACAGTTGCGTGATCAACGAAAGGACGAAGACATCTCGGGTGCACAATTAACGTAATATTCATACATAATGCCACCTACCTCCGAAACCATGTTACACGGCCTGTCATCAGTATTTTTATATATAGTTTATTTTCGCTTAAAGATGTAAGTAGTTCTTATAAATATATATTTTTTCACTAAAGTGTATAAGAATAATTATGAGATTTATTTGTAAACACTTAAGCAAGCCAATTATAAAAGCCTGTTCTGCTAAATTACTGAAATTCGTTTGCTTTACGGAGAGTCATCAAGGATTTGAGACGTCGGTAGGCAGTTCCCCTTCTCTCATGATCTCTGTCCGCACAGCCACGTGAGACTCGCTTCTCAGAGCATTTGCATAATGCAAAGAGCTAGGTGGGGATCCTGCACGAGTGTTTGTCATGGCTAATAAACCTTTGTTCTGCTTCCTTGGAGTTGATAGACCCGGGGAATATTGTTATTTCTCAATACGAAGGTTTATGAGAGTAATACTGTGTATGAGCGCGTTTTAGTGGTGTATGTGTGTGCTAGGCAGGTACAAGTATGATGTTTTTACATGCGCAAAGGTTTATCTCTCTCTCTCTCTCTTTCTCTCTCTCTCTCTCCCTCTCCCCCTCCCCCTCTTTCTCTATTTATCTATCAATCTCTCTCTCTCTCTCCTCTCCCCTTCTTTCTCAATCTATCTATCTATCAATCTCTCTCTATCTATCTCACTCTCTCTCTTTCTCTCTCTATCTTTCTCTATCTCCTCTTATCTATCTATCTTTTAAGCCAGCAGATGGAACACCCATGAACGCTCATTACTTCATCTCATTTAGTTATTCATCTGTGGATCCGCGTCGTTTTAAAGAGAAAATATATTTGTCTGATTATCTAATGACGGCGTAATCGGCGCATCAGTTTGCTCTGTTAATCAACTTCCACGTCAGAACAGGTTAGGAAATATCTGTCATGATCCATGCATGTGTGTGTCATGTCGGGAGAATCGACCAGCCTTGACATGGAATCCATCCAGTCAATGCAATATACTGTGTATAGGGATACCATAGAGATTAATACGAATGAA
>NW_028234409.1:1719114-1721315 GCF_977035675.1 Penaeus japonicus | reverse complement strand
TATATATATATATATATATATATATATATATATTATTTTATGTATATATATATATATATATATATATATATATATATATATATATATATATATATATATACGTATGTATGTATATGTAACAAAAAGCTCAGTCATGCATCATAATGGTAAAAAATATGATATCCGTAAATTATTACCACCATGGAAACGTGACGTCACATATTTTTGTTGATTATCCGTAATATAGACGAATTTCGGTAATCTAGAAGGACCGGCTCATTTGTCTGGCTTATTTGAACTAAACGATAAATGACGGGATTTGCTATTAATAAGCATCATGTAAAAAAAAATTGTCCCAAGTTCGAAACACCAGTATAGTATTAATCCCCAAACCCAATATATCTACTATTACTGCTGACATGGCGTACAACATGGTTTCGAAGATGGGAGCATTATGTATTTTTTTCTGGAAGGTATGACGAACATGTCAGCTATGCATCTGAGATGTAATCATCCTTTCGTTGATCACGCAACTGGTCTACTTAACATTGGTTCTGAAGCTTACATAATACTCCCGTGAAGGCCAAGTGTATCTGACGCAAACAATTGGAGTAAGCTTGTAATAAGCAACACTACTAGATTCATTAATCGTTTAACATTCGCTTCGAAGAGGAATTTCAAGCGTGTTGCGCACACGCATTGCAATGCAAAGATTATATAAGTTTGAATGACAATATATTGGTTTGAATGGCAAGCAATGGTTTATGCGCAACAAGCATGATATCCCTCCTCGAAGGGTCTGTTCGACGGGCCATTGGGAGTCTCTTATTGATGCTTTCTGTTTGCAACAATTGTTGGCGTCAAGTAAACTTGACAGCCGCTTCAGTATCATATAGGCTTGACAAGGAACTTTAACTAGACCAGTTGCGTCATCAGTTAAAGGACATAGACATTCTCGCCAGACTTTCCATAAAATATGAATTAATGTCACCCACCTCCGAAACCAAGTGTTACGGCTTGTCAGCAGTAATCTTATATAAATGGGTTTGTCTAACAATTAATCATGATATATATATATATATATATATATATGAACAGAGATTCTGACTGATAGACAGACATATGTACAAATACTATGAGTCGCCTGAGGTAATTTCACATCAGTCATCATGCACGCGAGTTGACAATCACAGCGGCAGCTAGCGATCAATCAGCAGCATTGCCCACTTGCATGACTTCCTCTTCAGGGATCAGATGATGATGAAAGAAGCGGACATTTCTGTTCTGGAAATCGATCCTTTATTGGAATTTAATTTCCGTGAATGAAAGAGCCTTTTGGTCTGATGTCAAAGCGACGGATCTTATTGTCTGTCGTTCGGCATTTCGCTGGAGGTGGAAAGTCTATAGAAGATTTGCTATTATTTATAAATATCTAATGTAAACAAAGGGGAGAGATCTAAGAGCAGATTATCCTTCAGATCCTGAACCTCGTTTCAACTTTCCTACGATTGTCTTGAATCAGGAAACTTCAGACTTACGAACTTGCGAATCATGGAGGCTGGAGAGAAGAAAGCGAGAGAAAATGTGATTGTGACAAACAACGATTAAAAAGAAACGCACACACACACATATTTATCTGTTGCCCTTCTGATTTTATTTATTACTGCTTAATAATTCTTTTTTCATTTCAATTTCATACAAACACACATCCCTCTTCTTTTTTTTATCATATGATAACAAATGACAGCAATTTTTCCGTTCCTTTCCTCCCTGCAGGTGGGAAGAGGAGGTGGAAAAGAAGAGGTAGAGGCAGAGAAAAATATATATTTGTCATCATTTTTCTCTCTCCTCCTGACAAATGAATAAATGGGTTATCTTGAATATAAGTAGAGAGAGTAAAAAGTAATGAACTAGGAGGGGGAGGGAGAGCGGAAGAAAGAAATATGAATTGCAGCTAGGAGGTGAATTTCGCTGAACCAATTCTGCTTCAAACTCAATATTAGTAATCTACGTATCTTATAAAATTAAATATTAAAAATAATTAAAGCGCACCTATGCATGGCTGCAAGAACAAATCTATAATATATATAACTTTTTACTGCTGACTACTTGTCATCTTGGTTCCAAAGATCGAAGGCTTTATGTTTTGTCTTAAATCATTTTTGAAATTAAATAAACTAGGCATGCGTTAGTTCCTGTTTCGATGTAACAGTTGACCGTCT
>NW_028234409.1:1709114-1711614 GCF_977035675.1 Penaeus japonicus | reverse complement strand
CAAAGGCAGGGAAAGGGCAAGTAAGTCCCTGAAATCTGACCTTTTCAACCTTTTTGAGGTTGTTCGTTTGGCCAATATCTTATAGACACATAAATTGTCTAATCCGGAATGAAATATCATGGCAAGCGTTGTATAGGCTCTTATACAATGCCCGCTGGGAGTTAGACTTTTCGCTGTAAATTCAATGTTGCTGACGAGCACCTGGTGACGCCGTGAATCCGGGTGAATGCGCCATGAATCCGGGCGAAGGCGCGGATCAACATGCTACACGAACGCCCCGTTGCATGACGGAGGGATCTGTTATAAATGTGATATAATTGCTCCGTTGACAGGGCGCTTGAGGATAGGCCTACAGGAAGATGTTTTGAAAACTCGAAAAATTGCTGCAGGAAAGAAGGACTTCGTCGATTGATGTCCTCGTGCGATGTATTCTCTCCATCTTTCTCTGTCTCTCGCACCCTCTCCTTTTTTTTTTTTCTTTTTTTTTCACTTTGTTGCACTGTTTGTGCGTCTGTTGTCTCTGTTTGATCGTCTAGTTAGTTCATTCGGCCTCTCTCTCTCTCTCTCTCTCTCTCTCTCTCTCTCTCTCTCTCTCTCTCTCTCTCTCTCTCTCTCTCTCTCTCTCTCTCTCTCTCTCTCTCTCTCTCTCTCTCTCTCTCTCTCTCTCTCTCTCTTTCTCTCACGTTCTATCTAGTAATGTCTTGCAAATGATTTCAATGTTCTACATCACAGTTCTCAAATTAGGAAAGGTACATGTGTGAGCAGGAAGTGTGTTGCGTGAGTATGGTTGTGTGAGTGAGTGTGCGTGTGTATGAGCATTTGTGTCCATTGATCTATAAATAAGAACATCGAAGAGTGGGAATATCGCGAATTTCAACTCATTCAACTGAAAATAGTGTACCTATGAATGTTTTGTTGTTGTTGTTGAGCGAATTGTCGAGCGGGACTAAGCTGAAATTCGTCCGAGTCGCAATGATTTGATTTGGAGTGAGTGTAGCAGTGAAGCTTCTAAGGTTTCTATTGCTGTTTACGTTGGCAGTCGCCTGAGCACCATGTAGGCTTGAAAGCATCGTTAACTAGAACGATTGTGACATCAACGAAAAATGACATCTCAGGTGTGCAATTGTCGTACTCTTCGTAGTGAAAAAAAAAAAAATTCCGAGACGGAGTTATCCGCCGTGTCAGCAGTAATTGTATATAATAAATATAAAATTCTATTGTAAGATCTACCTAAATAAAGTCTATTGTAATTTTTTACTTATGATAATAGCAATGAGATGTGTTCCTTATTTAAAATAGTAATATATTTTGATTAGTTCTTGGCAAGGGTTCTAAACGGCTCTTCCATGGACTGCGTGAGCCACGAATATAGTCATACAATACTCTTCAGATTTCCGGTATATCATTTCGTGTCTCATTAAAAGCAGTGTGTGTGTGTGTGTGTTTACTTATGTATGTAAGCGTGTGTAAGTGCGCACGCGCTTTTATGCATGCGCTTATCCATGTGTGTCTGTGTCATTTATTCACACGCATAGAATACTATATAGAATTACTTCTCAACTGCCTTTATAATAAGATGTCCATGAATAATTGTACGGAAACGGCATCGAAAAGTGAGAGGACTTCTGTAAAGTAATAAAATCAATTCCAGCTTCTACGCATCGCACGTAAAATGTGAAGGGCTTTTAGAGGAAAAAGGGAAAAGCGAAGAGGTAGGGCGGCGGTGGGAGGAAGCCACTAGGCTCGTATACGCTGCGAAAGACGTATGGGTGCTTGGGGTGTGAGAGCCCTTTCTCCCTTTCCCTTTCGGGCAGGAATTCCTCTTCGAAGGAATGAGAAGGGGTGAAGGAGGAAGGAAGGAGGGGGTTAGAAGGGAGAACGAGGAAGGAGAGGGCAGGGGTTGAGCTGGAAGGGGATTTCGGTAATATATAAAAAAAAAAATATATCTATCTATATATATTAACATGCATGTGTATTTATAGACATATATGTGTGCGTATTAATATTTTCATATATGCCTTTATAAGAGAGTGTGTGTCTTTGTGTCTACGTGTGGCTGCCTATTAAGCCGGGTTTACACGGTCGAACGGCTCGTCGAGCCCGGTTCGACAACCACGTGTTTGAAGTGATGTTCGAGCGTGTGAACAGGATATTTGGTTGTCGAGCGCGCTCGTCGAGCGGCTCGATGAATTTCAGGCTCGTCTTGACTTTTGTGGGCGGGGCTTCATTGTCCAACGAACGGTTCGAGCGTGTGAACGGGTGTCGAACATCGAACCTCAGTTGTGCTTCAAACCTACTAGGGGAAACATCAGCACAAGAAAGTAATAATGGCTGCCATTAATGAAAAGAGGAACGAGAAGGAAGTCTTAGTTGAATTCATAAATACATATCGGGCTCATCCAGCTTTGTGGAAAGTAAAATCAAGAGAGTATTCCAATAAAATAGCCAGAAAGACTTTTTAATATTAATTTTTAATATTTGATCAATATCTCATCTGGCT
>NW_028234409.1:1695410-1701514 GCF_977035675.1 Penaeus japonicus | reverse complement strand
AGCATAATTCTCATATTTGTGAAACTGAGAATTTCGCGATACAATTCCAATCGCATGGTATATTCAAATGAGGTTTACAGAGTACTTAAGATATAATCTCGTTGTTAAATATTCTTAATTGCTTACATTGAATCTATATGAACGCCCACATGCTTTTATATGTAGCTGAACGCCGTTAACGAAATTCCGACCGACTGCCGATTAACATCAGACCTTTAGTTATGGAAATTTGATTCCAAAAAAGGCTCGAGTTCCAGAACACGAAATTCCTCTTCGCTTATCACCATCTGATCACTGGAGAGGAAAATCATCAGAGAGCGGACCTTTTTGCGAATTGATCGCTGGCTGTCGTGTGTGTGTGTGTGTGTTTGTTTGTTTGATTGCTTGTGTGTTTGTGATTGAATGTATGGCAAGGCATTCAGTCAATTACTTTTAGACTATTTTTAGTCTTTTAAAAAATAATAGAGACAAACACCGCTTGTGTGTATATATATATATAAATATATATATATATATATATATATATATATATATATATATATATATAGATAGATAGATAGATAGATAGATAGATATATAGATATACATAGATACATATTTATGTATATTTATATTTGTGTATTCATATACTTTATATATATATATATATATCTATATATTATATATATATATATATCTGTATATATATATATATATATATATATATATATATATTATAATATATATATACATATATATACACATACATATATATACACATACATATATATGCACATACATTTGTACAAACACACGCACACAAAAACACACACACACACACACACGCACAAACACAAAAAAGCACTCATATACGCATATACATACAAATAAACCCACTTATATATATAAAATGTATCATTCAATAACCCTTTACAAATAATTGTTACTCACACAAGCAAACTCCCAACGAAAAAAAAAAAAAAAAAAAAAAAACATAAATAGTGAACAAGTGAAAGAGTTCCCTCGAGCACCGGGATTGCAATCGACAGGTTGACACACCGGTGTGGCGGCGGCGTTCACCAGGCACCGGGAGTTGTTTTTCATTTACCCAGTCAATGATTTGTTTAGTTGGCTGGTTAGTGTGTGTGTGCTCAGGAACTTTATTGCTTGCTCGAGGGCGTGTGCGATTGTGCACTTGTATATATACATATATATATATATATATATATATATATATATATATATTCTATATATATATATATATATATATATATATATATATGCATATATAAAATATATCATATGTATAATATATTATATATATATATTATATATAATATAATATATATATATATATATATGTATCTATAGGTATATATATATATATATATATTGAGTATATATATATATAATATATATATATAATATATATATATATATAAATATTATATATATATATATATAATATATATATATATATATATATATATATATATATATCTATATATATATATAGATATGTTGTATATATATAATATTATAAATATATATATATATTTATAAATCTTATATATATAATATATATATATAACTATATATATATATATATATATTTTTTTTTCACATCAGCCTGTATCATTCCACTGCAGGACTTAGACCTCTCAAGAGGGTATATTGCAGGGAACCACCACCTACTGGCCATAATTGTATCATATATATATATATATATATATATATACTTAATATATATATATATATATATATATATATAAATATATATATATATATATATATATATATATATATATAAATATATATATATATATATATATATATTATATATATAAATATTACATACCTTATATATATAGATATATATAGTATATATATTTATATATATATATAGCGTATATATATAAATATACATATATATATATATATATATATATTTATATATATATATATATATATATATATATATATTTATATATATATAAGTATGGTATATGATATATGGTGGAAATCATATGTCTCCTTACGCATGAAGAATCTCGCAGCAAGATAAGCCGCCGATAGAATAAAGATAAAAGAGAAAGGCCCATTTCTTTGCATAAAAACACATTATGTTTAAGATATTTTCCAACACTGACGACAATCCAAGAATATTACGAGCCAACTTTTGACAAGGATTTTACTTTATGGAGAATGGGGCGATCAGGAAAATTCGAGATGGTTCAGAATGGTCAGACTCCAAGGACTTTCAAGTAGTGTGCAACCTTATTGCCCAATTTTAATGAAGAAGTGTGAATAACCCCCTGAGTCTTTTGAACTGAATTAAATTATACAGCGATCTTTAATTTCACAAAAAAGTAAGGAAAATCACTCCTTGAAAATTAAGGAATGTTTAATACCTAAGACGAACAGAAGAACTAGAAAATCGAACATTGCATTTCTATCAACAATAATAAGATCAATAAATGCAAAAATCTAGATTCTTCATTTACATTCATTTTATTTACTTTTATTTATCTATTTATTCATTTATTGAGGAAATGAAGACAACTTTACCTGTACCCTCACCCTTTCTACAGTAAGATCCACCGAAATAGATCTTCCTCATTCGAGTCACCCTTTCCGACTGACATTCCTCCCAAAGGCAGAGCGCTCCCGAGGGAGGTGGAGGCGTGCCCGGAGCGCCCTGGTCGCGAGCCCTGGATTGGACGCTGAAATCGCCCGCTTACGAGGGCACCTGACGCCCCTCGCCTCTGGGTAGTGTCAGCCACTTGAACAAGGGGTTGGGGGGGGGGGGCCAAAGGAGGGGAAGGTATATTTACATCTGAGAGAGAGAGGGGGGTTGGAGAGAGAGAGAGAGAGAGAGAGGGGGGGGGAGGCGGGGGTAGAGAGAGGTAAAGATAGATAGATAGAGAGAGAGAGAGAGAGAAGAAAGAGAGAGACAAGGATAGATACGAACGGGTCAGAGCCATCCGAATAAACGATTACTAAAACAATAATGAGAATGGAAATTACAAAGCTACACTTTTTCATTTCGTCTATTTTTTGCGTGAATAAGTGAGTAAATTGTGGAATTTAAGCGCAATATTTATCACTGAATTTTGCAACTCACTAACCATTTCTTAACTACTAAGTTCTAATTAATTGTTCCTTTCTCTACATGCAATAGATGTATGGGCACTGTGTGTGTGTGTTTGTGTGTGTGTGTGTGTGTGTGTGTGTGTGTGTGTGTGTGTGTGTGTGTGTGTGTGTGTGTGTGTGTGTGTGTGTGTGCGTGTGTGTGTGTATGTGCGTGTGTGTGTAAGAGCTCGTACATGAAGTAAAGAACCAAACGAAAAAAAAGAATATCTGCATTAATTACCATTTCTCTTGTATTCATTAGAGAAGATTCCCACACTATCTCACGGGTATGATTTTACCCTTATAAAGGCTTGCAGACTGAAACAATAACAAACCCGGGTTAATGAACTCCAAGGAGGTAGCTCATGGAATTAATAGCCATAGTAAACAGCGTCCATAATGCTCTCCTGGCTCTTAACATAACGCAAAGAGTATGAGAATCTAGCATCAGGTGGCAAGTCACAATTATAGTTCGATCTCTGTATCATAAGGCGCATGGAATTTCGGTTACTGCTAGGATTGTTTTTTCTTCCTATTATTTTTTGGGATGGCAAATAAAGCCTTAAGATAATGACATCTGTGATTTCTTCAGTATACTGTCGCAATGGAAAGTTTATAGATAATGTGATATCTAACTTGGTTTCCTAGAATTAGAAGTAAAAAAAAAAAAAAATGGATTGAAAGTACGATGAACCGATTTACTATTTCTTTTTAACACACTCATTGTTATATTGAAAAGACGTAATGTAAAATACGAGTGGGCAAGTGTGCATAGATTTAGCCAATAGAAATGTCAGAGTGTGAAAGGGTGATTCTATACACAGTATACTTCCTCACTTTTGACTGAATTCCATATGCCTCCTCCATGGAATGCACGAGCCAAGCATTTCCAGCACCTCATTTCTCCCTTCACATTTCCTGCATCTCATTATGCGTCTCATTAAAAGCGGTGGTTGTATTAAACAGATTGAACAGATGCTTCGAGGATTTTTTTTTTTTCTTTTGCGAATCAATTGGCATTACCGCAGTGGGTTTAAAATGTTCCCAAAGGAAATTCATCTTACTCATCTTATAATTATCAATTTGAGCTTTTTTGTGGAGGGGGTTATTTTCTCCATGTCGGGTTGTCTATCGGCAGGTGATCCATGCGGCACACATGAACATGCAGACATGTACATATGTAAGCACACGAGCTTCTCCCTCTCATGTCGGTCTGGGAAACATGACGTTTCTGTTTACCAACGGTATAAATCTTGGGTGGCTTTGCGTAAACTATTCGAATTTCTTTAATTTGGAAGCACTAGCTTGTTTATCTGGCTTATTGCAAATTTCTTTATTTAAATATCATGATCTAATATATGTTAATAAAAAAAATAATTAACCAATATACAATGTGAGGAGCTAAGTAAAAAAAGAAAAACCTATATTCAAAACTACTGCTGAGAAGCTGTTAACTGCCTTTGGAGGTGTGTGGTATTATTTCATTTTTAAAGGAAAGTATACAAAGTTATTTGCGCAATCGAGACGTTATCGTCCTTTCCTTTAATTGTGGTAAGCTTATATGAAGCATCACTGAGAGACTCATTCCTCGTAGAGCAATCAAGAAAATCAATGGCTTGTCGAACGGGCGCTCCCAGGAGAAATATCATGCATATCAACCATTCGGCAAGAGCGCTTAACTGACTCCGCCCTTCTTACCTCACCAATGACAAACTGGCTCACCACACACCAACATGCTTTCCATTTCAGTCATGTCCGCGAGTCAACTGCTCAACGGAATCAAACAGCGATATTCATTTCCCTTTCTTAATTCCCTTTCGATGGTTCAACAAACACAACAGTCGGAGGGAATTCACGTATTTTGATGAAAAAGTTTGTATCCTTTTTCCTTCTGCTGGCATTAATTGTCAAGTAATCATGTATTGTTATAATACCCTTGTACTTATACTTATTCCTATCGAGAGTGAACTAACCCGGTCTACGAAATATGGTTCCTATCTGTATATAAGAGTGAAATCAAAACCTTCCAAATCAAACTTAAATGGGTATAAATCAAATCATTACCACAGAACTCACTGCCTTGCGATACACTGCCACTCAACAGCAAAACCTCGAAGCTCTTCCGGGAATTCCTCCGAGTGCAGAATGCATGAGCGGCCGCAACCGGGTCCTCAGTCAGGACCTGGAGTGCTTGGAGCCTCGCCTTCCCTCTCGTCAGGTGGCCCTCGGACACTCGTGTGTCTGGGATTGTGCTTGAAATCAGTCAGCCTCGTGGATGGAACTAAGATTGCGGTTCCTTTCTCTCTCTATGTTGTTCGTCGTTTTCTTCTGCATCTCTTTTCTTTTTCTTCTCTTCTTCATCCCAATCACTGTCCTTTTCATCTACTTCATATTCAACTCTTTCTAATCTTCAACCATGTCTCATCCTTCTACCTTTTCTTCTCTTATTCCTTATTTCCCATTTACTTTATCTTTGTGTGTCTTCCTTCTCTTTTATCATATTCGATAACGTTTCCCTCTATCTGCCTGTTTGTCAGTCGGTCTAATTCTCTCTCTCTGTCTGTCTGTCTGTCTGTCTGTCTGTCTGTCTGTCTGTCTGTCTGTCTGTCTGTCTGTCTGTCTCTCTCTCTCTCTCTCTATATATATATGTGTATATATATATATATATATATATATATATATATATATATATATATATATATATATATATATATATATATATATGTGTGTGTGTGTGTGTGTGTGTAATCTTTCATACTGCCTATCTTCATTACTGTAGAAAGAAGAGATAGATAGAGAGAAAAAAAAATTGAATAAAGATTTTGGAAAAATTATGGAGTCGTAACGTGTATAACAAAATCCTGGAAGAGACAGACTTCTACCATTTTTCTTCATTGCCACCAACACCTCGTATCTCAAGAATGCAACAAGCATTTCCAGCGAAATCCAGTCAAAAGAAGAAGGAAGGAAATTCTCTGAAAAGAGAGACGCTG
>NW_028234409.1:1685410-1687910 GCF_977035675.1 Penaeus japonicus | reverse complement strand
TCTGACAGCATCTCGCGGTGCTGTGCGCTCTAACATGCGTTATTCATTGCTCGAATATTTATATGCAACAGGAATAGGCCCGGTTTACACGAGGCGCTTTCCAACGTGCGTTAGCAAACTCAGCGTTAGAAACTACCGCTTACACGAGGCGCTTTCAAACACGGCGTCAACGCGACGTTTGTGTCTGTGCGTGCGTTATATGTGTGTCTGTGCCAAACAATGCAGAGAGAAACAGACATATATATATATATATATATATATATATATATATATATATATATATATATATATATATATATAGTGACCGTTTGAAGCGGCGCAAGCGGCGAGAAACTTCCTCCACGTGGAGTATCCTAGGGGTTGCCATAGTAACGTGCATTCTCTCTCCTCATTGGTAGCAGTCCAGCCAATTAGAGAGCGCGCTGCTTTCAAAACGCCGCGGTAGCAAGGGACCCGACGTTGACTCGGCGTCAGGCAAAACGGCGCGTCACGTGTGACCGGTTCCATAGATACCATTGACTTTGCCTAACGCCACGTTTGTTAAGGCGCGTTGAAAGCGCCTCGTGTAAACCGGGCCTGAGGAGAGAGAATGGACGTTTGGCTGTTGTGTGTGTGTCTGGGGGGGGGGGGGGACTCCAGGACTATGCTTTCACTCTCCGTAGAGCTGAAAAGGTTGTGTTTTCTTTCCATTTGGTCTGGCAGAGGAACCGCAGGGAGCATCTTCATCAAATCTAATTTCAGGGAAAGTTCGCAAGCTCCCAAAAACGGTGCACAGGTAACCCGATCTCCTCCTTGTCCAGATGAGCCAAGAGGGATTCGAGTTAGCCTGATATGCAAGATAGGAACAAGAATAAACTAGAATAAATCAAACAAAAAAAGAAAGAAGAGAAGAAACGAAGAACGATGAAGATGGCGATTGGTTTCCCTGTCAAGATTATAGATTGCAAGTGAGAGCTTTGATATTCGACACGTTTATCATAAGTAAAAGAAACTCCAACCCCTTTGAACCTGAGTGAATCGACCCGACGCCACAGTAGTAGTAAATATATTAAGCGCTATTTATTCTTTAATAGCTATTTATAGCATAATCATTATTATTTTTATTTTTTTACCATCAATATTATAATTCTTATTGGTATCATTATCATCATTGTTATTTCCATATAATAAGTATCCTTATCATTATTATTATGATAATTTTCTTTGTCAATATCATTATTTTTGATATTATTATTGTTATTACCAGATTATGATTATGATTTTTGATTACTATTATCTTTATCATTATTATCATTGCCATCAATCATCATCATCATTATAAATGTCAGAGTCATAATCATCATCATTATCACCACTATCATTATCATCATCAGCATTATTATCATCATGATTATTATCATTAGCATTTTAGTAATCTTTGCTACACGGGTGTAACGACAAAATCACTTTTTATATGTCAAAATTTACCCATTTCCTATCTAATCAAACCGATCTTTATTCTGACAAAAAGATTGTCTTATGTATAGCATTCGACAAGAAAACATATTCTTGAATTCTCTGAATGCTAATGAGGTTCTTCGAGCCTTCTGCTCAGCAGGAAGGTGCAGCCAATTAGTGGCGTGGGGGGTCGGAGGGCGAAATGCTCTCCCTGCGAGGAGCCCGAGAGCTAGGAAGAACATCGAGTACCAGTTTATCATTTGGACGTCCGTTGTGAAAACCTTAGCGAGAGGCAACTGCTGGGGTAAGTCTGATCGAAAATATTGCGTAAGGAGTGAATCGGCAGTCTGAAATACATTTGGGTTGAATCTAATGAGGGGATCACTCACTCACATACCAAAATAACCATTCATTTACATGCATACGCATCCATGCATATAAGGATACATACATGAACACTAACATATAGATACGCACACACAACAGGTGCACACTCAATGACAGATAAATGTGTCACACACACACACACACACACGCACACACACACACACACACACACACACACACACACACACACACACCACTGACACGTAACTGACATGTAACTGACACACCCCAAACGCCTCTTGTACTGCACTAAATCCCATTAAGAGAAACATTACTCTGTTGAAGTCTCCTAAATTGAGGCCCCTTCCTCAAAAGGAAGCTGTATATAATCTCTGTCTTTTTTGCCTCCCCCCCTCCCTTCCTCCCTCCTTGTGGAATAGGTTACAATATATTTTGTGAAAAGACCGACAGACTCCGATGTACTGACATAATATGAGGAATTCGTTATTAATAAACTCAGGCGTCTGATAACAACCTAGACCTTTCCTCAGCTTCCATCATCAAGTCGACAGGACAGCTTCCTCGCCGCCATCCGCCTGAACATCCGGTCAGAATAAAGCTTAATACATCCTGATAGAGGAAATGTTCACAGACGACAGCCGGCGACACTTTTCGGCACTTTTTCGAGACTGGCAAACCCTCAGAACCAACGATGATGACACCTTCGGCTATTCCT
>NW_028234409.1:1652292-1672292 GCF_977035675.1 Penaeus japonicus | reverse complement strand
TACCTCTTTAAGTGCTTACCTACTATCTTGAATTTAAGGTTAAAAGTAATCTCGGACGTCATCGATGATGCGAGCCGATCACCATGGCAACCGACTAAAGTTTTGTTTACGTAAATGCCCGATGACGTCACAGCCCGAGCATTACGCAACACTGATGGAAACCTTCCCTCTTGCATCTCAATAGTAGCCTCGTATTGTTCGCAGTTCCCTCGTTAAGTTTACTCTGCAACAATGACAACAGCCGTATTAGTGTCCACTTCTTTTTACGTGGGATCCATTCCCCTTTGTGCAATCCTTGTATCGAAAGGGCAACACTCTAATACCCTTCACACGCTGAAAGAAAGAAGGCAATCTGAGGTCTCCTCCTCGTGCCATCTGCTCTCTACCTCTAACTTCTCTCTCAAGTCCTCCTTTAATATATTTCTACCCTTGGTGTTAATTCGATATTCATTACAGTTTGTTATAAAATCATAATCATCATGATTATTACATGACTAATCAATAGTAAACATATGCTGAATTATAATAGTGATAATCACGGAACACACACGTACATCATACTCCTCATCAGGGAAAGAGGAATCCCAAAGGTTTCTCATCAAGTGTATTTGTTCTGTAAACACTGTTTCCAAGATGCTGCTCATCTTCCCACGCGATCTTGGGTCAGCTGAGATCAGGAGGGAGTGTTCTTTGGCTGTTTGTGTATCGCGTAAATACGTAGGCAGAGAGATACCTTTATTCTTCATCTTTCTCCCTTTCCCTGATTGACTCGGAGCTTCATCGACAGATTGACGATCAAACAGATACAGAGGCGGAGAAAGTGTGCGGGATGGTTCTATGAAAGTCTCTCTCTCTCTCTCTCTCTCTCTCTCTCTCTCTCTCTCTCTCTCTCTCTCTCTCTCTCTCTCTCTCTCTCTCTCTCTCTCTCTCTCTCTCTCTCTCTCTCTTATATATATACTCATATACATATGTGTGTGTGTGCGTGTATGTGTGAAAGATTGTAGAATGCAGTAACGCATTTAATATAGAAATACAAATTCTACTTCCCTGACAGGGAACTGAACTCGGGCCCTCTGAGTGAGAGTCCCGGATGGCTCCTAACCATATCACCACAACGAGCCACTAAAAGGATTGTCGAACCAGATGCCTTACATCCATCATGAAAGTTACCTATAAACTCTTAGCAGAGCAGTGATAGCTTATAAAGGTAAGAGTAAATAGGTATGTATATATATATATATATATATATATATATATATATATATATATATATATATATATATATATATATATATATATATATATACATACGAGAGTGAGTGTGTGCGTTGTAAAAGGATTTTCAACACACGAGAGCGGTTAAATCGTGCATGAACAATAAATCGCAGAAGCATCAATGCATGCAAGATGTATCTGGCAGCAGCTCTCGATGTGTAGAATATACAACGTGCGTGAAAAATGCGTTCTTACATGCTTGATTCATTGCTCAAATATTGATATGCAACGGGAAAGAAATACGAGATATGTGCTTCATATTGCAGCAGGAAGCCTCTTTCGCTGTTCATGGAATGCAACCTGTCTGTGTCTCTCTCGCTCTTTGTCTCTCTTTCTCTTTACCACATATATTCAGGATATATATTGTCCTCTTAGTTTTTTTTTCCTCAATGTATTCCTAAACCTGCGTCATTATCTCTTTTCTCACATAAAAGTGTTTGGTATTAACGTCCAACTAGATGTTTTTGCAATTCTTTCTCCCTCCCTTGTCGGGTACACATGCGTGCGTATCTCTCCTTCGTGTGTGCAGGCGAATCAGAAGTTGGCGAACTGGATAAATTTATTTATTTGTCTTGATTTTAAAGTAAGTAACATTAAATAGATTGACTTATTATTCTTGATTTTAAAGTAAGTAACATTAAATAGATTGACTTATTATTCTTGATTTTAAAGTAAGTAAGATTAAACACCTGGATAGCTCTCGAGAGCATGAAAACATGAAAGAAAAGATTTTCTTTGGTATCTTAACCCACGTTTTGTCTCCTAAAACTACGTATATCTGTTGATTAATCAAAATTGACTACTCAATGATATGTTTAT
Source organism: Penaeus japonicus (assembly GCF_977035675.1). Taxonomy (NCBI): domain Eukaryota; kingdom Metazoa; phylum Arthropoda; class Malacostraca; order Decapoda; family Penaeidae; genus Penaeus; species Penaeus japonicus. The sequence goes on along the minus strand of NW_028234409.1, from coordinate 1,670,198 downwards.
AGGTTAAAATAACAAATGGGTTATTTTGAAATAAAATCGTTGGTCATGTAGCGGAGAGACAGCGGGTGAGTACTAATTACGAAGGTAGTAGGAAGTAGGAGGGGAGGGAGAGTAGAAAAGAGAGAAAGAAAGTGCTGCTGGAAGGTGAATTTCGCTTTTACATTCGTATTTTTTGTGCAAACTTGAAACATAATCTACATTTAATATATTCAACAAAAAATTATCTTTTTTTCAAAATGGATATTTTTAATATGAACCTATCATTTATATTCAGCATTACTGCTGACTAAAGGTACAATAAGTTTCAAAGATTAAAAATGTTATGTTCTGTCGTAACGTGTATAACAAAATCCTGGAAGAGACAGACTTCTACCATTTTACTTTATTGCCACCAACACGCTCTTATCTCAAGAATGCAACAAGCATTTCCAGCGAAATCCAGTCAAAAGAAGAAGAAAGGAAATTCTCTGAAAAGAAAGACGCTGCTTGCAGAACTTGCTGAGTGAGGAAAGCATGGCTGTAGATCTGTGTGATCCTTTTGTTAAAATAAGACGAACTCGTTAGACTGGAAAACAGGCTCGGTCTTATGGAGTCTAAAGTGGAAAGCCAAAGGATTCGTCTAAGTGGTGACAGGAAACAAAGAGGCAGACGGTGTTGCAAGAGGAATGGCGATGGCTGTAGTGGGCAGGAAAATGCTCATGAAAGGGGGAACTCTGCCAAGAAAATGCAAAGGTTTCTAGAGGCAGGGGGTTAGATTATAGGGCCCTGAAAGGTGATGCTGATATAGGAAAAGATATGCTGAAGAGTATGGTTATGTTATAACAATCCATTTATTCCTAAAATCGAATCATGGATGGAGAGAGAGCAATAATTTAGTGCTAAGCAGTATTTTCCCACTGATTTGACTAATGCTATTGTGCATTATTACTATAGCTGCATGGATTTAAATACCTTGTGAATACATTTACCGGTATGTCAACGGGTGGGGATGTTTGCTTACTGTGTTTGTTTTGCCTGAAACATTTAACCGTCTGTAGTTCAACACTGGTTCCGAAAGCAAAGTAACGGCTTGTCATCAGTAATACTAAATATATATATATATATATATATAAAATACGTGAGTAGATTACCTGCCATTGCTTAAATTTTTTTTTATATAACATACACTCAGAATATTAAGAATTTCAAGAGAGCTGAAGTAAGCCAGGTCAGCAAGCTAGTGCTTCCGAATTAACTAAAACCAATGGTTTACGCAAAGCCACCTAAGACTTATAGTATCGGTAAACAGTAACGTTACATTTCCCAGACCCGGGGGAGAGAGAGAAGCTTGTGTGCCTGCATGTGTGGATGTCTGTATGTATATATGTACGTGCATGTATCACCTGCCGATAGACAACCCGACATGGAGAAGATAAGGCAAGGTTGTGCAGGGTTATCCCGCAGGAAGGTGATTATGCCCTGAGCACACACACACACACACGCCTATATGTGTTGTATAAAAATTTACAAAATACGTGAGCGCTTAAATCGTGCGTGAACACTAACATTGCATGCAAGATGTATCTGACAGCATCTCGCGGTGCTGTGCGCTCTAACATGCGTTATTCATTGCTCGAATATTTATATGCAACAGGAATATAAGGAGAGAGAATGGACGTTTGGCTGTTGTGTGTGTCTAGGGTGGGGGGGGGGGGGTACTCCAGGACTATGCTTTCACTCTCCGTAGAGCTGAAAAGGTTGTGTTTTCTTTCCATTTGGTCTGGCAGAGGAACCGCAGGGAGCATCTTCATCAAATCTAATTTCAGGGAAAGTTCGCGAGCTCCCGAAAGCGGTGCACAGGTAACCCGATCTCCTCCTTGTCCTGATGAGCCAAGAGGGATTCCAGTTAGTCTGATATGCAAGATAGGAACAAGAATAAACTAGAATAAATCAAACAAAAAAGAAAGAAGAGAAGAAACGAAGAACGATGAAGATGGCGATTGGTTTCCCTGTCAAGATTATATATTGCAAGTGAGAGCTTTGATATTCGACACGTTTATCACGAGTAAAAGAAACTCCAGCCCCTTTGAACCTGAGTGAATCGACCGCTTCGACTTCTGGTCGCCTAAAAGATGAGCATGGCTGATGAATTTCTTGGATTGTTATGAAACTTTTAGTATAGGCTGGATACGGAGCTGTGAATTATATGAATTATATATTACTTGTCGACAGTTTTAAAGTTGATGTTTTTTCATTCTTATTAATGTTAAGGTTTTGAGTTTAAATTATTTCTTTTGTGGCCTTGGGATAACCATCCTACACACATCCTGCTGTCATGATTAAATCATAATCTTTCCATTCTAAAGAGCAATAAGATATCCAAATTGCCTCGTTGCTATAACAGCAGTTAATGAGGTTTGCTGAACTACCTGCAAGCCGTTAGTAAGACGTTACAGTAGTAGTAAATATATTGAGCGCTATTTATTCTTTTATAGCTATTTATAGCATCATTGTTATTTTCATTTTTTTTTATCATCCATATCATAATTCTTATTGGTATCATTATCATCATTGTTATTACCATATAAGAAGTATCATTATCATTATTGGCATTATTTTCATTGTCATTATCATTATCTTTAATACTATTGTTATTACCAGATTATGATTATGATTTTTTATTACTTTTATCTTTATCATTAATATCATTGCCATCATTCATCATCATCATTATAAATATCAGAGTCATAATCATCATCATTATCACCACTATCATTATCATCATTATAGTCATGATTATTATCATAAGCATTTTAGTAATCTTTGCTACACGGGTGTAACGACAAAATCACTTTCTTATCTGTCAAAATTTACCCATTTCCTCTTTAATCAAACCGATCTTTATTCTGACAAAAAGGTGCTCTTATGTATAGCATTCGACAAGAAAACATATTCTTGAATTCTCTGAATGCTAATGAGGTTCTTCGATCCTTCTGCTCAGCAGGAAGGTGCAGCCAATTAGTGGCGAGGGGGGTCGGAGGGCGGAATGCTCTCCCTGCGAGGAGCCCGAGAGCTAGAAAGAACAGCGAGTACCAGTTTATTATTTGGACGTCCGTTGTGAAAACCTTAGCGAGAGGCAACTGCTGGGGTAATTCTGATCGAAAATATTGCGTAAGGAGTGAATCGGCAGGCTGAAATACATTTGGGTTGAATCTAATGAGGGGATCACTCACTCACAAACCAAAATAACCATACATTTACATGCATACGTATTCATGCATACAAGGATACATACATGAACACTAAGATATAGATATGCACACACAACAGGTGCACACTCAATAACAGATAAATGTGTCACACACACACACACACACACACACACACACACGCACACACACACACACATACACACCACTGACACGTAACTGACATGTGACTGACACACCTCAAACGCCTCTTGTACTGCACTAAATCCCATTAAGAGAAACATTACTCTGTTGAAGTCTCGTAAATTGACGCCCCTTCCTCAAAAGGAAGCTGTATATGATGTGCAGTTAGCCTCACTGTGATTTCCGTGCTTGGGATCATGGTGCATGTTAAAAACAACTATATATCTCTGTCTCACTTCTTCCCTTTCCCTCGCTTATTATAATTTCCCTTGTTTCTTCGTTCTTAATCTTTAATGTACACTATTGATAATCTCTGTCTTTTTTGCCTCCCCCTCTCCCTTCTTTGTGGAATAGGTTACAATATATTTTGTGAAAAGACCAACAGACTTCGATATAGTGACATAATATGAGGAATTCGTTATTAATAAACTCAGGCGTCTGATAATAACCTAGACCTTTCCTCAGCTTCCATCATCAAGTCGACAGGACAGCTTCCTCGCCGCCATCCGCCTGAACATCCGGTCAGAATAAAGCTTCATACATCCTGATAGAGGAAATGTTCACAGACGACAGCCGGCGACACTTTTCGGCACTTTTTCGAGACTGGCAAACCCTCAGAACCAACGATGATGACACCTTCGGCTATTCCTTTGCACAGGTTCTCAGGTGCGGTCACTTCGAGGGGATTTTTCATCAAAATTTTCATTTAACTTTGACACGTGCTGCGACAGTCGTAACCTTTTTATACGCCGAGAGAGCGAGCATAAACAGCGCAAGTTTCCCAGCGCTATTGACCAGCGTGAAAAGTTTCCGCTCTTTTGTGGCTCCGGCGAGAGGAAGCGAAAGCGAGACCATGTGTGTTCTCAGGGCCAGAGGACGATGGCCATTTGCGGTCAGGAAGGGGAGTGGAGGGGCGGAAAGGAGGGACACACACACACCTATATCTATATCTCGCTGTAAATCATATTACGTAGACACGCAAATACCTACATCCATCTATAGAATTATAATATATATTACTAAACCCGGCATTTCTTCGAATTAATTGCTATGGCTTCCGTGCTATATAGTCCGCGTCAGTGAATTAACTGAATAAGAATATTTCTAGCGTGTAATTTCTATATTATTGTAATTAACATATATATATATATATAATATATATATATATATATATATATATATGTATATGTATATATATATATATATATATATATATATATATATGTTTATATATATGTATATCTATCTATCTATCTATCTATATATCTCTCTATCTATCTATCTATATATATATATATATATATATATATATATATATATATATATATATATATATATGTATATGTGTATATATATATATATATATATACATATATATATATAGATAGATAGATAGATATATATATATATATATACATATACATATATATATATATATATATATATATATATATATATATATATATATATATATATATATATATATATATATATATATACCACCAGTCTTAAGAGCATCGTATCATTGTATATACATTTTTTTTGTTTTACTTTACTAATTAGCTTGCATATTATGTCTGTACTGCTTTGGATTACTGATTTTCCTGTTTTGTTTGCTATTTAATAAATGATTGTGTTTTTTTGCCTGATTTTTATGGCTTATTGTTTGCATGTAATTGAATAAGTTATTTCTTTTACTTTGTTTTGTTTATGTTCTTTGCAAGGCAGTATTTATTTTTTTCTGCAAACAACTCAACTAAAGAGAAAATATAATATTATCCCGCTTTTTCCTCTGGAACTTAATTATCAACTTTTGCCAAAAGATTTTTTATACGGATCATTTCATCTCCGCTAAAGAGTCTTCCATTAATTAAACTTTTAATCGGAGTTTTAGAAATATAATTAAGAGCGAGTTGCTAAATGTACTCTTATTGTCCGGCGAATTTCTTAAGTCACACTTTCCTGGCCTATAAAGTTGCTTTTTTTTCAAATCCATTTTTTTTCAAATCCAACTAAATGGTAAAGATAGGGAGAGTCTTATACACAGCTTTTACATTGTCCACTTTTAAATGATGCACACACATACGCACACACGCACGCACGCATGCACACGCACACACACACACACACACACACACACACACGCACACACTTTTTTTGACACAGAATAACGGCTTCGCATTTCGCCGTTATAGGCCTACTCATGGTGACCCATAAGTGGCCAATTCTTCTCAAGTTTATTTGAAAAAAAAGTCAGTATATGACGGAAGAGACCTTGATATTATGTCATGGATATTCTCAGTCTTTCTTTCTTTCTCTCTGTCTCCAGTTCTCCCTCTCTCTCTCCATCACTCCCTCTCTCTTTCTCTGTATCCCCCACCCCCCCCCTCTCTTTCTCCATCTCTCTCTCCCTACTCTGCTCTTTCTCTGTCTTTTGTTGTTTTACTGCTCGAGTGAGGAAATATTCAAGGAAATCTGTGAAGCTATATATATATATATATATATATATATATATATATATATATATATATATATATATATATATATATATATATATATATATTTCCACACACATTCACATGTTACATACAGCCACCATATACTTGCTTCTCATATCTGTCTAAAGGTACAGCGTCCTTTTTCCTCTGCTGTGATGAAGTAAAAATTCCTTCACGGCATCGGGGTGAACTTCCAACTTCCTTCAGGCGTTCAGCCATTTCAGTCAGAGGGAATCATTAGTCTGCTCTGCCCGTTACACTTAAGTGCGAAGAGTGTGTGGTGACGAGGACAGCAAAGTCGCTGCCAGGGAGAGTGTCTTTGGGAAGAAATGTTTCCTTACTTTGGTGGACATAAAAAGAAGGAAAAAAAGTCTAAACATTTGGTATTTTTGTGAAGGTTTAATCTCATGCAGATTTAAGACGAGAATACTGCTTATTTCTTCCCACTGATAATGATCTGATCACTAAACGCGTGTATTATATTCATAAGAAAAATGTTATATATACAATTCTTCACATATGTTTCTACGCAAAGAACTCGATGCAATTGTGAATTCGTTTTTCTCTCTCTTTCACTTTTATTTCTTTCTCTCTCTCCCCCCCCCCATCTCTCTCTCTTTCTCTCAATTGTGACTCTCACCCTCTCCCTCTCTCTGCAAAGAAAATTGAAACAAGATAAATAGATACGCTGACGTATTTCATTCACCAAAGTAACAACGTTCTTAGAACAGGCACATGTAAGCTAGCTCGAGTGCAAGATATCCGTCAGCTCAGTGGTTCCACGTGGCGGTTCCGAAGCGAAAGCCGCCCTACTCGGTTCAAGGAGATTGGTCTGCGAGGGACACAATGTGCTGCCTCCCTTTCCGCGTGGGAGAAAGATCGAGCACGATTACTGGTGACTTAATTATTAACGATTAATTAATGATTAATGATTACTGTGTTGTCTCGGAGTCAGGAGAATAGCCTTGCATGAAATGGGAAGGTATAAGGCTTCCCTTTTTGTTACTGCGTGTGTGGGTGTTCATTGTTGGATGTTAGTTATTGCTCTTTTGAAGCATTTTACATATTTTCTAGCATTTCCATGTTGTTTATTAAATGCTGAACTGATATCGGCTTTCACTATAACTTCATAGAACTTCCTTTGCATTTTAAAAATGTACAACGTTTATCATAGTTATTCTCTCCCTCTTTCTCTTTCTCTCCACCGCTACACACGTGTATATATGTATATATATATATATATATATATATATATATATATATATATATATATATAGATAGATAGATAGATAGATAGATAGATATAGATATATAGATAGATGAAGAGGATATCCCAGGGATTCAGATTGTGCGTTATGTATTTGCAATTATGGTTTTCTAAGAAGTTTTAAGAATGTATTAACCAGACATTTAGCGTAATAATACATCACCAATTGCTGGAAACTCGTTCAGTGAAACGCATTCTAATGCAGAATGAAATATAAAGAAAACGAGAACTCTGAATATGAAAGATGGGAAGTAATCCACGTGAGCTTTAAATGAAGAGGCTTATTGCGATGTGCATGATGAGCACTCAATCTCCGTTGCTTGCATTCAAGGGTTCGTGAGAGACAGGCAGAGACAGAGACAGAGAGATAGTGGAATCAAAATCATTTCTTTTTACTACATAAAATTAGATGTTCAATAACTGCTACTGGTGTAAGTAAAGTCAAATGATTAACCTTGACGATCGCAATAAAACCTCAGTGTAATGAACACCAAGAATTTCATTAGAATGTCATACTTCGATACTTCGTTATGAAGCATCGCGCACCTGCATCACGGAGAAGGTGGAGCAAGGATAAGGGAGAGCATTTATGTAGAAATTCTCTCTCTCTCTTTCTGATTGTATGTATGTATACACTCTCTATCAGCGGCGTTCATACGCTTTTACACTATTTACTGATACTTGCGCACAGGTCAGGTCTAACACAATATGGTAGGACTTCCTTTGGACACAACATGGTTGGACTTGGAATAGTTGGCAGTCTAGAGACCATGAGGCAACAGAGAGTGTTTTCTTTGTGCATTGATTCTTCGTGAATAAACAGTATGCGAACAATTCACATGACTATGATCACCTTTTGTTAATGCCTTCATTATTTGCTTTGGCTTAATTACTACTAAAGCAATGCTGCCTAATACATACTTTACAAAGAAAGCGTTAGATTATCAGAATGAGGACAGCGCATCATTTTAAAAATCAAGCAATAATCCATGCAAGCAAAGGCTTGAATGCAAACACAAGCAAGCACATACATCTTCCTCTAGCTTCAGGCAATATCATAATCATTAGGTTTCCCCGCACAGCCACGTGAGACCTGCCGTCTAATACTCGCCTGTCAGAGCATCTGCATAATGCAAAGAGCTAGGTGGGAATCCTGCACCAGTGTTTGTTATGGCTGATAAGCCTTTCTTCTACCTCCTTGGAATTTATGAACCCGGGGCATGTCATCACGTATCATTAGAAAGGTTTATGAGAATAATATTATGTGTGTGTGCGCGCGTTTGAGTGTGTGTGTGTATGTATGTATGTATGTATGTGTGCATTTCTATATTCCGGGTAGTCTGTGGCTTGAGTGTTCTTGGGAGCCGTTGTAGGACAGAATCTGATGGCAGGGAAGCCATATATCTCTTCAGATTTCCGTTAAAGATTATCCTTAAAGTTTAAAGTTTAACCTCCAAAGTTTAAATTGTAAGAGTTTATAGGTTTATTATAAACAGTCCAATTCCTGCGGACACACACACACACGTAAGTGTTAGCGTTAGTGTATGTATGGCAAAATGTTTAACAAGTAAAAATAGGTCCTTTTTATGCATTCATTAATTTACGCCATTCTCCGCGCCCGTCGATCGGATTATCAGAGATGGCTGAATTGCGAGGATTCGGGGATGGATCAGCGATCAAATGGGGTTGCATAAAACGTATCGAGGAAGGTGGGGGGGGGGGGAGGCTTTTGCAATGGATTCTAAATCCAAGAAAATACATAAATAAATCTAATGACGAAAAATAACTTAGGAAAAAAAAGTTTACATATATCAGCAAATAAACACGATAGATATGTTTGAAATAATTCCCTCGCACGTAACACAATCTTTGAAAGAAAGAAAAAAAAAAAAAAAATGCATTTTTCGTGCACCACATTCCGCGAGGCCCTTCCGAGGACTAGCACAAAAGCCCCCGAGAAGCACATTTGTATTTGCAATGGATTGTCGAGAAAGAATATTTCCACTCGACGCGCCGCCTACATATTGTGTCGTGTGGATAATTATGGATAATCTAGAAGACTTAGATTGGAGACGCCCTTTACATTTCCCACTGTGGACTTTTTTGGTACTCATGAATTAATATAAACCACACAGTGGAAAATTATGTCATTAATGGCATTTGTGTATTTATTTTTCCTCTTTTCCCTTGATATCGGTACCATGTATTAAAAAAAAAAAAAAAAAAAAAAAAAAAAAATATATATATATATATATATATATATATATATATATATATATTTATATATATATATATATATATAATAAAGGTATAAATACTTAGAATAAAAGCCGTAAACTTCCGTTTACAGCCAACCATTCAGTCTACTTTTCCTCCGTTTCCTCCCAATAGAGAAAAATAAGAGACAGAAAAGAAGAGAACCCGCACATACAAAGAAAATTATATCCATTAGCATAGCAAGAGACCTTTGTCCCGCTGCGGTGCCTCTTCTTCGCTGCTTTTGCTTGCCTGCGACTTTGCTTCTGTCGACAGCGGGAGAGTACGGGAACAGAGATAGAGATGGAGAGAGGGGAGAGAAGAGAAGAAAGCAGAGAAAAGAAAGAAGGGAGAAAGGGGGAGAGAGGAGACAGGAGAGAGAGAGATCATGACACGCTTTTGCCCTGTCGACACAAGCGTCATTCTTGCAAAGCAAAGGGAGATGAATGTAGCGCCGGAAGTGAGATAATGACCATTTAAAATTGACTGTGATTGGCTATACCAATGTTAGTTCGCTCGATCGATTAGCATCACTTTTTAGTACGGTTTTGACAAGTTATACTGATGTTTAGAAATATTGTTAATGTAGAGTGGTGTATTTAGCACTAGCTCGTTTATCTTGCTTATTTCAAATTACTTGTAAATCAATGTGGCTATTTAGTAAATATTTATTATTTATTATTTATTACTATTTATTACCTGAAAAAAAATCGAGAAAATTAAAAAGCGTTAGAGTATCAGGTAAAAATATCTTATATATAAACTTACTGCTGACAAGCTGTTTATATTGCATTATGCCTTTTTAAAGGAAAGTAAGGAGAGTAAGTTGACTGCGTACTCGAGACGTCATCGTCCTCTCCTTGAAAGAATTCTAGTAAGCTCATATTAAACATCACTAAGAGACTCATTCCTTGTCGAACAATCGCTAAAACCAAAGGTTTATCGAACAGGCGCTCGGAGGAGGAATATCATGCTTGTTGCGCATAATCCATTGCTTGCCATTCAAATATTATGTCGGACCGCTTGACTGACTTCGCCCTTCTTGCCTCACTAATAAGATACTATCCAAGCACACACGGTACATGCTGTAATGTCCGCGAGTCATCTGCTTAGCGGAATCAGATGACGATATTCATTCCATTTCGGTCTTTCAGCAAACACGACAGCGGGAGGGAATTCACGCATCTTGATCAACATATCGCTCACCGTCTCCCTTTCTGCTGGCATTGATTGTCATGTAATCAGATTTTCTCATAATACCCTTGTGCATTATTCCTATCGAGTGTGAACTAACCCGGTCTAGGAGAAAACTTCCTTCCTCTTGATAAGAAGGAACTCAACACCTACCAAATCAAACCTAAAGAGACATAAATCAAATCATTATCATCACAGATCTAAGTGCCATGCGATGCACTGCCACTCAACACCAAAATCTCGAAGTTCCTCCTAGTGCAGAATGTATGAGCGGCCGCAACAGGGTCCTCAGTCAGGACCTGCACTGCTTGGAGCCACCAGGTCTTCTCTTTTTCTCTCTCACTCTCACTTATCACTCAATCACTTATTTTCGCTCTCCCTTTTCTCTCGGTTAGAATGAAGATCTGAAATATCTCTCTCTCTCTCGCCCTCTTCCGACCAAAAGACAAAGTGATACAAAGTAGAAAACGAGCCTTAAGTCTGTCTGTATTTAATTCAAAATCTCGATGCTCCACACACCACGTTGCAGTTTGTCTTCGTCAGTTTGCCTCCTGCGTTACTTCCTTTCCAGCTGTGGATGACATTGAGAAAGGAATTAGTGGTGTTTTATTATTCATTTCGCTCTATAGTAGCTATAGAGCTAAATTAATATATATATATATATATATATATATATATATATATATATATATAGATATATATAGATAAATACATATATATATATATAAATACATATATATATAAATACATATATATATATAAATACATATATATATATATATATATATATATGTATATATATATATATATATATATATATATATATATATATATATAATATTCATTTGTGTGTGTGTGATCTATTGTCTCCATCTACATCAGCTCTCGTACCCTGCCTTCAAAACCCCTTTCATGAGAGTGAAATAAACTCACTCTAGCCATCTCTCTTCCCCAGTTAACATTCCTCCTGAAGGCAGAGTGCTCCCTGCGTGCCCTCTTGCAGGTTCAGTTCAGTTCAGAGAGATTTGCGAAGGCTTTCCTTCGCCCGGGCTATATGCACGAGGCGGCCCGGCCTCTGCCAGCTATAAGTGCTGACTCATCTGATCATCATAACTGAATGCTTACCGTGGCGGTTGGATTGCCTGAAGGCGCTCCAGTTGCCACGGGGAAAGCAATAGGCATAGCCGCCTTACCAACCCGGCGGCTGTCGTCTCAGGGCCCTGCCTGAGGAAGCGAGTGTGCTCGCATTCCATCAGATAGTGCTCTAAATTGGCGTCCGGCGTGCCACAATGGCTGCAGCGTCGCTCATCATGCCCAATGGTGGGTATGATTTGCCACGCACAAGGGTAGCCTAATCTCAGTCTGTGAAGACTGACTTCGGCTCGCCTTGGTATTCTGTTAGAGAGTATCAGCGACTCATAGCCTGTGGCGTCTGAGCACCAGCTGGCCGAGGGGGAGGTTCTCGCTTCCTCTCTGTGGCGCTGCAGGGCACCGACCTGCCCTGCAGCCATCAACTTACGCCTTAGCAGTTCTCGGCTAGGATGCACCACAAGATTACTCAAGGGTTTTTTCCTGCCTTCCTCCGCTAGCCTGTCAGGTACATCGTTCCCTTTAATACCAACATGGCTTGGAATCCAGTTGATGATAATGCGTCTACCCTGATCCAGGATTCTCTGAGCAATAGTGAGAATCGTGGTCAGAAGGTAAACGTTATCAAGGGGCGTGCTTTGCTGCAGGCTGTCAATGGCGGCCCTAGAGTCTGTATGTATGGCAACATGCCCGTCCGTCTGGGCTGCATGGGCTAGGGCTCCCATAATAGCGACAGCCTCTGCTTGGAGCGAGGAGGCATTGTCGGACACCCGCATAGCTTGTGCTACGTCCCTTGCTGCAAAGCCGGCGCCTGCAGTGTGGGAAATGGGGTCTACAGAACCATCCGTGAAGTAGGTTTTACTACCTGGTGGAGTGATTTCTGCAATGTTCCTCTCCGCCTCAGCCTTCAAAAGAGACGGAGAGTACTGAGTCTTTCTCCTTGACAGGTTCATGACAGAATACTCTATCAAGGATCTTGCCCACGGCGGGGCTGTGGCATAGTCAGGGTGGGGGAGGTCCATGCCCTTGACCAACAGAGTCTCCTTGAGCTCAAAGCGTATCAACACCCTGGCTGTATGAGACAGCCAGGAGTTGTTGGCAAAGAGTTCATGGTTCTGTACGAGCCGACGCTGCACTTTTTGTCTTAGCTGCGAGTCTGACGGGGACTGTAAGACTTTGGCAAGAAACTGAGGCGCCATCTGATCGATCCGGGTGTCCAGAGGGAAAAGGTTGGCCTCCAAGAGTAGGTTAGCAACCTTAGCCCATATAGGAGCACCCAGAATGATCCTGGCGGCATCGTTTTGCATGACGTCAAGCCTTTGCCGTAGTCCAGGCTTGACCGTAATCAGGGCGACGGAGGCGTAGTCCACAATGGGACGGACAGCGTGCACATAGAAGGATCTTAGTACACGGTGCCAAGCCCCTAAGCGCCGCCCTGACAGAGCTCTCATGACAGAGAGTCTTGCCTTGGTCCGTTCTAGGAGATATTGAACCTCCGAGCGGAAAGTAAGCTTACTGTCAACCCATACACCCAGGTATTGGAAGACATGAACCCACTCTAGCTCTAACCCCTCTTGCAGGTCATGTACTTAGCACCTAAATAGGAAACCTGTAGCCACTGGGAGTCGTGTCTGGAGTGTGTCAGCCACTTGGAGCAAGGGGAAAGGCCAAGGAGGGAAGAGGTAATGCTTACCTACAGATATAATAGGCGCTATGTACTAGGAGGGAGGGAGAGAGAGAACATATTTTGAAGATGTGATAGGACAAATTGATGAGATATCACAATGCAGACAATGGAACAATGATTATATATATATATATGTGTGTGTGTGTGTGTGTGTGTGTGTGTGTGTGTGTGTGTGTGTGTGTATACATATATATGTATATACACATACATACATATATATATATATATATATATATATATATATATATATATATATATATATATATATATATATATATATATATATATACCCCATATCAGAACGATCCCAAGACGCAGAAAGCAATAACAAACTGAAATAAATCGGGTTTGCAACATGGGAAGCATCTTGCATTCTATGTTGCACTTGAGATCCAGCAATGTTACTGCACGGAGTCGGCGCATTGACTGAATATGTTGCAGAGGAGAAGCTCCTGCAATGTGACAATATTTCTTGTCTGATTATTAAGGTAAACAACAGAATGACTATAATTATGATATCCGCACACATGTATCTGTTGTCTAAAAGTCAAAGGAATTAACAATGAATAAACAAAATGTAAAAAAATGCCAAAAGACGAATGATCGCGATTAGACCAATCAACACCGAGACACAATTCTTAAAGTGCCAATGAAGCGACGCGCCATGAACGGAAGGACGATTACGTCTGAGGTGTACGACTGATATGTTCATCATACCTTCCCATCTCCGAAACCAAGATATACGTCATGTCATCAGTAATTGTAGATATATATAATTTCGGGATTTACAACTTTAGGGCAACATTTTCGAATTAATATAATTTTTATACCTTCCATAATGCTTATCTAAAATACCCATCATCGTCATTTAATGAGGTAGACAAACTAGACTGCTATCAGGTTACCGAAATTCTTCTGCATTACGGGTAACCACCGAAGATTTGTGACGTCACGTTTCCATGGCTGTAGTAATTTACGGCTATGTTGATGCATGTGTATTCCGTAACTTAGTTTTTGGTGAATTTACACATAAGGCCTCATACATCACTACGAGAAGGGAACATAATTCCAGCGATGAGACCTTTGATTCTACTGACCGTATTGGCAAAGCAAAGGGTGATTGCGTAAGACGCTGCATAGATTTCCCCTGATCCTGAACCATGCATGACCCTGGCAGTAAATCTGATACATTTGTGTTATGCGCGTAGTTAATTGAGCATTTTTAAAAATAGATCAATGATCCTTATAGCCGCTTTGAAATTCAAAGACAATATATTATGAAAGCTAACACTAGGATTGCTATATCTAACCTATGAGTTCTTACATTTATTGAACTTTGCTAACACCCATTTATGAATATAATAGTCACTATAACAATGATCACTTACCAATAAATCAAGTAATCATGCGACATACATAAGAAAAATAAGGAATATATAGATATTCCGAACAAGAGAATGTAACAGTATGAAGTACCTTTAAATATGCATTTTGGAAATGAACCCCCGATTTTGGAGTCTCGTAAAAGAATATAACTTTCATGCAGACATAAAAGGACAGCGAACACTGATTTACCATATATATATATATATATATATATATATATATATATATATATATATATATATATATATATATATATATATATGTGTGTGTGTGTGTGTGTGTGTGTGTGTGTGTGTGTTTATGTATATATGTATATATGTATATATATATATATATATATATATATATATATATATATATATATATATATATATATATATATATATATATATATATATATATATATATTTGCGTGTGTGTGTGTGTGAGAATATGTGTATGTATATATATATATATAAATATATATATATATATATATATATATATATATATATATATATATATATATATATAATGTGTGTAGATAGATAGATAGATAACTAAATAGATAGATAAATAAATAGACAGATAGATAGATACACATATATACACACAATCACACTCACTAGATTTATATATATATATATATATATATATATATATATATATATATATATATATATATATATATATATATATATATATATATAAAATATATATATATATATATATATATATATATATATATATTATATATATATAATATATATATATGTATATATTATATATATATATATATGTATATATATATATATATATATATATATATATATATATATATATATATATTATATATATATATATATATATATATTATATATATATATATATATATAAATATATATATAAATATATATATATAAATACATATATAAATATATATATATAAATATATATATATATTTATATATATATATATATATATATATATATATATTTATATATATATTTCCCGATAATTATTTTGATCATCATCATTAGTCTGTGAACATCATTGTCTTTACTCTGACTCGCGTTTGCTCTGCTGAGCAAGTGACACTTTTCGCAAGAGTTAACAGCGGCTCTTGGAACCGTTCATAAACTCAAAATTGCATCCCTTCCTTTCTTTTTTAACTTTATCTTTGCAAGTTAGCCAAGTCTGCAGAAGAGAACATTGTCATGATTATCTTGCTCATGAACTTTCTGTTGAGATTATCTTTGGGTGAAGAAAGATTTTCCTTATCTTGAGTGAGAATTGGTTTTCTTATTTGTCGTTTTTCATTTACTTTATTACTGGAAATTTCTTTATTGTTAATATAAAAATACGATGGTCATTTTAGAAAAAAAAAAAAAATCCATAAAGCAAAATGCACATGTGAATGCGAACGTGATACAAAGTCGATCTTAATCAGATGGTACGATGAAGTAAAAATAAAATGTGCTAATTAGTATAAATCTTTTTCTAACACAGTTTTTGTAAATACATACAAACATTGTTTCGTACGGACATACAGACACACACCAGCTCTCTTGTATTCCCAAAGCCCCGTCGGGCATATTCCAACGCGGCCTCGCCACTGGCATGACGCCCACACAGCGAGTCGAAGGGAAACCCACCGAAGGGACTGTGGCGGCGGGCGAGGAGCCTCACCTGAGGCGGCCGTCCTCGTCTCGTGCTGCTGTTCGTGTGGGAACTCCATCGCCATGCCTGAGCTGTTGCTTGCTTCTTGTATCTGTTTGAGAGAGATATGCGTGTGTTTAGATATAAGGAGGAAGGCTAACGTCATTGGGTTTGCTTGAAAGCAGTTTCTCTCTCTCTTTCTTTTTCTCTTTCTCTTTTTCTTCCTCTTCCTCTTCCTCTCCCTCCCTCCCTCCCTCCCTCCCTCTCTCTCTCTCTCTCTCTCTCTCTCATTGCATTCTGCAGTCGGCGCCAGGGCGTTGCAGATCCTCAGTCGCCAAGAATGTTAATTAGGCCACGAGCTAGAGGCGTTGCAGTCAGCTGATCAAGAATGCAAACACAGCGACGATGCAGGAAATTCTCGCTTAATTGGAAAAGTGAGCACGACCTTTATGGCGCATGAGACCGCTCCGCTTTCATTAAGGAGATATATAATTCATATCCTCAAATACACTATCTTTGCGCACTATGCCCTATTTTCTTTTTTCAACAGGATGTTTTGGCCAAAGCAACTACATTTATCACGAGGCAATCAAATCGTTGCATTCTGCTATTCAATGAATACATTGCTATTGAAATACCAAAAATATGTAGCTGAATGCGGAAAGCCGAACGCCATACTTTAAAACAGTAATCGAATGGATGAGTACAATCAGAATATAAATATTATATAAATAATATAAATTATATAAATGAATGCTGATTTGACAAATCCATTGCATCGAAATAAACATAAACTTGCATCCGAATATTCCATAAACAGTGGAGATAAATAGATCGTTATACATGCCATCGGTCGCATGCTTCGTGTTCGAACGGAGTTGTTTTGATTCATGAAAATATCCATTAAATTTGCCACGTCTCCAAAGTAGGCACACTGTGTTGATGCATGTATTGGATTGCAATTAACTCTCTTTCTCTGTCACACACACACACACACACACACACACACACACACACACACACACACACACACACACACACACACAAGCGCGCGCGTGGGGTGTCAAGAAGAGCAAGATAAATGCATGTGCATTCCCGCCTTTGCAAGCACTGCTATAGCTTGCATCAGGGGAACCTTATGCAATGTTAATCATCGAAGGAGAAATTTGAGACAGAAATAACAGTTAATCAGTACATTACCGACTCACTCCACTGGAGGAACTTTGAAGGAACAAAGCTTGAAGGTAAGTAAGATTTGCACATCTATTGACGCTGAAAGTGTTTCATATTAAAATAATTCTGCTAATTATAGATTGTAGAATATGGTTTAAATGATTACAGTTTTTAATCCCATCCCAGCTGACATGTGGTATAGTAATTAAGCATGGTTTGCAAATGGAATTAAAACAAACAATCATAATCAATTGTCAGGAAATAAAAATCCGTATCCCGCCAGCACATTGCGAGTTCCTCAACCTAAAGGGCAGGTGTGTCGGGATGCGATCGACTCCCACGCAAG
>NW_028234409.1:1639792-1644792 GCF_977035675.1 Penaeus japonicus | reverse complement strand
AAAGCATGTGCAACAACATTTGCTGTTTTGTTGGGCACGGGGACGAGTTCACAAAAACGAGTGAAGTTATCAATGAAGACTAAAATATAACGATTACCATTGCGAGAAGGTAGAAAACCTGACAATGTGTCGCAAGAGACTTTCTGGAAAGGAAAGTCTGGAATGTCATATTTCAATGCAGGGGCTGGGTCATTGGTATTTCCTTTGTAATAAGGGCATTGCTTACAAGACTGAACATGCTTAGCAACTTTGCTAATAAGGTGTGGGAAGAAGAAGCGTTGCTGAGCTAAGTGAATTGCTTGTACTTACCACAGTGTGCAGCTTCTTTCGACTCATGGAAAAGAGGAAGGATTCGACCTTCAAGGGATTCAGGAATAACTACAAGTTTACGAGATGCCTTGAGCTTTCTTGTCCTATATCGAGACTTGTAGCAAAGTAGACCGTTAGCATCGAGGTAAAGTTGACTTACTCGAACATGTCTGCTAGGGGGAGGTCTTTCATTCCTTTCTAAAGCTTGAATTAAGGGGCCGTACAGATTATCATTACGTTGCGCTATCCGGATCTCGTCCTCCGTGGGTGGGTCCATGGGAGGTACGGCTGGGGCAGCCAAGACCGGGGCGGTAACAGAATGAATGGAGTCGGAACGGCGATCATTAACATGTGCAGACCGGATCTCGTCCTTCGAAGAATCCTCAACGGTAGGAGCGGCAGTATTTACCAAGATCGGTGCAATGTCAGAGAATTTCACCTTGCGGGAGGCAAAGGTGGGCGAGGAGCTAGATTCAGGCAGGTTGTGAGCGTCAGAGAGGGGAGCGCGTGATAGCGCGTCGGCAACGACATTTTGTTTCCCGGGTAAATAAACAATGGTGACGTCAAACTCTGCAAGAATTTCAATTGCGCGGGCGCGTCGTCCATGAGGGTCCCTACCCTTAAATATGGACGTGAGGGGGGAATGATCAGTGTGCACTTCTATCTGATATCCCAAGATTAGCTCTCGAAAATGACGGAGGGCCCATGTGATACTGAGAAGTTCACGGTCCGTCGTGTGATAGCGTTTTTCCGCTGAATTGAGGGCGCGACTTGCAAAAGCAATGGGCTGCGTTTTTCCAGAATGGCCATGTTTCTGGTGGAGTACTGCTCCGAGCCCGAGGTTTGAGGCATCAGTGGTGAGGACAAAAGGCAAACTGAAATCGGGGAAGGCTAAGAGTGGAGCCTTAATTAGTCGCGATTTAAGAGTTGTAAATGCGGCTTTTTCCTCGTCTGTCCACTGCCAAGTAGTATCCTTTTTAAGGAGATGGTTAAGCGGTGTCGCGATGGACCCGTAACCTTGAATGAACGGCCTGTAAAAACCTGAAAGGCCTAAAAATGACTTCAATTCCTTCTGGTTCTTAGGTGTTGGAAAGTCGGCAATGGCTTTAACTTTTGAATCATTAGGTGCAATACCTTTAGATGACAAGGTATGGCCTAAGAATTCTAACTTAGACTTGAAGAACTGACATTTGCTAGGTTGAATACATAATCCTGCAGTTGATAGCCTATTGAAAACCTGGCGCAATTTCTTCTCGTGTTCAGAGAGGGAGGGTGAGCAAATTAAAATATCATCTAAATACACGAGGACCTGATCATTAATTAATCCTGATAGTACAAGTGACATTAATCTGCTAAATGTGAGAGGGGAATTGCGAAGGCCAAAAGGACATACTAAAAATTCAAAGTGTCCCATATGAGTCGAGAAAGCCGTATATGGCACGCTTTCAGGAGCCATAGGAACTTGCAGGAAGCCTTTAGCAAGGTCAATAGTTGAAAAAATCTTATTATTAGAGCCAATGTCTTGCAACAACAATCTAAGATTAGGAATTGGGAATGGTTCTGGCACTGTTACTTTATTCAACTTGCGATAGTCGACCACTGGGCGGAAAGTATTATCCTTCTTTGGAACAAGGAGGAGGGGAGAGGCCCAGGGTGAATTGCTTGGTTGAATAAGATTCATGTCTAACATTGTTTTAACTTCCTTTTCCAAGGCCTGTCGCTTCGAATGAGGGATCTTATAACTCGGTATGTACGAAGGCTTAGCATCAGGCTCGAGGGTAATGGAGTGTTGAAGCAATGTTGTTTTTCCGATAGGACGGTCCTTGGTTGGCAGTACGCTTGGGAATTCTTTAAATAAGGTATTCAAAATATCATATCCTTCATGAAAATCTAAATTTTGCTTTAGAACATGATCAGAGCTCTGCTCATCAGGGGAAGATGATGTTGCAGAAAAAACAGGGGAGGGAACAGGTAAATCAAATTCGCAGATAGGCAATTCTGTGAATTCATAAGATATTACAGGTACACCAGCGTTAATAGTCAATGGGGCCGGGGTAAGATTAAATACATGCACCTGACATCTATTATCAGTGATATTATACAAGGAAGGTAATGTTGCACAACCTTTTACTCGTATATTATCAGGTAATATCAAAGCAGTACCATTTGCCGAAGGACAAGAAACGTCTATCAGTAGATCATGAAATGCCGGGATAGTAGTGGTAGCACTAGCTATAAACTTAGGAGCATTATCATTAGCGGTCCAAGATTTCGCACAGTCGTCAACGTGTTTTGCGCGCGAAGGTTTGCGTGATGCGGGTGCGCGCGCAGCGAGAGGAGAGGTGAAGCGAGGGCGGGTGGGAGGGGTAGGGTGGTGGGGTAGGAGAGGATGGGAAGTGAGGTGTAGACATGGTGTGACTATGGTCATGTGTGACTTCATAGATTGCCATTGCGGGTGTGAAAGGGTCGGCATGCGTCCATAGGCAAGAGGGAGTCCTTAATAGGTAATTCTGACCATTAAAAGTAATGCTATTACTCTGAGGATGGAGGGAAATACCTGTACGGTATAAGAAATCATGACCCAACAAGAGGTGTCCGGGGGTAAAATTAGATTCTACAACGACAAACTTGTGAGCAAAAATTTCACTACCAAGAGAAATGTTAAGGACTTTGCTGCCTAAAGCTGATACCTTAGTTTGACTCGGTTGCAATTCTAATGATAAATCAAAATTCCGCAAGGTATTCAACGAGACCACAGAACAAGAAGATCCGGTGTCTAAGAAGAAATATGCAGGCTTGTCATTCAATATGGATGGAAGCAATGGCGGCTGAGTGATATCATTAGGGATGCAACTAGTCGAGACAATGTGGTGTGTTACCGGTATTGTGCTTGTAGTGTCGCCGTGTCTGGGTGTTTTTGGCTTTTCCCTAAAAAATGGCGGTTTGCTTGGCGTTGCTGGAGCAATTTGTATGTTTGATCCACCTGGTCAGGGAACGCTGAGCAGTGAGGCCAAGGGTGTGAGCGCGTGCCGTGATAAGGACAGTACGGTGTCGAATAACATGAGTCGGCACCGTGACCTTTCGCACAACAATTAAAACACTGATCTCTGTCTGGTGCCCAATTCGTGACACAAGGTTGTTTACGTCTTGGTACATGAGGTGAGTTAGATGCTGGGGGAAAGCGAGTTTTATGTCCCGTATTATATCTGTGAGGGGAGGTTTGTCTTGAGTGTTGTGTTTTCGTGTCATGGTTGTGGAACCGCGGGTTAGGGTTGCGTTGTGGTTTGTCGTTTGGTTGTTTGTGTTTGTTTGTGTTACGCAAGGGTGTGTTGTCTTGTGTGGTCGTGTTTGCCTTAGTCGTGGGAACGCCTGCGTTGACAGATACTGTGGGAGCCTTCTCTCTGATAGACTTGGCAAATTCGCCGGGTAACTTCAGTAAATCAGTATCTTCACAGGGTTCCCAAACTTGCTCTTGTACAGAAGTAGGTAAAGAAGCAACTAGGATAGATTTGACCATATACGTCATAGAGGAGACGTGATGGTCGTTAAACAAGGACTTTACGTGGGAGTCATGGTTGTGGGGAATACTCTTAACCCATTTTGAAACTTGAACCCGAAGCTGATTGATAAAGAATCGAATGTCTTCTTCGGACAAGGAAGCAGGCTTTAATTGAATAAGTCTCGCGAACTGAATATGGTGACTTACATCCAAGGATTTGAACGAAGATCTAAATATATCCTGGAAATAACTCCAACTGCGCAATTCGGATGGCAATGTTTTAAAGGCGTTAATCGCGTTACGTACTTTCGCTGAGGTAAGCTCTAAACGTGTTTCAGCCGCGTTTACGCATTTATTGCCGAAAGAGGGGTCATCTCTAGACATTCCACCTTGAATAATCATAGATTCAACATTTTCCAAGAAATCTTCAACCGGAATGGAGGAGCCATCAAATTTCT
The DNA here is from genome assembly GCF_977035675.1 of Penaeus japonicus. Taxonomy (NCBI): domain Eukaryota; kingdom Metazoa; phylum Arthropoda; class Malacostraca; order Decapoda; family Penaeidae; genus Penaeus; species Penaeus japonicus. Next base: position 1,640,526 of record NW_028234409.1, on the reverse strand, counting down.
GTACGATATTGAATGTTTGGTGAGGTTGGAAAGTCATGTTGGAGAAGGGGGGGCGGGTGGGGGTCAGGTCAGAGGGTGGGACAGTGGTGGAATTAGCAGTTGAGATGATTGTGTGGGGGGTCAGAGATCGGGAAACGGGACGGGAGGGAGAATGGGAAGGTACAGTATCCAACCCAAAGAATATTTCGGTAGTTTCCCTGAGATTTCTGAACACTTTACCACTTCGTAATTCACTCATGAATAGGCGCGAGAAAGAAATCCAATCACTTCACAATAGAAAGAAAAAGAAAAAAAAAAGTGGGTAACACAAGGCACAACACTAGGGTGTGAAAAACAATTAAGAGTAAGAAAAATGACACGAGGGATATCGACCTTAGTCGCAACTAACCTTCATTACCGATGTCTTCGTCCTGTCAGTCAACTTGATGCGCTGTTTGCTGTGTGACACTGGAAAAAATTATTCGCTATCGTGGTACGTAGCTAATTATTGTACCAATTATTGCGAAAAAAAGAAACGTGAGGTTCTCATCTTATGCTGCCACCAGATTATGTGATGGGTATAGATTACTCTAGTATCCACACATAGATAAATATAAGGTTGGTGTCAAACACAGCAGCTGATACAATAACAATATATTATAACTTCAATAATATGACACGATATAATATATATATATATATAAATATAACAAGGAATGACTCTGGAAATAAAGATCGGGATTAGCACTAGTTCA
>NW_028234409.1:1619792-1634792 GCF_977035675.1 Penaeus japonicus | reverse complement strand
GATTAGGTTGTCAATCATGCGACGTCTGTTGCGATAAATTCATTGGGAATAATATTTCTCATACAAGTATACATAGACACACACGCACATATGTAGAGAGAGAGAGAGAGAGAGAGAGAGAGAGAGGGAGGGAGGGATAGAGGGAGGGGGGTAGTGGTAGTGGGGAAAGGGAGAGAAGCAGGGAGAGGGAATTAATTCTTTCCTAAAATAAACTAAATATGTCTGGTGTTATCATACATAGGATCTTCATTTCCCAACCTCTTTAGCAGTGCAGTAAAGCGCGGCCTTTGACTGGCACTCTAATTAGGTCTTAGGGCATCAAAGGAAAGAAAGATAATCTCTTTCCCTCTTTCTCTCCCACCTATTTTGAAGATGATGCGACACAGACAACGACGAAAAGGGAAAGTTAGATCCTCTTCGTCGAGGGACACCAAGAGGAAATTAGTCTTATTATTTTGTCTATTTCTCTTTGTTTCTTTTCATATTAATTGCAATTATAACTTTATAAAGTTGCAAATGATTAAATATATTTAACAGTTCAAAAAAAATAATTTGGGAACATGCATCACATCAAGAAATAATTCATCAAAACAAATAAAATTAAAGGTCCTATGGCACCAGCAATGAAGCAATTAAAGATCATACAAGTAAATGTTGTGACATTCGGGAACTATTCATTATCCACTTTTTAACATTGTAAAGCACTTGATGTTCTTTCCCTCCCAGGTTCCCTCTCTCTCTCCTTCTCTCCCCCTTCTTCCACGCCCTCTCCCCCTCCCCCTCGTCATCCCATTGCAATAAGAATTCTTTATCGTCCTTGTCCAGTCACCTCCTCCTTCGCTTTAGTGTTTGCCAAGTTTCAAAACGAGGTCATCAGCGCCAGCCTGACCCCATCACAGGTTGGTTCCTTCTCTTTCGTGGGAAAAGTTTGGGATTTCCGAAATTAAGCGGCACTTGACTGCGGCGAGAAGGAGACTTCGGAAGGGAAAGCCACGCGACAAGAATCGGCAAGAATCGGCAAAGGAGGATTTTCAAGCGAGTGGTTTGATTACTGTCGTTTATCCCGTTCAATGAGGATGACAAAACGCAGTAGGGTAATACCGATAATGGTAATCAGCATTGGTATCATCATTATCATGGTCACAATTTTCGGTATAAGTGTGAGGACATTTATCATTGTCCTTATCAATGGCATTTGTTAATTTTAACAGTTGAATATTAGTTTTTCTTTCACTGTCCTAAGATTTCCGTGACACCACTATTTATTTACAAATTGCAAAGTTAAAAGTGAGCTTACTATAAAAATGATTCTAAAAAGATAGGCAGACAGATAGATAGAGTGACTGATATTGATATATCCAAACTGTATATAAATATGAGTCTAGGTATCCGTTTGTCTATATAGGCATCTATCTGCCATCTCCTTATCCATCCACCTGTATTGATTTAAACATTCCTTGAAAGAGAAATTGCCGAGCTCTTTGTAGTGCAACCAAAACAAATGAGTAATTTTCGTAATTGCAATAAAAGAAGAAAAACAAAAAAACTTTAGAATATTTTCCGTGTTTTGACTAAAGTTTTCATTAAAAATATATATATATATATATTTGACGAACCGGAAGAAAATGCAATCCCAACACATTGCAATCTTACCAAAGCCATCACTTTTCCCGTTTCAATCACCTTTTCTTATTTGGAATTGTGACACAACTGCGCATGCATAAGCTTACACACGCTCACATACATACGTAAACACACACATACTGCTTTTAATGAGACACGAAATGATATACCGGAAATCTGAAGATTATATTCGTGGCTCACGCAGTCCATGGAAGGGCCGTTTAGAACCCTTGCCAAGAGCTAATCAAAACATTACTTTTTAAATAAGTAACACATCTCATCGTTATTATCATAAGTACAAAATTACAATATTAAAATATTAATGAATATTATATTATAATTATATATATATATACAATTACTGCTGACACAACGGATAACTCGGAAATGGGTGGAATTGTGTTTTTCTTCTACTTTTCTTTTTTTTTTTTTATAGTACGAAGAGTACGACAATTGCACACCTGAGATGTCATTTTTCGTTGATGTCACAATTGCCCTAGTTAACGTTGCTTATCGAGCCTACATGGTGCTCAGGCGACTGCCAACGTAAACAGCAATAGAAACCTTAGAAGCTTCACTGCTATACTCACTCCAAATCGAATAATCGCGACTCGGACGAATTTCAGCCTTGTTGCGCACATGCAATCCTATGCAACGCTTAGTCCCGCTCGACAATTCGCTCAACAACAACAACAAAAAAAACATTTTCAGTTGAAGGAGTTGAAATTTGCGATATTTTCACTCTTCGATGTTCTTAATTAAATTAAAGATCAATTAATTAAATAATCAATTAAAGATCAATGGACACAAATGCTCATACACACGCACACTCACTCACACAACCACACTAACGCAACGCACTTCCTGCTTACATATGTACCCTTCTTAATTTGAGAACTGTGATGTGGAACATTGAAATCATTTGCAAGACATTACTAGATAGAACGTGAGAGAGAGAGAGAGAGGGGGGGGGAAGAGAGAGTGAGAGAGAGAGAGAGAGAGAGAGAGAGAGAGAGAGAGAGAGAGAGAGAGAGAGAGAGAGAGAGAGAGAGAGAGAGAGAGAGAGAGAGAGAGAGAGGCCGAATGAACTATCTAGACAATCAAACAGAGACAACAGACGCACAAACAGTGCAACAAAGTGAACAAAGAAAAAGGAGAGGGAGCGAGAGACAGAGAAAGATGGAGAGAATACATCGCACGAGGACATCAATCGACGAAGTCCTATTTTCCTGCAGCAGTTTTTCGAGTTTTCAAAACATCTTCCTGTAGGCCTATCTTCAAGCGCCCTGTCAGCGAAGCGACCTATCTCTTCAGTCTTACACCATCTCAAAAATAACTTTCTTTAATTCTAAAGCAAAGAGGAACTTTGTATTTATATTTGCTCCTGCTCTCACACACATATGGATACAAAATGAATAAATAAAAAAGTGAATAGATAAGAATAATAGAAATAAGATAAATCATAACTTTAAACAAACCTTTCTCACATACAAGCATACCAGGATTGCTCATCAAGCCATAGCATAACACATCCCTTTCATAGGGACCCACCGTGGAAAGGCGAAATCCCTCAGGCACGGCGGCAGTCAGCGAGGATCGGTACTTGCATCAGGGCAATTGTATCACATCATTTATAACAGATCCCTCCGTCATGCAACTGGGCGTTCGTGTAGCATGTTGATCCGCCCCTTCACCCGGATTCATGGCGCCTTCATCCGGATTCACGGCGTCACCAGGTGTTCGTCAGCAACATTGAATTTACAGCGAAAAGTCTAACTCCCAGCGCGCATTGTATAAGACCTTAAAAAACGCTTGCCATGATATTTCATTCCGGATTAGACAGTTTCTGTGTCTATACGATATTGGCCAAACGAACAACCTCAAAAAGGTTAAAAAGGTCAGACTTCAGGGACTTGCCTGCCTCCCTGCATTTGGAAGTTATTAAGACCTTGGATGGGAGACAAGTGATAATGTGCTTCCTACATGAGACGCTAATTGATCGGAATACGTAAAGGAAGAAGAAAAAAGAATGGAGGACAATATATATCCTGCATATGTGTGGCAAAGACAAAGAGAGAAACAGAGAGCGACAGTGAAAGAGAAAGAAGCTTCCTGCTGAAATATGAAACACATATCTAGTATTTCTTTCCCGTTGCATATCAATATTTTAGCAATGAATCGAGCATGTAAGAACGCATTTTTCACGCACGTTGTAAATTCTACACATCGAGAGCTGCTTTCGGATACATCTTGTATGCATTGATGCTTCTGCGATTTATTGTTCATGTACGATTTAACTCGCTCTCGCACACACTCACTCACTCATATATATATATATATATATATATATATATTATATATATATATATATATATATATATATATATATATATATATATATATATATATATATATATATATATCTATATATATATATTTATATATTTTATATATATATAATATACATATATATATATATATACATACATATATATATATATATATATATATATATATATATATATAACTACATATATGTATATATATATATATATATACATATATGTATAACTACATATATGTATATATATATATATATATATACATATATGTATAACTACATATATATACATATATATATATGTATATATATATATATATATATATATATAATTACATATATAGATATAGATAGAGAGAGAGGAAGACTTTCTCATTACCATCTCGGCTACTTTTTCCTCTCTCTCTGTTTGATCGTCAATCTGTCGATGAAGCTCCGAATCAATCAGCGAAAGGGAGAAAGATGAAGAATAAAGGTATCTCTCTGCTTACGTATTTACGCGATACACAACCAGCCAAAGAACACTCCCTCCTGATCTCAGCTGACCCAAGATCGCGTGGGAAGATGAGCAGCATCTTGGAAAACAGTGTTTACAGAACAAATACACTTGATGAGAAACCTTTGGGATTCCCCTTTCCCTTATGAGGAGTATGATGGACGTTCGCGTTCCGTGATTATCACTATCATAATCCATCATGTGTTTACTATTGATTAGTCATGCAATAATCATGATGATTATGATTTTATAACAAATTGTAATAAATATCGGATTAACACCTCGGGTAGAAATATATTAAAGGAGGACTTGAGAGAGCAGGTGGAGGCGGTCGGCAGATGGCAGGAGGAGGAGACCTCAGAGTGCCTTCTTACTTTCAGCGTGTGAAAGTAACTGGAGTGTTGCCCTCTCGACACCAGGATTGCACAAAGGGGAATGGATCCTTGTAAAAAGCAGTAGACACTAATACGACTGTAGTACTTGTTGCAGAGGCAGGCCGTTTTCAGGGGGAAAAAGTGCTGTTAATGACATTGGACAATGTAAAGAATAAAGTAGATTCATGAGTGTACCCTGGGTCGTACTTATACTTAGTTGGTTTGTGTCTGTGTTTATATATATATATATATATATATATATATATATATATATATATATATATATATATATATATGTGTGTGTGTGTGTGTGTGTGTGTGTGTGTGTGTGTGTTTGTATTATATTGACATTATTCTCTAAAAATCTTTTATACTTATGATTCACTACTGACAGGCCGGGTAACTCGGTTTCTATTTGTATATATATTTTTTTGCTTCACTCTTACTAAGTAGCGTGTTTCTTGTTAACTAATTTCATATTGTTTTAGATTGCCAGGTTTACTGTTTCTTGTGTTATTTAATGTATGATTGCATGTTTTGTTTGCCTGATTTTTATGGCTTATTTTCGCATAGAATTGAATATGCTTTTTCTACTACGATGTTTAGTTTATGTATCATTATTCACTTCCTTTTTTATCCAAGAAACGGATCCTTAGATAACACCCCTTAAAAGAAAGTAAAATAAGGAAAGTTAACATTAGCGATCTCGCTTTCTCGTGAAAGTAATTACATGCTATTACATGTTTTCATTATCATCACCAACCAGCGAAATTGCACTCGGAAATAGTCAGCTTTACCATGTAAACTTGCCACTCAAAGTACCCTCTTTACGTAGGTCGGATGGAAAGCCATGTTCGGAGAGAATAACGCGTTGCTCATCCAGGCTTTGGTGGAAATATGTGTGATTATTTGTTGCTGTGAGCGGACAAGCTTTGTTTGCTGTGAAGGTAATAACAGCTGTAATAGATAGCTATTATAACAATATTGGATAGTAGTGATGATACGACTGTGATATCAATAATGGTAATATTAAAACACCTGCAATGACAAAAACAATATATATTTTTTAAATTAAAAGTCTAAAAGTCATCATCATGATTACAGGAAAGGTAATTATAGTGATGTATATGTTAATTACAATACTGTAGAAATTACACGCAAAAAATTTTCTCATTCAGTTAATTCACTGACGCGGACTATATAGCACGGAAGCCATAGTAATTAATTCGAAGAAATGCCGAGTTTAGTAATATATATTATCATTCTTTAGATGGATGTAGGTATTTGTGTGTCTACGTAATATGATTTACAGCGAGATATAGATATAGGTGTATGTGTGTTTATGTGTGTCCCTCCTTTCCGCCCCTCCACTCCCCTTCCTGATCGCAAATGGCCATCGTCCTCTGGCCCTGAGAACACACATGGTCTCGCTTTCGCTTCCTCTCGCCGGAGCCACAAAAGAGCGGAAACTTTTCACGCTGGGCAATAGCGCTGGGAAACTTGCGCTGTTTATGCTCGCTCTCTCGGCGTATAAAAAGATTACGACTGTCGCAGCACGTGTCAAAGTTAAATGAGAATTTTGTTGAAAAATCCCCTCGAAGTGACCGCACCTGAGAACCTGTGCAAAGGAATAGCCAAAGGTGTCATCATCGTTGGTTCTGAGGGTTTGCCAGTCTCGGAAAAGTGCCGAAAAGTGTCGCCGGCTGTCGTCTGTGAACATTTCCTCTATCAGGAGGTAAGAAGCTTTATTCTGACCGGATGTTCAGGCGGATGGCGGCGAGGAAAATGTCCTGTCGACTTGATGATGGAAACTGATGAAAGGTCTAGGTTATTATCAGACGCCTGAGGTTATTAATAACGAATTCCTCTTATTATCAGTCACTTTATCGAAGTCTGTTGGTCTTTTCACAAAATATATTGTAACCTATTCCACAAGGAGGGAGGAAGGGAGAGGGGGAGGCAAAAAAGACAGAGATTATTAGTAGTATACATTAAGGGTTAAGAAAGAAGAAACAAACGAAATGATAATAGACGAGGGAAAGACAGGAAGTGAGACAGAGAGAGAGAAGGAGAGGGAGAGACAGAGAGAGAGAGAGGGGGGAGAGAGAAAGAGAGAGAGAGAGATGGAGAGAGGAGGGAGGGAGAGAGAAAAAAAGAGAGAGGGAGAGAGAAAGGGGGGGGGTGAGGGAGGGAGGGAAAGAGAGAGAGGGAGAGGAAGAAAAATAGAGAGAGAGAGAGACAAACCATTAAGACTGTCAAAATACAATAATGGTATAAAGAAGAGTAAAATGAACAAAAGAATGGGATTTTATTTTATCTTGCTCTTTACAACTACCTTTTTGAAACAAAATCGCGTAAAGGTTTCAACGCACACGTCTCTATGCTTGTTTATCTATTCAGTTTTTTTGCGCGTTTGTTAGAACATATTATGATGATGAATATGAGGATCTTTATTAGCATTACTAATTTATTCATAATCATTAGCTTCGGTATGACAGGAATAATGTCTTTTTTCAGTATTGTCAATTATTATCAACATCATAATTATTGTCATCATTGTCATTGATATTTGATTATTGTTATTGATATCATCAACATTTTTACAACCAGTACAATTACTTTCATTGTTATAATCATCATTATTATCAATATCATCATCATCATCATCATGTTTGTTTTTATTCATATTATTATTCTCATTATTGCTGTTGCTATCAATGTTGCTCTTGTCTAGACACGAGTGGGTATCTGTGTCATGCCGATAAAAATGTTTTTCTTTTTTTTTAATAAAACTCACGATACCGAAAGCCGAGCAATTTTCCCGAGGAAAATTCAAGCTTCGTTATTAACCAGACACTTTATTTTCTCCTCCATCCTTTCGCTTAAACATTAAAACTCTCCTCTTCTTTTCCATCCCTTAACGTCTAAGCAACGCGAACGCAAAGCCGGATTATCCGCGTTGAAGCCGGTAACGGGACGGCCAGCGGATCAGCGGAGCGAAAATTGCTTTGACTACAAGCTTCGCTCCTCAGCGACATCCGGAAGGGGTTTCAAGTTGCCTTTAGGAGACACAAGTAAGTTTCTTTGTTGTAATTCCTATGGGAAAGGTGGCAAGAGTCAATTTTGAATATGAAGCAAGACATTTCGGTAGGATTTTTAGAGTTACTTAACTAGATTACAGGAATAGTCTGAAATTTGTCAATCTGGTCTTGTGAAGAAAATAAAAAGTAGAAAGAGGGGTGCCTTCCTGAATTAAAAAAACATGCTTTTGCAACATTTAGAATTAAGCCTCTGTTTTTTATGTGCATTCCTCTCTCTTCCTCTCGCGTACACTAGTTTAACAAAACACTTGGCACTTGTTTCAAAAGCAGTGTTTCCTGGATTTCGAAAAATTCAAATTCACTGATCTGAGGCAACTACATACTGTACGTTTAATTGTTTCCACCTTTCGAGGGATTATGAATATATCTTTTATCAAACCGAGGCATTTGCATGAACAATAGGGTTCGTGCAAACTTTTCCAATTAAACGAAATTCCCTGGAACTGTCGACCTGTTGAATCCTTGATCAGGTAAATGCAACGCGTCCCGCTCCCAGCATGACTGCAATATTAACACTCTTAGCAGTTTCTGCCAACACGCTGTTTTCCTTCATTATCTTTCTTTCTGTCACACACACAAATACAAATTTCTCTCTTTCTCTGGCTGTCTGTCCATCTGCCATACGATGCAGTCTATCCTTTGGCGATGAGATAATTAGGCGCCAGCTTTCCTATATTCCACAATCATTTCTTTGGATGTGATGATTCACACCAATAAGTGACTAAAACGAACAATTCGTTGTCTTGTCTCATCTTCTTTATTGGTTTTAAAAGAAACAATTGTTCTATAAGAAAGCTGTTGTCGTTAACAAGCACTGAATAGTAATCGGTAATGAACCATTGCGAGGAAAGTATTTGAATCTCCGTTTCAGCCGAGAATGGTGATTGCTAAATCCTGGGAGCACGAACTGCTTGTGAGGAGAGGGATGGCTTCCTGATGTTAAAAGCCATTGGGGATTAATCATAAGAAGAAACATCTTCGTCTTTTGTAATTATTTGCGTTATGCAATGACAGACATGCATACACACACATAAACGCACATTTTTATCTTTCTTGTAGACAATTTATGTATGATTTAGATTGGTTAGGTAGATAAGTGAAGCTGCATTAAGATTACATCAAAGTTGATATTGTTGATAGTACAGGAAATACATCATTGATACGAAATACTATAAGTAGAGAAGATGGACCCGTCTTTTGGTAATCAATGTAATCTGATGGATAATGCATGGAAATAATTAGTGTGTGTATTTGAGGCTCAGGTGAATATGTCTAAGGATCTATGTGTGTAGATAAATACTAGACTTTCTCTCTCTCACTCTCTCACTCTTTCTCTCTCTCTCTCTCTCTCTCCCTCTCTCTCTCTCCCCCCCCCCCTCTCTCTCTCTCTCTCTCTCTCTCTCTCTCTCATTGCATTCTGCAGTCGGCGCCAGGGCGTTGCAGATCCTCAGTCGCCAAGAATGTTAATTAGGCCACGAGCGAGAGGCGTTGCAGTCAGCTGATCAAGAATGCAAACACAGCGACGATGCAGGAAATTCTCGCTTAATTGGAAAAGTGAGCACGGCCTTTATAACGCATGAGACCGCTCCGCTTTCATTAAAGAGATATATAATTCATATTCTCGAATACACTATCATTGCGCACTATGTCCTGTTTTCTTTTTTTCCGCAGGAGATTCTGGTCAAATGAAAAGTAGTATTATAACACACCAGCAAAGCAATTGCATTGATAACAACGCAATCAAATCGTTCCATTCTAGTATTCTATGAATACATTGCTACTGAAATACCACTGATATGGCGGTGAATACGGGAAGCCTAACGTCATATTTTAAAACCAGTAATCAAGTGGATATGTACAGTCATAAGGATTTACTTAAATAGTTGTATAAATAAATATGGATTTTAAAAATACACTGCATAAACATAAACTTGCATAACATATATACAAATTTACTGATGACTAGTCGTGCCTTTAGTTCCAAAGATCGAAGGTATTACGTTTTGTTATTTAGGGGAAATCCTGAAAGTAAATTCCTTGTGCATGCGTTTGTTCGTGGGAGTATAAGCAATTGATCTTCTCTCTCTCCTTTGCTCTAGATGAGTTGTCGGTAAAATTATGATCATAATGAATCAAGGAAATCAAATGCAATCTTGCAGTGGAGTGACCCACAAATGAAATAATATGTAGGAGAAGAAGTGCAAGTAGAAGTGTCGAGTGGATTTACATGAAGTCTCTCTTCGTGGGAGAAAGAGAGGAAGGGAAATAGCTAGAAAAGATAGAAGAGAGAGAAAGAGAGATCAAAAAGGAGGAAAAGGAGACAGGGAATGCGAGAGAAACGGAAGGGGGACAAGGGAGAGATAAATAGACGGACAGAGAAAGGGAGAAGAGAAAGATATAGAAAGATAGATTATCATACAGAGAGAAAAAGAGACAATAAAGTGATGTTGACTTTGATTATGGAAAGCATCAATAGTGACAGAAAAAAACGAATCTCGGCGTTTCTCTCGCCTCGCTTTTTACTAATTGACTTTTGACTTACAATTCCGTCCTTTTTACTTGAACGCAATTTTCAGTATCTGGCTTGCTTTCGGAGGTGAGTGCCATTATGTCATTTTTTTTAAAGGAAAGTACGGAGAATAAATATGCAAATATATGTTGATGTCGATGCAGTGAATTTGCTAAATTACGGTTCAAACGATTAATTTTGACGTGTTTACAGGCACAATATGAACGCTATATCAATATATACGTATTCTCTATTTTATAGATTTTTTTTTATAGAAATTTGTTGTAAAAAAAACAAGATATTAAAACTGTGCCTCAACTGCTCTCACCTTTCGAAGGATCATGAATTTCTCTAATCAAACCGAAACATTCTCATGCACTTAGGATCCATGCACACCTTTCGGATCGAGCGAGATTTCCTGCGTCGTCGCTCGGTTTGCTTCCTTGATCAGCTGACTGATCAGCTGACTGCAACTCGCTGCTTAACTGACGTACTGACATTCTTGGCGACTGCGAGTCAGCAGCGGTTGGCACCGACGCAGAATTCAATGCTTGTTCCCTCTCCGTCTTTGCTGTCTGTCTTTTCTTTCTCATTCTCCTTCGTTTTTTTTTTTTTTTTCGTTTTTTCCTTCCTGTTACAAGCAAGGATACATTTCTATATTTTATTTTTTATTTTTTTTTTTATGTTATCGATATTATTGTAAATTCTATTATTATAATTGTCAATATTGCAATCAATGACATTAAAGTGATGCTCATGATGACAGTAATATTATCAGTGATAACAACAACAACACCAATGATAACAGCAAAGCCATCGACAGTAGATCAGTGTCTTGTACCTTGAGAGATTAAGGGAAATGAAACCCGTAGCTTCGCGATTCCTCAAAGTCGTAAAGGGACAGTACTGAAAATGATTCTCCTCTGATATTTATTTCTTGAATATTTTTTGTTCGTACTTTGTTGGGAAAGGAGTTCTGAGCACTCTGGGGACGAGGCCGAACGCGCTGAGCTTTGCTTGGCTTAGAGAGAAAGAGAGAGAGAGAGAGCGAGGGAGAGAGAGAGGGAGAGAGAGAGAGAGAGAGATAAAGAGAGAGAGAGGGAGAGAGAGAGAGAGGGAGAGGGAGAGGGAGAGAGAGAGAGAGAGAGAGAGAGAGAGAGAGAGAGAGAGAGAGAGAGAGAGAGAGAGAGAGAGAGAGAGAGAGAGAGAGAGAGAGAGAGAGAGAGAGAGAGAGAGAGAGAGAGAGAGAGAGAGAGAGAAAGAGAGAGAGAGAGATAAAGAGAGAGAGAGAGAGAGAGAGGGAGAGGGAGAGAGTGAGAGCGAGAGAGGGAGAGAGAGAGAGAGAATGAGAGAGAGAGAGAGAGAGAGATTCAGCACATGTGTCACGTTTGTCATCGATCACTTTGGATGGTATGGAGTTCTTAATATATATGCCAAGCCCTCTTGTAGAGGGATTAGCCATATTAGTTTTGTCGTAATAAGTGTATCCCGCAATTTTTGCATAGCGAACACTAATTATTTCAAGTAATTATTTCAAATAATTACTTGGAGCCATCGGTCGTTATCTTATCATTTCCAAGGTCCATTATCGAATGCAAATCGACGGGCGGTGTGGGCTGTTGTCGCTCCAGAATGGTGACCATCCTTTCTTGGAATTTAGATTGTTGGACCATTTGCTGTTGCATCATGAACATCATCTGGCCCTGCTGGTTCACCATCAGTTCCATCTGCTTAAGCAGTGTTTGCAGCAGTTCCTTTAGAGAGAGAGAGAGAGAGAGAGAGAGAGAGAGAGAGAGAAAGAGAAAGAGAAGAAAGAGAGAGAGAGAGAGAGAGAGAGAGAGAGAGAGAGAGAGAGAGAGAGAGAGAGAGAGAGAGAAAGAAAGAGAAGAGAGAGAGAGAGAGAGAGAGAGAGAGAGAGAGAGGAGAGAGAGAGAGAGAGAGAGAGAGAGAGAGAGAAAGAAAGAGAAAGAGAGAGAGAGAGAGAGGGAGAGAAAGAGAAAGAAAGAGAGAGAGAGAGAGAGAGACGAACGTGCTGAGCTTTGCTTGGCATAGAGAGAGAGAGAGAGAGAGAGAGAGAGAGAGAGAGAGAGAGAGAGAGAGAGAGAGAGAGAGAGAGAGAGAAAGAGAGAGAGAAAGAGAGAGAGAGAAAGAGAGAGAGAGAGAGAGACGGCCACTGAGCCATTATCCATGTTCTGTTCCATTGCCTCTCACTTAGATTTTTCGCTTTGCTCCTTTCTTTCTTCATTTTTTTTCGCTCAGAGAGCAACAGACCTTCGACCTTTACTGGGATTTCCCTTATTCTCGATTATCTGGATTATCACCAATATAACCTGATTTTCATTCCTCATTTCCCTTTCTCATAATCGAGATTATGATTATGAGGTATTCGGACAATCAGGAATTTATCTTTTAATCTACTGTAAATTACTATTTTTTGTGCTTTTGACTATTATCACCGCGCCCATAGAATTCGTTAGATATAATCGAGAAATTAATTCGATGAGCATCGCGTTCGTTACCAAAATAATCATGATATAATTGTACGTATGTACGAGTTTTCTGACTGCCGTCTTGTATAAGGTGTTGTTCTTACCGGAGATTTCATACCAGTCGGTAACTATAATCAGCATTTCAGAAGAATGTTTCCAGTAAAGGACGATTTGTGATTTATTGTAATTCATTTGAGAATTACGGCGTAATAAAAGTCTTACCGGGTTAAAAAGGCCAATAATACCTGGCTTATATGCATTGCCTCCATGCGCTGCGACACGAACTGATACCCGTCGTGCAACTGGCTTATGGATTACCCTGTGGCTGTTGTCACTGCTGAGTGATTCTCTGTGGAAGCGTGTGATTGCATATTCCATTTCATATTGCTATGTTAGCGTATCTCAAATTTGCCTGCAGCTCAGGCAATAATGATAGAATGCTATATATTTTGTCTGTTTATCTCTCTCTCTCTCTCTCTGTCAGTTCTGTGGACGAGACGAGGAGGTAGAGTTCAGAGCGTAAGCGGGTTCAGTCGATGTCGCCCTACAATGGCTTCAGTCAATTAGATTGCTATCAGTTCCCTGGCAGGAAGGAGTTGTGTAAAGTTTCGCATTTTCATATATCGTTATCCTCATCCCTACCACAATCATTATTATGAAACTATAAATCTGCAAACAGAAGTATTCAGCCTTAAAATGTAAACATGCCATTAAGTGTGCACTCTTTATATACGTCAGTGTGCTCGCTTTAGCCCGTGGTAATTACAGTCACAGAGGAGATTTATTGCATTCCGGGATTAATTACAGCGGAAGGAAAGCCATGTTCGGAGGGAATAACATTGCGTTGGTCAAGGGCATGGTGGGAAAATGTGATCAATGTGCTGCTTTTCGTTGCAAGTGGGCATTGCGGTGGAAATGTGATTTTCATTGTGTGGCAGAGGGTCAGGATGTAAGTGTAAATGTAACTACTGTGGTGATAGGTTGTGAGTGCATGGTAGGGAACATAACTAAAACAAGCGTTTGGTGGCAACATGGTGTTTACTGAGTAGTTAGAAGAGGGTAGTAGTGTTCTACGTCTTGTCAGCATTAATTGTAAATATAATTAATTTTAAGTTTTGAAGTCATCATATTCCCTATTTCTTCTATTAAGAAACTCTTATAGGCCTAGTAGATCACAACGCGGCCTCGCCATTGGCATGACGCCCACACAGCGAGTCGAAGGGAAACCCACCGATGGGACTGTGGCGGCGGGCGAGGAGCCTCACCTGAGGCGGCCGATGGGAGGCGGTCGTCCTCGTCTCGTGCTGTTGTTCGTGTGGGAACTCCATCGCCATGCCTCAGCTGTTGCTTGCTTCTTGTATCTGTTTGAGAGAGATATGCGTGTGTTTAGATATAAGGAGGAAGGCTAACGTCATTGGGTTTGCTTGAAAGCAGTTTCGTCAATAAGTCTCTCTCTCTCTCTTTCTCTTTCTCTACCTCTACCTCTACCTCTCCCTCTCACCCTCTTTCTCTCTTTTTGTATTCTACAGTCGGTGTCAGGGCGTTACGGTTCCGGAATCGCCAAGAATGTTAATGAGGCCACGAGCGAGAGGCGTTGCAGATCCTCAGTCGCCAAGAATATTAATTAGGCCACGAGCGAGAGGCGTTGCAGTCAGCTGATCAAGAATGCAAACACAGCGACGACGATGCAGGAAATTCTCGCTTAATTGGAAAAGTGAGCACGACCTTTATGGCGCATGAGACCGCTCCGCTTTCATTAAGGAGATTTACGAATTATATCCTCGAAAACACTGTCTTTGCGCACTATGTCCGGTTTTCTTTTTTCAGGAGATTCTGGCCAAAGCAACTGCATTTATAACGAGGCAATCAAATCGTTGCATTTTATTATTCAGTGAATATATCCTATTGAAATATCATTGATATGTAACTGAATGCGGGAAGCCGAACGCCATCCTTTATCGAATGGATGACTACAATCAAAATCATTTATTTGGACACTTATATAAATAAATGCGGATTTGCAAATCCATTGCATCGAAATAAACATAATCTTGCAATTGAATATTC
>NW_028234409.1:1602292-1604792 GCF_977035675.1 Penaeus japonicus | reverse complement strand
GCCGCCGAACCGTGTAAACCCCGTATTAATAGGCCACACACACACCGACAAAGACACACACTCTCTTATAAAGGCATATATGAAAATATTAATACGCACACATGTATATGTCTATAAATACACATGCATGTTAATATATATAGATAGATAGATTTTTTTTTTATATATTACCGAAATCCCCTTCCAGCTCAACCCCTGCCCTCTCCTTCCTCGTTCTCCCTTCTAACCCCCTCCTTCCTTCCTCCTTCACCCCTTCTCATTCCTTCGAAGAGGAATTCCTGCCCGAAAGGGAAACGGAGAAAGGGCTCTCACACCCCAAGCACCCATACGTCTTTCGAAGCGTATACGAGCCTAGTGGCTTCCTCCCACCGCCGCCCTACCGCTTCGCTTTTCCCTTTTTCCTCTAAAAGCCCTTCACATTTTACGTGCGATGTGTAGAAGCTGGAATTGATTTCATTACTTTACAGAAGTCCTCTTACTTTTCGATGTCGTTTCCGTACAATTATTCATGGACATCTTATTATAAAGGCAGTTGAGAAGTAATTCTATACAGTATTCTATGCGTGCGTGTGAATAAATGACACATAGACACACATGAATATGCACATGCATAAAAGCGCGCGCGCACTTACACAAGCTCACATATATACGTAAACACACACACACACACACTGCTTTTAATGAGACACGAAATGATATACCGGAAATCTGAAGAGTATTGTATGACTATATTCGTGGCTCACGCAGTCCATGGAAGAGCCGTTTAGAATCCTTGCCAAGAACTAATCAAAATATATTACTATTTTAAATAAGGAACACATCTCATTGCTATTATCAGAAGTAAAAAATTACAATAGACTTTATTTAGGAAGATCTTACAATAGAATTTTATATTTATTATATACAATTACTGCTGACACGGCGGATAACTCCGTCTCGGAATTTTTTTTTTTTTCACTACGAAGAGTACGACAATTGCACACCTGAGATGTCATTTTTCGTTGATGTCACAATCGTTCTAGTTAACGATGCTTTCAAGCCTACATGGTGCTCAGGCGACTGCCAACGTAAACAGCAATAGAAACCTTAGAAGCTTCACTGCTACACTCACTCCAAATCAAATCATTGCGACTCGGACGAATTTCAGCTTAGTCCCGCTCGACAATTCGCTCAACAACAACAACAACAAAACATTCATAGGTACACTATTTTCAGTTGAAGGAGTTGAAATTCGCGATATTCCCACTCTTCGATGTTCTTATTTATAGATCAATGGACACAAATGCTCATACACACGCACACTCACTCACACAACCACACTAACGCAACTCACTTCCTGCTTACACATATACCCTTCCTAATTTGAGAACTGTGATGTGGAACATTGAAATCATTGAAGACATTACTAGATAGAACGTTAGAGAGAGAGAGAGAGAGAGAGAGAGAGAGAGAGAGAGAGAGAGAGAGAGAGAGAGAGAGAGAGAGAGAGAGAGAGAGGGGGGGGGGAGAAAAGGGGGCAGGGAGAGAGAGAGAGAGAGAGAGAGAGAGAGAGAGAGAGAGAGAGAGAGAGAGAGAGAGAGAGAGAGAGAGAGAGAGAGAGGAAGAGAGAGAGAGAGAGAGGAAGAGAGAGAGAGAGAGAGGAAGAGAGAGAGAGAGAGAGAGAGAGAGAGGCCGAATGAACTAACTAGACGATCAAACAGAGACAACAGACGCACAAACAGTGCAACAAAGTGAAAAAAAGAAAGAAAAAAAAAAGGAGAGGGAGCGAGAGACAGAGAAAGATGGAGAGAATACATCGCACGAGGACATCAATCGACGAAGTCCTACTTTCCTGCAGCAATTTTTCGAGTTTTCAAAACATCTTCCTGTAGGCCTATCCTCAAGCGCCCTGTCAACGGAGCAATTATATCACATTTATAACAGATCCCTCCGTCATGCAACGGGGCGTTCGTGTAGCATGTTGATCCGCGCCTTCGCCCGGATTCATGGCGCCTTCACCCGGATTCACGGCGTCACCAGGTGCTCGTCAGCAACATTGAATTTACAGCGAAAAGTCTAACTCCCAGCGGGCATTGTATAAGAGCCTATACAACGCTTGCCATTATATTTCATTCCGGATTAGACAATTTCTGTGTCTATAAGATATTGGCCAAACGAACAACCTCAAAAAGGTTAAAAAGGTCAGACTTCAGGGACTTACTTGCCACTTTCCCTGCCTTTGGAAGTTATTAAGGTTCTTCAAGACCTTGGATGGGAGACAAGTGATAATGTGCTTCCTACATGAGACGCTAATTGATCGGAATACGTAAAGGAAGAAGAAAAAAGAATGGAGGACAATATATATCCTGCATATGTGTGGCAAAGACAAAGAGAGAGACAGAGAGCGAGAAAGACACACAGACAGGTTGCATTCTATGTACAGTGAAAGAGAAAGAGGCTTCCTGCTGCAATATGAAGCACGTATCTAGTATTTCTTTTCCGTTGCATATCAATATTTGAG
>NW_028234409.1:1587292-1594792 GCF_977035675.1 Penaeus japonicus | reverse complement strand
GAGAAAAGAACAGAATCATGGAGGCTGGAGAGAAGAACAGAATCATGGAGGCTGGAGAGAAGAACAGAATCATGGAGGCTGGAGAAAAGAACAGAATCATGGAGACTGGAGAGAAGAACAGAATCATGGAGGCTGGAGAAAAGAACAGAATCATGGAGACTGGAGAGAAGAACAGAATCATGGAGGCTGGAGAGAAGAACAGAATCATGGAGGCTGGAGAAAAGAACAGAATCATGGAGAGAAGAACAGAATCATGGAGGCTGCAGAAAAGAACAAAATCATGGAGGCTGGAGAGAAGAACAGAATCATGGAGGCTGGAGAAAAGAACAATCATGGAGGCTGCAGAAAAGAACAGAATCATGGAGGCTGGAGAAAAGAACAGAATCATGGAGGCTGGAGAGAAGAACAGAATCATGGAGGCTGGAGAAAAGAACAGAATCATGGAGGCTGGAGAAAAGAACAGAATCATGGAGACTGGAGAGAAGAACAGAATCATGGAGGCTGGAGAGAAGAACAGAATCATGGAGGCTGCAGAAAAGAACAGAATCATGGAGGCTGGAGAGAAGAACAGAATCATGGAGAGAAGAACAGAATCATGGAGGCTGCAGAAAAGAACAAAATCATGGAGGCTGGAGAGAAGAACAGAATCATGGAGGCTGGAGAAAAGAACAATCATGGAGGCTGCAGAAAAGAACAGAATCATGGAGACTGGAGAAAAGAACAGAATCATGGAGGCTGGAGAAAAGAACAGAATCATGGAGGCTGGAGAAAAGAACAGAATCATGGAGGCTGGAGAGAAGAACAGAATCATGGAGGCTGCAGAAAAGAACAGAATCATGGAGGCTGGAGAGAAGAACAGAATCATGGAGGCTGGAGAAAAGAACAGAATCATGGAGGCTGGAGAGAAGAACAGAATCATGGAGGCTGGAGAGAAGAACAGAATCATGGAGGCTGCAGAAAAGAACAGAATCATGGAGGCTGGAGAGAACAGAATCATGGAGGCTGGAGAGAAGAACAGAATCATGGAGGCTGGAGAAAAGAACAGAATCATGGAGGCTGGAGAAAAGAACAGAATCATGGAGGCTGGAGAAAAGAACAGAATCATGGAGGCTGGAGAGAAGAACAGAATCATGGAGGCTGCAGAAAAGAACAGAATCATGGAGGCTGGAGAGAAGAACAGAATCATGGAGGCTGGAGAAAAGAACAGAATCATGGAGGCTGGAGAAAAGAACAGAATCATGGAGGCTGGAGAGAAGAACAGAATCATGGAGGCTGGAGAGAAGAACAGAATCATGGAGGCTGCATAAAAGAACAGAATCATGGAGGCTGGAGAGAAGAACAGAATCATGGAGAGAAGAACAGAATCATGGAGGCTGGGGAAAAGAACAGAATCATGGAGGCTGGAGAGAAGAACAGAATCATGGAGGCTGGAGAAAAGAACAGAATCATGGAGGCTGCAGAAAAGAACAGAATCATGGAGGCTGGAGAAAAGAACAGAATCATGGAGGCTGCAGAAAAGAACAGAATCATGGAGGCTGGAGAAAAGAACAGAATCATGGAGGCTGGAGAAAAGAACAGAATCATGGATGCTACAGAAAATAACAGAATCATGGAGGCTGGAGAAAAGAACAGAATCATGGAGGCTGGAGAAAAGAACAGAATCATGGAGGCTGGAGAAAAGAACAGAATCATGGAGGCTGGAGAAAAGAACAGAATCATGGAGGCTGCAGAAAAGAACAGAATCATGGAGGCTGCAGAAAAGAACAGAATCATGGAGGCTGGAGAAAAGAACAGAATCATGGAGGCTGGAGAAAAGAACAGAATCATGGAGGCTGGAGAAAAGAACAGAATCATGGAGGCTGGAGAAAAGAACAGAATCATGGAGGCTGGAGAGAAGAACAGAATCATGGAGGCTGCAGAAAAGAACAGAATCATGGAGGCTGGAGAGAAGAACAGAATCATGGAGGCTGGAGAAAAGAACAGAATCATGGAGGCTGGAGAGAAGAACAGAATCATGGAGGCTGCAGAAAAGAACAGAATCATGGAGGCTTGAGAGAAGAACAGAATCATGGAGGCTGGAGAAAAGAACAGAATCATGGAGGCTGGAGAGAAGAACAGAATCATGGAGGCTGGAGAAAAGAACAGAATCATGGAGGCTGGAGAATAGAACAGAATCATGGAGGCTGGAGAGAAGAACAGAATCATGGAGGCTGCAGAAAAGAACAGAATCATGGAGGCTGGAGAGAAGAACAGAATCATGGAGGCTGCAGAAAAGAACAGAATTATGGAGGCTGCAGAAAAGAACAGAATCATGGAGGCTGCAGAAAAGAACAGAATCATGGAGGCTGGAGAGAAGAACAGAATCATGGAGGCTGGAGAGAAGAACAGAATCATGGAGGCTGCAGAAAAGAACAGAATCATGGAGGCTGGAGAGAAGAACAGAATCATGGACAGAAGAACAGAATCATGGAGGCTGGAGAAAAGAACAGAATCATGGAGGCTGCAGAAAAGAACAGAATCATGGAGGCTGGAGAGAAGAACAGAATCATGGACAGAAGAACAGAATCATGGAGGCTGGAGAAAAGAACAATCATGGAGGCTGCAGAAAAGAACAGAATCATGGAGGCTGGAGAAAAGAACAGAATCATGGAGGCTGGAGAAAAGAACAGAATCATGGAGGCTGGAGAAAAGAACAGAATCATGGAGGCTGGAGAAAAGAACAGAATCATGGAGGCTGGAGAGAAGAACAGAATCATGGAGGCTGGAGAAAAGAACAGAATCATGGAGGCTGGAGAGAAGAACAGAATCATGGAGGCTGGAGAGAAGAACAGAATCATGGAGGCTGGAGAAAAGAACAGAATCATGGAGGCTGGAGAAAAGAACAGAATCATGGAGGCTGGAGAAAAGAACAGAATCATGGAGGCTGGAGAGAAGAACAGAATCATGGAGGCTGGAGAAGAGAACAGAATCATGGAGGCTGGAGAAAAGAAGAGAATCATGGAGGCTGGAGAGAAGAACAGAATCATGGAGGCTGGAGAAAAGAACAGAATCATGGAGGCTGGAGAGAAGAACAGAATCATGGAGGCTGGAGAAAAGAACAGAATCATGGAGGCTGGAGAGAAGAACAGAATCATGGAGGCTGGAGAAAAGAACAGAATCATGGAGGCTGGAGAAAAGAACAGAATCATGGAGGCTGGAGAAAAGAACAGAATCATGGAGGCTGGAGAGAAGAACAGAATCATGGAGGCTGGAGAGAAGACAGAATCATGGAGGCTGGAGAAAAGAAGAGAATCATGGAGGCTGGAGAAAAGAACAGAATCATGGAGGCTGGAGAGAAGAACAGAATCATGGAGGCTGGAGAGAAGAACAGAATCATGGAGGCTTGAGAGAAGAACAGAATCATGGAGGCTGGAGAAAAGAACAGAATCATGGAGGCTGGAGAGAAGAACAGAATCATGGAGGCTGGAGAAAAGAACAGAATCATGGAGGCTGGAGAGAAGAACAGAATCATGGAGGCTGGAGAGAAGAACAGAATCATGGAGGCTTGAGAAAAGAACAGAATCATGGAGGCTGGAGAGAAGAACAGAATCATGGAGGCTGGAGAAGAGAACAGAATCATGGAGGCTGGAGAGAAGAACAGAATCATGGAGGCTGGAGAAAAGAAAGCAAGAGAGAATGTGAGTGCGACAAACGACGCTTAAAAAGAAAGAAAAAAAACAACTGAAAAGATGTTGCTATGAGTTGAACATTACAATGAGTTGCATGTAATTAAAAAGTGTGTATTTATATAAACTAAATTGAGATAATCTACGTATTTTATACTTGATCTTCGCATTCAATTTTTTCTTCGATCTTGTTTTTTCTCTCTTTCTATGCCTTCCATTCCCTCCTCCTTTCCCTTTTATGCACAAACGCACACACACACATATTTATCTGTTGCCCTTCTGATTTTATTTATTACTGCTTAATTATCCTTTTTTCATTTCAATTTCATACAAACACACATCCCTCTTATTCCAGAATCCTAAATGCAGTCGCCACGAGAAAGAATATAGAGCATAGTGATATAGAATTTCTATTTTTTTCTTCTTCGTCTTTTTATATAGAACTAGGCGGATAAAGCTGATTGTCGGCGAGCCGGAGGGAACAGTGAATGAGTTTGAAAGGACGACGAAGCGGCAAGTTGCAGAAAAACTTTCGACAGTCCATTGATGAAGAGGCGCAAGTCTAACCTTCATTTAACCGGGAATGAAGACCATTGTAAAGAGAGACAATGCTCAAGCTTAAACTTCTTTTTTCAACTCCCGAAAGGCCTTGCAACACTTCCCAGAACGGTTTGTAAATATGCAATATTTTGATAAAGTTATCCGGGAAGCATTGTCACTTTCTATTGAACATCTAGTCTTCAGTTTTGAGTGAAAAGTATATAGCATCAAGTTATATTCTATTCGGAATGGAAGCCTGGTTTTATCATTCATGGCGCTGCAGACTTCTAATCTGCAGCACCATGAATGCCGAACAAAAAGAAATATGACGGAAAGTCTTGACTTAAATCATGTATTTCATCCCCCCTCCTCACTATTTGAAAGAAACAATCCTTATAATCTTTAGTCCTTGTTAATGGCCTTTGGTATCCTTCACTAAAAGGGACGCCTAACAGGCCTTTTCACTATGAGCGACTGCTTGCCAAATTGTTAACTTTGTTGATACAACTGTAGTTTGTCGGGATTTTTTTTATCATATAATAACACATTGACAGCAATAGTAGTAGTAGTAACACAAAGAATATGTATTAAGAGTAATAGTAGTAATAATAATAATGCCATTATTAGATTTTCCTCTTTTCCTACCGAGATATCAGCGTTCCAGCTGAGTAGACGCACGTGCGAGCCAGCTGTCCTTCCGAGCGATTCGTTTCTGTGGCCAACTGCCCAATCCTCTTTCCTTTGGCCGCCAATCCAAGAGCTACTGATGTAATCAAAAGTGCGTGAAAAATTTATTTTCAATGGTCGGCTCTTTTCTATATGTTATAAAATTCATTCACCTATCTGTCACTTCTCTTTTCTTTTCTATATTTCGAAAGTCTACATTGAGAAGACCCATATCACTAATAAATGTTACTAAAAAAAAAAAAAAAAAAAAAAAAAAAAAATATTTACGCCCATCCCGGCCAAGATATCGACGGAGGAAATCCACCAGGGTTGCCAATTCCCCACTTGAAAGGAAATGCTATTAATCTAACACTTGTGTTAATCAATCTGATATGACATAATATATCGTCTATAGGAAAGAGATGTAAATGTAAATAAAACTGGTATTCTAGAAGCTTTATACATTTTAGGTTCGCTGCAGAAGTCTGCCCTCAAGCCCGCCTTTTCGTGACCCACGCGAAGCCGATGCTAATGAGGACCAGTTAAAGGGTGCACTACCAAGGGATATTGATGACAGTCTTGCTTTAGGTCCAGGATTATTAGCAAGGTTAATAAGGATTTATTCTGAATCATCCGTTACTAATGATTCATGCGTTGTACTTACTTTAGTTTGTCTCAAAAAAGGTTTGCATCCGCTCATGCGGGTATGCATGGGCGTGCATTTGCATTCTGAGTGATATCTTCCTGTATCCAAGGGTGGAAATGACGCATCGTGTGACTTTTCTTCAGGAAAGCATATTTGAGTGGAATTTGCTGTTTCTATAAGCTACCACAACATTAAGATTCATGTAGAATGAGCTCGAACCAGTCTATGCTTAATTCTGGCTTCCTCACTCCTGTCACACAAGAATCCTCGCTTTAGGATCCGAAAGATTAAGAACTTCTAGAAACTTTACTTTAAGTATCCTGTGCATTTTTCACACAGCTTCACAAATATCACCTTCTACTGCACTCCTTACTGTTCCCATTGGACTTCCAAGCCACACACTCGGGCGATCGTCTTCGGGAATTGCGTCGAGTCTCCAGCTGGCTGCTTATCAGCTCCCCTGTTCCCTTGGGAGAGCGAGAGGCGTGTTGCCCATGTTGCAGATATACTGCGCGGAGGAAATATGCACGTGGAGCTGTTTGTTTCTTTTCTTTCTCTTTCCTCTTTGATTCTCAGATCTGACTCGGTTGATTTCGTGGTCAATAAACTATGTTTCTCTCCTTTTTAAGTCATAAGCTCAATTCTATTACTTGTTTCTTATATTCAGCTACTTCATGATACGCCTGTCAAGTCATTTATCATGCGAAAAAAAAAAAATATGAATATCAATTTGTAAAAATCAATACCGCTCCAGCCGAAACCAGTAAATAAGCAGAAAGAATGACGATTTTCAGTAAGTTCGATTTCCCTTTGTTGCAGAGATTCAGTGAAAGCAAGCATTTCCTTCTGAGTAAAGCCTCACATGCCGTTCATGTCCTTCATGGAATGTGACAGAGGCATTTGAGAAGCTTATACATGCGCAATTGTGTCATCATTCCAGATAACGGGAACGGGAAAAGTGATGGTTTTGACAAGATTGCAATACAGTATGTATGTGTTGGGATTGCCTTTTCTTTCCGGTTCGTCTAATTTTTTTTTTTTTTTCAATGAAAATTTTTGTCAAAACACGAACAATATTCTAAAGCTTTTTTCTTTTGTTTCCTTTTCTTGCAATTGCTAAGATTACTTGTTTGTTTTGGTTGCACTGCAAAGAGCTAGGCAATTTCTCTTTCAGGGAATGTTCACATCAATACAGGTGGATGGATAAGGAGATGGGCAGATAGATGCCTATATAGACAAACTGATACCTAGACTCATATTTATGTACAGTTTGGATATATCAATATCAGTCACTCTATCTATTTGTCTACCTATCGCTTTAGCATTATTTTTAGGGTAAGCTCACTTTTAACTTTGCAATTTGTAAATAAATAGTAGTGTCACAGAAATCTTAGGACAGTGGAGGAAAAACTAATATTCAACTGTTAAAATTAACAAATGGCATTGATAAGGATAGTAATAACAGTCATCACATTTATACTGCAAACTGTGACGATGATAATGATGATACCAATGCTGATTACCATTAACAGTATTACCCTACTGCGTTTTGTCATCATCATTGAACAGGATAAACGACAGTAATCAACCCACTCGCTTGAAAATCCTCCTTTGCATTGCCGATTCTTGTCGCGTGGCTTTCCCTTCCGAAGTCTCCTTCTCGCCGCAGTCAAGTGCCGCTTAATTTCGGAAATCCCAAACTTTTTCCACCAAAGAGAAGGAACCAACCTGTGATGGGGTCAGGCTGGCGCTGATGACCTCGTTTTGAAACTTGGCAAACACTAAAGCGAAGGAGGAGGTGACTGGACAAGGACGATAAAGAACTTATTGCAATGGGATGACGAGGGGGAGGGGGAGAGGGCGTGGAAGAAGGGGGAGAGAAGGAGAGGGAGAGGGGAACCTGGGAGGGAAAGAACAAGTGCTTTGCAATGTCAAATAGAGGATAATGAATAGTTCTTGTATGTCGCAACATTTATTTATATG
>NW_028234409.1:1577292-1582292 GCF_977035675.1 Penaeus japonicus | reverse complement strand
TAATCCTCACAAATTGTACCCGAGGTGAGCTAATGGCTGAGAAAATTATAAGTAACGAGTGCGGGTCAAGGGGATTTGAGGAGAGAGAAGGGGGGGGGGGAGAAGGAGAGAGAGAGAGAGATTAACCACATAGTACTACGGTCTCTTACATTACAAACTGAGTCTTGTTAAATATAAGTTTGAAAAGACAAATTACTCCCTCAACGCTGCACCGTGATGTAGGCCTACCAATGGAAATCCAAGACTATGATTTCTTTATTTTTATTTTGAAGTTTATTCCTACTATATACAATGTATACATATGAATAGGCATAGAAACTATGCCTAAATGGTTGGTACAGATCATGTTATGCCGAAAGAAAATCTTATTTCTGTCATCTTTGCACTGCCAAATTTAAGTTAAAGGTCCTTTCTCTCTTTGTCAATATTTACCATTCTAGTTGAATGTCTTTTACTCTTTACACCTTTCTGATTAGCGCAGTAGCAAATCGTGGAAACTCTTCAGGTGACACACACCCATGCACTCACAATACTCAATAAGTTGTTAAGCTTAAACTCCTTTATGACAAATCTATATTTATTTCTTAGCCTTTTGCTTCCTCCTCTTTCTCCCTCTACTTCTCTATAAAACACAAGCTGACTCCCTCAGTAGTGAAGATCAAGACAGAGAGAGAGAGAGAGAGAGAGAGAGAGAGAGAGAGAGAGAGAGAGAGAGAGAGAGAGAGAGAGAGAGAGAAGAATAGGCGTCAAGAGGACAAATCAGCGTAGGACGGAGGGAAAGAGGCAATAGGGCTGTCAAAAGAAGGAAAAGAAGGAAGAAGTGCGGAAAGGAAAGGTAACGAGCAGGAAAATATTTGACAAGTGTCGGCCGTATGTTAGTGCAAGGGGAAGGACGCCGTGAGGGCGAAGGACCCCGCAGGAAGGAGGGAGGCGCGGACAGGAATCCTAAGCCGAAGTCGACTGGGATGGTGGCGGAGGAAGGGAAGTTGTTGTTTGGAATTCATGGAATGAAAGAGCATGGAACTGTGGGGTCGGGTCATTGCGGGATTTAATCGTACAACACAATCAATACAAATAGGGTTAATTCATCGATGTAAAGCTGTTTTTTATGTGTGTGTGTATGTGTATTTTTTGTGTGAGTGAGTGTGTCCAAATATATATGTTGTGTAGGTGGCTGGGCGTTTCTTTTCATTACCTCTTCTATCACGTTTTGAGCTTTGCCCACCAGTATTGCTTCCTGCGGAGACAATACGACCATGTATTAGCTGCCTTCACACATGATGGAAACGAAAGGAGGGAAACAAAAGATGTGAAAAACAATAATTTTTCTCTAATCATGCGGAAGCAGCTTTCTCTGTCCTCCTTCACTATTTCTCTCAACTTATACAAATACCATTATGTCATAAAAAAAACATTTTCTTTTCATTTTGATTCAAAGGCTTTGTTATTTCCCAGACCTAACCTCAGGAGCCCCAACACAGCCACGACTAACCCGCTCTCCCTTGTATGATTACGACTGACGAACTCGGCAAGGCAACCGAGGTCTGATTCGCTTAGTTCCCGATCTGATTCTCACACACCATTAGCATTCGTGTCTTTGAAGTTCCTCGTTGGCGGCGGACCTCAAGCGGTTCCATTAGATTATGAGGAGATATTAAGTAAAAATGGCAAAAAAGGGAAATGAAAAAGAACAGAGGAGAGCTCCCACGTCAATGGAAATTTCCTCCTCGCTGTGTGGGAGGCAAAAAAGAAGAGAATGGAATGGCAACACCTTTCCCCTTCGACCGCTCTTAAACGCCTTCGGATCGCCTAAATACGCGGCCATTCTCGTCTGGACGCGCCTCCCTCTTCTCCTCCCCCCTCCCCCCACACCCCTAGTAATGACCCAGTGAGCTACACAACGAGGCTACTCGCGGGAACATCAAGAAGCAGCAATGAGTGTTTGTGGTCGTCCTCGCTGCTGGTGGTGAGGGCGATGGGGGCCTTGGGGAGAGGGAGAGGTGAGAGGGAAGGATGTGGGAGGATAAAGAGTGGAGGAAAGGTTCGGGAAGGGGCGGGGGGAGGTAGAGGAGCAGGAGCAGATAACGGTGTGTGAAGGTTAAGGGTGGGGAATGGAGGAGAGGGAGTAAATATCCAGGGACTGGAATGACAATAAGACCTTTTAGTCTACTCTGAAGACTCACAATGCATTTCAGGGCGCTGGTGAATATCATTTGTATTTAGAAAATGGCGAGAGTTGATACTCGTAAAGTAAACAGTGACATATCGTACCCGTTGCATAAAGAGGAGATATACGTTACAAACGGAGGGAAAGCAAATCTGGAAAAATAGCAATACAATTGATTTGATGTATAGCTCTGATGCACAAAGTAGAAGCAAACAATGCTCACAGGCGCAAATCTAGTGGAAAGAAGTCAATTAAAAAGGATCAGCTGAGATGGAAGAAAATACGACAATATGGGGATTGCATTTTTTATTGTAGTTTTTGCAATGACAAAGTGAAAATATAAACCTCAACACAAAGATTAGTGATAAGCCTACATAGACCTTTTCTTCAGCTAGAGTGTTACTGATCCCAGTGACAAGCTTGAAAATCACAAGCTGAGAATAATGACACAACTACCGTTTTAAATAATTGTGTAAAGTCTTCACTATGTTTTTAATAATAGGTTTGATTTTTCGTCATTGCTGTCAGAGGACAAAGAAAATATATTTATGTACTTCGGATTTTCTTTTATATTCGTATCATTGCGAAGACCAGAAGCGTGTTTAAAAATATAGATATATAAATATAAAGAATGATAAGAAAAGTATGTGAACTGAAAAGTTTGAACTAAAATCTATCACAGAATAGAAGAGGGCGGCACCGGAGACGCAACCCACGCCTCAGCCTTCGAAGGAGGCGCAGCGAGGGCCTCCGGAGGCGACTGGCCCAGCAGGGGAAGGCGGCACCAGAGACGCAACCCACGCCCTCGGCCTTCGAAGGAGGCGCAGCGAGGGCCTCCGGAGGCGACTGGCCCAGCAGAGGAAGGCGGCACCAGAGACGCAACCCACGCCCTCGGCCTTCGAAGGAGGCGCAGCGAGGGCCTCCGGAGGCGACTGGCCCAGCAGAGGAAGGCGGCACCAGAGACGCAACCCACGCCCTCGGCCTTCGAAGGAGGCGCAGCGAGGGCCTCCGGAGGCGTCTGGCCCTGCAGGGGAAGGCGGCACCAGAGACGCAACCCACGCCCTCGGCCTTCGAAGGAGGCGCAGCGAGGGCCTCCGGAGGCGACTGGCCCAGCAGAGGAAGGCGGCACCAGAGACGCAACCCACGCCCTCGGCCTTCGAAGGAGGCGCAGCGAGGGCCTCCGGAGGCGTCTGGCCCTGCAGGGGAAGGCGGCGCCAGAGACGCAACCCACGCCCTCGGCCTTCGAAGGAGGCGCAGCGAGGGCCTCCGGAGGCGTCTGGCCCTGCAGGGGAAGGCGGCGCCAGAGACGCAACCCACGCCCTCGGCCTTCGAAGGAGGCGCAGCGAGGGCCTCCGGAGGCGTCTGGCCCTGCAGGGGAAGGCGGCGCCAGAGACGCAACCCACGCCTACCCTCAGCCTTCGAAGGAGGCGCAGCGAGGGCCTCCGGAGGCGTCTGGCCCTGCAGGGGAAGGCGGCGCCAGAGACGCAACCCACGCCTACCCTCAGCCTTCGAAGGAGGCGCAGCGAGGGCCTCCGGAGGCGTCTGGCCCTGCAGGGGAAGGCGGCGCCAGAGACGCAACCCACGCCTCAGCCTTCGAAGGAGGCGCAGTGAGGGCCTCCGGAGGCGTCTGGCCCTGCAGAGCGAGACGCGAGATCTGAGTGACAGTCGGCGTCTTCTTTCTTTGTTGATGTCTCGGTTTGATTTTTTCGTTCTTTTATTTCAATATTGCTTCGTTCCCAATTTGTCTTCCTCTGCTTTCTTCTTTTTAATCTCGTTTTCTATTTTTATCATAGTTTATTCCTTCCTTCAATTTTCCCGTAATGGAATAACAAATAAGGACAGCGTTGCTAATTGGTTGTGTATCATCTTAAACGTTTGCGGAGCCGTGGTGTGTATTGTTATTGTTATTGTCATTGCTGTTGCTGGTATCATTAACATTACGGAACAAAATCGTAACTGTTATAGGGAACAGGCAGATGAGGAAATTAAGTATCAGGAAACAGATAATTCTAGAAAAAAAGAAATAGTCATATAGGCATATAAAATGATAATAAAAGATCATCATTATCATTACTATCATTATCAGTACTACTATAGGCAGTTTTACTATTATTTTTATTATCCTAAATTATTACAATTACTTTCTACAGAGCCTTAACCGAAAGCCAGTTTATCTTCGTCAAGACGTGGTATTTCAAGGTTCGCGGACTCTGGAATTGGAGGCTGCGTCTAATTCCTGTCCTCTGACTGTCTTCGCAAAGCGATGACGTCATAGTCTGTCGTTGTACATTAACTCTGAATCATCACTTTTATCTTTATTCTGAAATAGTTCTTATATTATGATGAAAACGCCTTGGCTAACCTTTTCCGCGCATACACACGCGCACGTCCGGCAGAACTCTACAGGAGAAACTGTTTACCTGCTATCAACAAAAAAAATAAAAATAAAAAAAAATATCTAGCGTCCCTCGAGGTATAATATGGCTATGTTACGTGTTAGTCACTGACTGCATGCAAATGCTACCCTTGTTGCTAGCGCTTTGACGGAACGACACCGTAGTGTTTGTATACTGAGCCCTACGAGTATTGAACTTTTTGATGTCCCCGGTTGAACAAACTAGTTAGAGTATTATTCACTCAACCATGATTTCAGTATGAGGTATATGGAATCTAAATCGTTATCGTCGTTATTTACGATATGACTATTTCATACGAGTCACCCACGTTCGCTGATAGCAAAATACAAAATACAAACAATTAGCGACAATGATATATAAAAATAAAAGTATGAAATGATATTACGCATCTGCGAAAAGGGGAGTGACATTCCCTC
>NW_028234409.1:1567292-1572292 GCF_977035675.1 Penaeus japonicus | reverse complement strand
CGTTTTGAAGGTCTAAGGTACTTGGGATGGTGACAATGTGTGAGGCACCCATCACTCAAAGTTGACCTGATCTGACCGTGCGATTGCCTCGCGAAAGGGTGCGAAAATGCATATTTGTATATGGATCTATTGCTGTAATTAATATCTAATATAAGCATAATGTATAATTCTATATAAGCATTCTATATCATTCTCACAGAGAGAGAGAGAGAGAGGGAGAGAGAGAGAGAGAGAGAGTCACACATTAGTAATTATCCATTGATCATGTACTTGGACTGGCTTTATTTTTATGTCCATCACAATAGAGCAGTTCATTGTATGCATCAACATAATGTGCAAACTGAAAGCACGTGCCAGATTTGACGGAAATTTCCATAGATCAAAGTAATATCCATCGAGCACAAAGGCCTTTCATGCCAAGCGACCGCTGGGATGTCTAGCGATCCCTTAATCTACACTGTTTATGAAGCTCTATTGAGTGTTCGGATGCAAATCCATGTTTATTTCGATGCGGCGGATTTGTTGAGTCCATATTTATTTATGTAATTGTTCAAATTAGTCAATATGATTGTATTTCTCCGTTAGATTACTGGTTTTAATATATAGTGTAAGGCTTCCCGTATTCAGGCACATATCAGTAGTATTTCAATAAAAATGTATCATTGAATAGCAGAATGGAGTGATTTAATTACAGCGTTATAATGCAGTTTCTTTATTGGTGTTATACAATACTCCTTTTCATTTTGACGGAATCTCACGCGGAAGAAGGAAACTGGTCATAGTGTCGCAGACATTGAGTTCAAGGAACCAATTGTATATCTCAAACCCGAGCGTTCACACTTGCTATAAAGTCCGCGAACTCTTTTCCAATTAAGCGACGTCGCTGTGTTTGCATCCTTAATCAGCTGACTGCAACGCCTCCTCCTCGTAGCCTAATTAACATCCTTAATCAGCTGACTGCAACGCCTCCTCCTCGTAGCCTAATGAACATCCTTAATCAGCTGACTGCACCGCCTCCTCCTCGTAGCCTAATGAACATCCTTAATCAGCTGACTGCACCGCCTCCTCCTCGTAGCCTAATGAACATCCTTAATCAGCTGACTGCACCGCCTCCTCCTCGTAGCCTAATGAACATCCTTAATCAGCTGACTGCACCGCCTCCTCCTCGTAGCCTAATGAACATCCTTAATCAGCTGACTGCACCGCCTCCTCCTCGTAGCCTAATGAACATCCTTAATCAGCTGACTGCACCGCCTCCTCCTCGTAGCCTAATGAACATCCTTAATCAGCTGACTGCACCGCCTCCTCCTCGTAGCCTAATTAACATCCTTAATCAGCTGACTGCAACGCCTCCTCCTCGTAGCCTAATTAACATCCTTAATCAGCTGACTGCAACGCCTCCTTCTCGTAGCCTAATTAACATCCTTAATCAGCTGACTGCAACGCCTCCTCCTCGTAGCCTAATGAACATCCTTAATCAGCTGACTGCAACGCCTCCTCCTCGTAGCCTAATGAACATCCTTAATCAGCTGACTGCAACGCCTCCTCCTCGTAGCCTAATGAACATCCTTAATCAGCTGACTGCAACGCCTCCTCCTCGTAGCCTAATGAACATCCTTAATCAGCTGACTGCACCGCCTCCTCCTCGTAGCCTAATGAACATCCTTAATCAGCTGACTGCAACGCCTCCTCCTCGTAGCCTAATGAACATCCTGGGCGACAGCGGATCCGCAACGCCCTACCGCTGCCTCTCACCGAGGGATTTCCCGTCGGCCTTTTTCCTTCTTTCCGCTCTGGGCGCGCCATTCGGCCTTTTTCCTTCTTTCCGCTCTGGGCGCCATTCGGCCTTTTGGTTCTTGTCTCTTGGAACTTCCTTCATGCCCCGACCGCCCTTTCTTTCATGACCAAGATTAGCCTATTCTTGATTGCTCGAGGGAAAAAAAAAAAAAAAAAAAAAAAAAAAAAACATCAAGGGCGCAGTGTATCTTAGATTTCTCCATATTTTCTATGTGCTAATTACTGCTATAACACGTTTGTAGAATCGAGCAAATAAATGCAGTGCGGGATTGGACGCGATTCTAACTCCTTCCCCTCAGGTGGTCCTTTCACCGTTCATTTCATCGGTAACGAAAATAGACAAAAGCATCAGATAAGAAGATAAATGCTTTGAGAAACAGCTAATAAACATTCTGTAATTTGTTTTTTTTTTTCTTTTCTTTTTTTCAATTCAGAATTACGTCCCAATATCGGTTTCAAAGAGCAATAATTCCCGGTTCATGTGCATTGCCTTCTTGCACTGCAACACGAAAGGGGAAGCTCTGACACCCGCCGTGCAATCGGCTTTCGGATAACTGTCCCGATTGCCTTCTGTGATTGCTGTTGCTGCTTAGGAATAACCTGAGGAAGGGTGTGATTGCGCATTTCATTTTGTATACTTGTAAGTGTCACAAATATGTCAGTAATTCTGCCATGGCTTTGTCAGATTTAATTCAACCTTTCCAGTGTTACATAGTCATTGCTTAGATGGTCACTACTAATGAATCATTTGTCACAATCATTCAACAAGCGAGCCAATTAGGCATTCCGTCCAAACGCCTGTCGAAGGCCCACGCAAGTATTACCGACGACCAGTAGTTGCATTTGCATAAAACAAAATATATGAGACTAAAGTTACGATTAATGCCACTGAAGTTAATGAGAATTTGTCACCTGCATTGGGCGCCATTGTTAAGCATTAATCTCTTTATTACATACATCTGAATGTTGAGAAGGAGAATGGCTGAGGGTAGAGAGGGGGGGGGGGGAGAAGAGAGAGAGAGGGAGGGGAGAAGAGAGAGAGAGGGAGGGGAGAAGAGAGAGAGAGGGAGGGGAGAAGAGAGAGAGAAGAAGGGGAGAAGAGAGAGAGAGGGAGGGGAGAAGAGAGAGAGAGGGAGGGGAGAAGAGAGAGGGAGGGAGAAGAGAGAGAGAGGAAGGGGAGAAGAGAGAGGGAAAGAGAAGAGAGAGAGAGGAAGGGGAGAAGAGAGAGAGAGGGAGGGGAGAAGAGAGAGGGAGGGAGAAAAGAGAGAGAGGAAGGGGAGAAGAGAGAGAGAGAGAGAGGGGAGAAGAGAGAGAGAGGGAGGGGAGAAGAGAGAGAGAGGGGGGAGAAGAAGGGGAGAAGAGAGAGAGAGGGAGGGGAGAAGAGAGAGAGAGGGAGGGAGAAGAGAGAGAGAGGAAGGGGAGAAGAGAGAGAGAGGGAGGGAGAAGAGAGAGAGAG
This sequence comes from Penaeus japonicus, assembly GCF_977035675.1. Classification (NCBI taxonomy): domain Eukaryota; kingdom Metazoa; phylum Arthropoda; class Malacostraca; order Decapoda; family Penaeidae; genus Penaeus; species Penaeus japonicus. Next base: position 1,569,039 of record NW_028234409.1, on the reverse strand, counting down.
GAAGGGGAGAAGAGAGAGAGAGGGGGAGAAGAGAGAGAGAGGGGGAGAAGAGAGAGAGAGGGGAGAAGAGAGAGAGAGTGGGGAGAAGAGAGAGAGGGGGGGGGGAGAAGAGAGAGAGAGGGGGAGAAGAGAGAGAGAGGGGAGAAGAGAGAGAGAAGGAGGGGAGAAGAGAGAGAGAGAGAGGGGGGAGAAGAGAGAGAGAGGGAGGGAGAAGAGAGCTAGAAGGAGGGGAGAAGAGAGAGAGAGAGAGAGAGGAGAAGAGAGAGAGAGGGAGGGAGAAGAGAGAGAGAGAGGGAGGGGAGAAGAGAGAGAGAGGGAGGGAGAAGAGAGAGAGAAGGAGGGGAGAAGAGAGAGAGAGAGAGGAGAAGAGAGAGAGAGAGGGGGGGGGGGAAGAGGAGAGAGGGGGGGGAGAAGAGAGAGAGAGGGAGGGAGAGTGGGGAGAGAGAGAGAGAAGAGAGAGAGAGAGGGAGGGGAGAAGAGAGAGAGAGGGAGGGGAGAAGAGAGAGAGAGGGAGGGAGGGGAGAAGAGAGAGAGAGGGGGGAGAAAAGAGAGAGAGGGAGGGGAGAAGAGAGAGAGGGAGGGAAGAGGAGAGAGAGAGAGAAAGGGGAGAAGAGAGAGAGAGGGAGGAACGGACGAGTAGTTTGTCGTTGGCTTCCTAATCAATTTGATCAGATCTTAGCGTCTCTTTGCAGCTATGCAAGGCTGGTTTGCTTCTTTATTCTCTCCTCTCCCCCTCTCTCCTTAAGCACTGGTTGGCCTGTCTGTATTTATCTGTACCTTTGTTATTTACTTACGTAATTGAAAGCTATATGTTTCGGCACCTTAATCTTCTCTCTATAAACCGTATATAATGGTGACTGGATATAGGCCTCTGCGTATACCATATATATCAAAGTACACATTCTGTAAAATCTTGATACATAAAAACGCTTCTTGTAGTCTTTCAGTTTGCATATTTGCCTGATGTCTCGAGAATCATTTATTATCGGTCCACCTTTAGAACACCCAAAGTATGTGAACACATGTTACCCCAAACCCCCTCCTCGCTTCCTTCTCCTCATCTGGTTCCATGCAGTATGTTGCAACACTCGCTCTCGACATAAGCAGCACTTGCACATCTCTACGATCGAGTAGAATTTTCCTCGCAGCCGTTTTTCTTCTCTTTTCCTGTCTGCCTCTCACTCACGGAGGATTGCTTGGGCCATCACGAGGCGCGTCGCCCCGTGTTGCTCGTGGAAAGCAAAGGAGTATTTCATGTTTCCCTATTGCTTGGATCTCTCTCTCTCTCCCTCTCTCTCTCTCTCTCTCTCTCTCTCTCTCTCTCTCTCTCTCTCTCTCTCTCTCTCTCTCTCTCTCTCTCTCTCTCTCTCTCTCTCTCTCTCTCTCTCTCTCTCTCTCTCTCTCTCTCTCTCTCTCTCTCTCTCTCTCTCTCTCTCTCTCTCTCTCTCTCTCTTTCAATGCGCATGGGTGTGTGTGTGTTTGTGTTTGTGTTTGTATGTGTGTGTGTCTTTGCCCAATTAATTGATATTGAATAATAGTCATCAAATAAATTATTAGAGAAAAGAAAATGATGAAATATATCAATACACCGCCAGATTTAAACGGATCGAAATTTCTTTCCTTTTTTTCATGAATGCAAAATGGAAATGAAATCACAGTCGTTTGACATTAACCGATTCCGAAAACTTAAACCCTTTGCTCCAGTTGGTTTTCCTCTCGTGGCCAGGACTAGTCACACTTTCAAAAT
>NW_028234409.1:1547292-1557292 GCF_977035675.1 Penaeus japonicus | reverse complement strand
TCATATTCACTCTCTCTTTCTCTCTCTCTCTCTCTCTCTCTCTCTCTCTCTCTTTCTCTCTCTTCTCTCTCAGCAAAACTGATCAAATATTCGCGTCATCTCCGCAGAGCGGGAAACGCCACGAGCAACGGACGGCGGAGTTCAGCCAAACCAGGCGATCCAACATGACTGAACGACCGTCTGCTGTTGCCGTTCAGATGGAAGGATCAGAGGAAGGATCCGGTTGCCTGCATCTGCGCGTCACAGGAACATGGGAAGCGCGGCCTCTGCCTCTTGCCGGTCCTTCCACACGTGAGAACGAGTGTGGAAAAGATTTTACTGAGATTCTGTCTCAGCGAGAGACGGAATTGGGGAAGTTGCAAACAGCCATTGCAGAGTTATGCTCTTGTCGCGTTGCGCTGCGGTTGTGACGATGGGATTTTTCTTCATTTATATGGACAGAGCTGCTTATTTATTCCGTCTATAATCTCTAATACTGTGATGAGGATAATGTAAGTGATAACAAGAGTGAACATAGTTCTAACGCTAATATCAATCACTGCCATCGCCATCATCGTCTTCACAAAGATAAAGAGTCTCGCAAACGCTACAACAACAAAGCAAGAAAAGAATCTTGTTTTTGGTGATTTACAGCCACACTAAAGGAATCTTTATTCAAGAAGACTTTTCAGCAGATCCCTACGTCAACTTTGAAAAGGAGTTTACTCTTCTTTCAATTCCGTAATCTTTCGACAGAATCAAGTGCAAACACAGAAGCGAGAACAACGTACTTTTATTTCGCCTTCTCTTATAAAGGCCATAAAACACCAAAGCTTTTATTTGAATGCCTAGGCTGAAGATTTTTTCTGCAAGTACTATTGTTAAAAGCGGTTGGTTTGTATTTTCCCTTCCTCTCGAGTTGGAAGGTTATTCAACTGAAACAAAATAAATGGAAAAAAAAGAATAGCAATGGTTAGTTCTGTTACAAATAAAAGGAAACTGAATGGAAAGGGAAACTATGGATGCTAGTCTGTGTTTTCTGTCAATGTATACTTCTTCGAGTTGGCTCAACGTCATGCAATACATCAGCTTAAAAACACGCAACTACATAGTCTGTTTGTTGACATAACCCACGGTTTGAATCAGCATTGTGCCATAGATTTCATCCTTTATGTCTGTTTGTTATCAAATTGAAGGAAAATGGAAAGGAGAGACAGAACCAGAGGAAAAGATCGAGTGAGTGAGAAAGAGAGAGAGGGAACATCATTACCATCGTCCTTATTGTTACTTCACTTTTGCCGTCTTTCCAGAAAGCGAACCTTCGACGGTCAGCGATGCCCTCGACCATCCTACCGTCAGCCAAGGAGTAACCGAGGAGTCAGAACGAGTCATTACACCCGCAATCAGACCCTTTCGGAGGGAGCCACTTGGAGGGGGGTCGCCCACGTCGCCTCGCCTCCCAATCAGCTCAAGAAAACTGACCACCTGTGGGATAGATTCGGGTGAGTTCCGTTCGGATTACTCACGTGCGTCTGTCAGTGTTATGGACGAAACGAGGAGATAGGGCGAGAGCGTAAGCGGGTTCAGTCGATGTCGCCCTTCAATGGCTTCAGTCAATCGAGTAGTCACCAGTTTCCTGGCAGGAAGGAGTTATGTGAAGTTTTCGCATTTTCATATATTATCATTCCTACCATCATCATTGCTATGAAAATATAAAACTGCGGACAGAATTATTCAGCTTTAAAATGTAAACATGTCATTGCGTGCCCTCTTTATATAAGTCAGTGTGCTCGCTTCAGCCCGTGGTAATTACAGTCACAGAGGAGATTTATTGCATTCCGGGATTAATTACAGCGGAAGGAAAGCCGTGTTCGGTGAGGATAACATAGCGATGCTCATCAAGGGCATGGGGGAAAAGTATGATCAGTGTTTCTCTTCGCCGCAAGAGGGCACTGCGGTGGAATGTGGTGTTTAGTGTGTGGCAGAGGGTGCGGATAGTGGGAAGCTGCTTATAGAAGCAACTCCTGTGGGGAGAGGTTGTAAAAATACCATAGGGAATATAACAGTAACGAGCGTTTGGTGGCATTATGGGTTACTGTGTGACGGATGGCGAGTGTAGTGCCAGGTTGATATTGGTGTGGTAAAGAATGTCTGCGTTCATAAAAGGTTGTGCCGAGTGGAATGTTTATTGTGTGGTAGATAGTGAGGCTGTAAAGAAAAACAATCCTGCTCTCTCTTTCTCTCTCTCTCTCTCTCTCTCTCTCTCTCTCTCTCTCTATATATATATATATATATATATATATATATATATATATATATATACTTATGTATGTATACATCCCATTCACCGAGCGCAACAAGATCCTCGTCCCTCGTCTCGGGAAAAGGCAGACGATGTCCGGTTCGCTTCCTCTCGCCGGACCCGTAATAGAGAGCAAACTTTTCAGACTGGTTAATAATGCATTTTTCTGCAAATATAAATTCTGACGGACGTGGGATTCAGCGTAAGGGAATAGCTGAAGGTAATACATTCGTGCAAAGGGTGTGGCGTTCTTTAGTTTCCTTTATTTCTTTTATAGGTATTTTAACAATAATCATCGGCCTCTGTTGGAATAAGGGTGTGTGTCGTGGGCTGTTGTTTGTTATTTCTCGTAAATATTTCTGCAATTTGTTTGCACTCGATGTAGAATATTGCTAATGAAAGGTACTTAAAAAAAGAAGGAAAATATGCTCATTGTTAAAGTATTAGTGGTATTTACAGCTTCATTTCAGATAGAGAGTATCAGAGAGAGAGAGAAAGACCGATAGATAGACAGAGAGAGAGAATATGAGAGAAAACCTTCCTCCCAATCTGTTGCCGCGAGACCCAAAGACTCCTGTACCGGCAGTCTGCTTCGCTTACAATATCAGCCAAAGTCCGTAATACGACCGCGGAGGAGACAGAATCCTTGTATATCCTCTCTACTCCAAAAATAAATCTTTCTGGTCACAGAGGGAGGCACTGGAAGGCCATTGGAGAGAAGGGAAGGATCATAGGAATGGGGACGGAGCTAGGGAGTGAAGGGGACGCAGGATGTCGGGTTTAGGATGTCTACTTTCCTCTCGAGGTCGAAGGGAAAAGAAACACTTATTCTAGTCTCGAGGATAAAAGTCCTGATCAAAAGAGAAACCTTTGTTGGACCGGAAGGGTTTTCGTTTTTCATTATTCTCGAAATCGGCCTTACGATGAGACAGCGTTTCGCTGTATCAGAATATGTCTGGCTGTCTATTTCTCCATCTGTTTATCAATCTCTATCTGTATTTATATGACCACACACACACACACACACACACACACACATACACACAGATATATATATATATATATATATATATATATATATATATATATATATATATATATATATGTATATATATATATATATTTGTATGTGTGTGTGTGTGTGTGTGTGTAAAAATTGTGCAGACTCATAAATCTAAGCTATATACAGTACTATTACTAAAATCAAAAGGGAAAATCTTCCAATACATTACACAGGAGATAATTTGCAGTTATTCTCACACGAACGATCGCCCATAAAGTCTCCTCTTTCCGAGGGCCACAATTCCTCCCTTTCTCTCTGCTGGCGTTGTTGCCATGGCGGCGTTTCTGAGGGAATATCACTCCCCTTTTCGCAGATGCGTAATTCATTTCATACGATTTTTGTTTTTATAAATTATTGTCGCTTAATTGTTTGCATTTTGCTATCAGCGAACGTAGGTATGAAATAGTCATATCGTAAATAACGACGATAGCTAGGATTTAGATTCCATATACCTCATACTGAAATCATTTGCTGGTTGAGTGAATAATTCTCTGAATAGTTTGTTCAACCGGGGACATCAAAAGGTGCAATACTCATAGGGCTCGGTATACACAACTCTACGGTGTGGTTCCGTCAAAGCGCTAGCAACAAGGGTAGCATTTGCATGCAGTCAGTGATTAACACGTAACATAGCCATATTGTACCTCGAGGGACGCCAGAGAATTTTTTTTTTTTTTTATATCAGGTAAACAGTTTCTCCTTTAGAGTTCTGCCGGGCATGCGCATTAGCACTATGTGTTGTTTTATGGCACAAGATATATTTAAATTCCTTGATTTATTATAATTTTACTGACAACTCATTTAGTGCGAAGAAGAGAGAGAGCATCAACTGCTATGTTATTCCACGAACAAATGCATTCAAAGTTGATTTACTTTAAATAATGGCCTAAGATAAAAGATAATGCCTTTGATCTGTGGAACCAGTATTTAGACTAGTTGTCAGTAATTCTTTATAAATATATTTAATATGTTTTTTTTAACATACGGCTTTTCTTAATTAAAATTTTGAATATGGTTTCTGAATGAAATTTATATAAATTAAAGTAGTGGCGCATTACAAGTCAATCAAAAAACGAAGTGGACTTAGTCACAAACTCTGTTATTTCATCCTGCAGGAGAGGAAGGAGTAAACATCCAAGGACTGGTGTAAAAATAAGACGCTTTTAGTCTACTCTGAAGATTCGCAATGCCTTTCAGGGCGCTGATGAATATCATTTGGATTTAGAAAAGGGCGAGAGAGGACACCCGTAAATTCAGCAGTGACAAATGTCGTACCTGTTGCACAGAGAGGAGGGATGCGTTGCAAACGGATGGAAAGCAAATCTGAAAAAATGGCAATTCAGTTGATTTGATGTATAGCTCTGATGCAGAAAGTAGAAGCAAACAATGCCCACAGATGCGAATCTATTGGGAAGAAGCCAATTAAAAAGGAACAGCTGAGACGGAAGAAAATACGACAATAGGGGGTATTGCATATTTTATTGTTGTTTTTTGCAATGACAAAGTGAAAATATACGCATCAACACATAGATTAGTGATAGGCCTACAGATATAAATATTGAACCAAGAAATAGCTAGACAAATAAATGATTATGTATTTTATCAAAATAATTTGTTTACTTGTTTGATTACATATCCATTCTCCATTTATTCATCTATTTATTGTACTTTCTACCACTGTCATGTATGTAGTACCTATATCCTCCCACCATAAGCAAACTTTGTAACATGGGAGAATCTCTTTGCCGAGTTAGACTTACTATCACACAATTGAGTAGGTGTGCATATCTGCCAGGCATTACTTTCATAATTAAAAACATAATCATTATCATTACTATCATCACTCCCGTCTTATCCCTTTCCCTGTCTTTATCTTTCCTTCCTCCTCACTCGTTTGTCTCCGTCCTCGGTCCATACTTCCCGTCTCCTCCTCCGCCAAGCGCGTCAATTCACACGCATTTCGACTCGGCAACCGAGAGCCAGTCGGCAGACGCCTGGCGCTCGACCAAGGCAATCCGAAGACGCGGAGAAGACGCGGATTCCATTTCCTTGTCTTGTGACGCGAAGATACGTGTGTGTGTGTGTGTGTGTGTGTGTGTGTGTGTGTGTGTGTGTGTGTGTGTGTGTGTGTGTGTGTGTGTGTGTGTGTGTGTGTGCTTAGACATTGTTAGATTTTAGATACTCAAGAATGCCTCTTTCGTGTATGATGACACAATCTCCCTGAAAACCATTTTATTGAAAATCCAAAGTCGACGAGTTTAGTCAGTCGCCAAGCAATCCGAGGACATACCTTCCCTTCGCCCGTAAACGCCTCCGTTCACCTAATACGTAGCATGTCGGTATTCTTAATGGCAGATTCACAGCTTTCAATTCCTTTCTTATTTCTTTGTTGTTACAGAAGAATTCTTCGCCACACTCTACCCTCATTTATTGTACGTAATGTAAAGTGTGAGAATGCAAGCGTGCATAAGATTTAACCAATAGAAATATTGAAGTGTGATGGGGTGTTTCAACAATCAGAATACTTCCTCACTTTTGAGTCAATTTCATCCGCCTTATCATGGTCTGCACGAACTGAATATTTACAGCACCTCATTTCACCCTTTACGTTTCCGGCATTTCATTACGTCTCATTAAAGGCCGTGTTTTTTTTATTTTTGGCCTACTTTTCTTCAGCCTTTGTTTATGCTCACTGGTCTGAGATTTCTTCAATACGTGGTTTCACTCACCGATTAGAGATGCGTATAATTACCATGCGATGGCTATGTCAAGGTTGAAGGAAGTGTGATTCTCAGAGCCGGTTAGAGTCGAGCATCAGGAGACAGGAGGCCCTCGCTCAAGGTACCAGGGAGTGAAAAGATCAAACCAAAGGATTATTATTGTAACCGTCATCATCATCATCTTTAATTTGTAAGAACTAAAACTACACACATTCGGAAAACAATTAATTTCTCTGCCTTGTCAACTATAGCAACCACATGAGAGAGAGAGAGAGATTCACACAGACACATCAATGACACACACACACACACACACACACACACACACACACACACACACACACACACACACACACACACACACACAATACACAGAAACAAACAAACACGCCGTATATCTTATATTAAGACGAAGATAGAGTTCTGCTACCAATAAAAGCAAATTTATTTTGAAACGTCATAGCAAAACAAAACAAAAAGAAACATCCAGTAGACTAAAAGAGATATAAAGTAAGAAAAAAAGGAAAAAGTCGACTCAGTGTTTAAATCAATTGAACAACTTTTAGTCGCCGACTCTCTCGATAAAATATTCATTATGCTCTTTTAATCTTCATTTCAATCTTTATTTTACCTTAGAGGCTCCTGTCCTTCCTCCGCCCGCAGTTTATTAACAAATGCGAATGAAGATCGCACGAGGCAGTCATTCAATTCGCTTTTTTCTTTTTATCTGAAACATACATTTACTCCCTCCATTGCTGGAAGTTTAAACTTCACGTGAATATTGCTGTTACATCGTTGATCATTAATTGTGGACGACTAACAGCGGTTTCCCTAAAGGACTACTTTGTTTTCGGCGTTGATGTCGCTGGTCTTGTTCATTCACAGTTGTGTGGTGTCTCAGATTTACCTCTTCCTTTTCTTTACTCTGACTTTTATTTCTTTATTTGTTTTCTGCCCCCCCCCCCCCCGGGTCCCCTTTCTCTCACACTTGCTGTTCTCTCTCTCCCTGCCACCCCTTTTTGTTTCTCTCATTTTGTCGTTAAGGAGGCCGACTTAGTAAAAAGGAGGTGAAGACATGAATTACAAATAAATGAACGATACACGGGTGTATGAATATTAGGAACAATGAAAGCAGTATTTCTCTTGCCCGTTTACCGGTGTTCCAGCGCAGTCCCGGACCAGATGGCCGTGAATGTAGTGCTCCGTTAATGCCAATGTACGGATAAACGTCAGACTCGGGCACAAAACGAGAGATAAAGATGACAAAATTCGATTCGTTCTTTTACGCAGAGAGACGGTTGTCTGCGCCTGTCTATTCCTTCCAGTCATGCTGCATCGACCAGCCAATGTATTGCGATATTTTTTTTCAAAACATAGCGCACGTTCTCTGCTTTAAAATGTAAGCATGTCATTGCGTGCCCTTTTTATATAAGTCAGTGATATGATTGACATGTTTACATTTTAAAGCTGAATAATTCTGTCCGCAGATTTATAATTTCATAGTAATGATGACGATGGTAGGAATGATAACATATGAAAATGCGAAAACTTCACATAACTCCTTCCTGCCAGGACACTGATGGCTACTCAATCGACTGAAGCCATTGTAGGGAGACATCGACTGAACCCGCTTACGCTCTCGCCCTATCTCCTCGCTTCGTCCATCACACTGACAGACGCACGTGAGTAATCCGAACGGAACTCATCCGAATCTATCCCACAGGTGGTCAGTTTTCTCGAGCTGATTGGGAGGCGAGGCGACGTGGGCGACCCCCTCCAAGTGGCTCCCTCCGAAAGGGTCTGATTGCGAGTGTAATGACTCGTTCTGACTCCTCGGTTATTCCTTGGCTGACGGTAGGATGGTCGAGGGCATCGCTGACCGTCGAAGGTTCGCTTTCTGGAAAGACGGCAAAAGTGAAGTATTAATAATGACGATGGTAATGATGTTCCCTCTCTCTCTTTCTCACTCACTCGAACTTTTCCTCTGGCTCTGTCTCTCCTTTCCATCTTCCCTCAACTTGATAACAAACAGACATAAAGGATGAAATCTATGACACAATGCTGATTCAAACCGTGGGTTATGTCAACAAACAGACGTATGTAGTTGCGAGTTTTTAAGCTGATGTATTGCATGTACGTTGAGCCAACTCGAAGAAGTATACTTTGACAGAAAACAAAGACTAGCACCCATAGTTTCCCATTCCATTAACTTTTCTTAATTGTAACAGAACTAACGAACGCCATTCTTATTTCATTTTATTTTGTTTCAGGTGAATAACCTTCCAACTCGAGAGGAAGGGAAAATACAAACCAACCGCTTTTAACAATAGTAGTTGCAGAAAAAAACTTCAGCCTAGGCATTCAAATAAAAGCTTTGGTGTTCTATGGCCTTTATAAGAGAAGGCGGAATAAAAGTACGTTGTTCTCGCTTCAGTGTTTGCATTTGGTGCCGTCACAAGATAACGGAATTAAAAGAAGAGTAAACTCCTTTTCAAAGTTGACGTAGGGATCTGCTAAAAAGCCTGGGGCCGGATACTCAAAACAGCTAACGACGTCGTAAGCCCGCGCAGCCAGGCCGCGCATGTCTTAACTCGAACTGCGAGCTCCGAGGGTCATACTCAAAACTTTTAACCGTCCCCGCGTGACGTCACAGCACCTCGTAACTTAAGGGTGGTCCCGAGTACTCGCAACGGTGTGAACCCGGAAATAAGTCGTGCTAGTTCCGACTTGTGCAAACGAGATTTGTATAGATTATGTATTACTGACTGTCCCAGACACAGTATAAGGCGTCATAACAATTTATATTGTATCTGTGTATCACAAATACCTCCATTCTCCCTAGCCACTTGATATAAAGAAGATAACAAGCAATTATAGAATGCGCTCGTCGTTTACCCAGTGGAGGTGACGACAATACATATTGAATACACTATAGAGTTTTGGGAAATGAAGGTGTCTTGTCATAGACAAAGGTGTATATATACATACATACATATATATATATATATATATATATATATATATATATATATATATACACATATATATATATATATATATATATATGTATCTATATATATATATATGTATGTATGTATGTATGTATTTATCATATACAAACATAAATATACATTTATATATACATGCATATATATATTTATATATATATATACACTCATAAATATATATCTGTATCTCTCTGTCTATTTATCCATTAAAATATCCATCTATCTGTTTTTATAATCATCTATATCTCACTCTCGCTTTCTTTCCCACTCCCTCTCTCTCTTTCGCTCGCTCCTCCCCCTAATGACCGTGGCCTCCAATTGGTAGCTACGTCTAAAGGGCTAAAGGTTACGATATTTTATTTTTTCTCTGAGTATGGGAGATTTGCGACCTCGTAGGGACATCGTACCTTACGAGAGCGTAACCCGCTGCGACGTCTTAAACTGTCAAAGTTTTGAGTATCCGGGCCCTGCTTAATTAAAGATTCCTTTAGTGTGGCAGTAAATCACCACAAACAAGATTCTTTTCTTGCTTTGTTGTTGTAGTGTTTGCTAGACTCTTTATCTTTGCGAAGACGATGGTGGCGATGGCAGGGATCGATATTAGCGCTGGAACGATTTTCACTCTTGGAATCACTTGCATGATCCTCATCACAGTCTGGATTTATATACACGTAGAGATTAGAGACAGAATAAAAAAGCAGCTCCATTCATATACATGAAGAAAAATCCCATCGTCACAACCGCAGCGCAACGAGACAAGAGCATAACTCTGCAATGGCTGTTTGCAACTTCCCCAATTCCGTCTCTCGCTGAGACGGAATCGAAGGAAAATCTTTTCCACACTCGTTCTCATGTGTGGAAGGACCGGCAATAGGCAGAGGCCGCGCTTCCCATGTTCCTGTGACGCGCAACAGAATCTAAGGAAAAT
>NW_028234409.1:1529792-1534792 GCF_977035675.1 Penaeus japonicus | reverse complement strand
TATATTTTTTTTTTTTTTTTTTTTTTTTTTTTTTTTTTTTTTTTTTTTCGATGCCTTACACTCGAGCATATCTATATCTATTTATCCAGCAGATATTCCGAGGCCTGTTGTATTGCACATACGATTTCACTTATTGTGTGGCTGTTTGATCATGTTATTTGTTTAATCATATTGTTTGTTTAAAATCAATCCAATGATGCCAAACTTTCTTTGAAGTCTACGCGTTACTTTTATTTGGATTACACACACACACACACACACATCTCTTTATTTATGTTTTTATTCATTGTGTGTCTCTCCTTTTCTTGAACTGCATCACATGCTTCAAGCTTCTCTCATTATATATATATATATATAATATATATATATATATATATATATATATATATATTATATATATATATATATATATTATATATATATATATTATATATATATATATATATATATATATATATATATATACATATATATAAATATGTATATATATGTGTATATATGTATATATATATATATGTATATATATATATATATATATATATTTATATATATATATGTATATATATATATATATATATATATATATATATATATATATATATATATATATATATATATAACATAAACAATTCAGCAGCACCCAAAAGTCTTAGCGTCTTAGTTTGTTTTTTGTAAATTCTTTTTTCATTGTCATATTCAGATTAAATAATCTTATTACCAATTATTCTCTTTAATGTTTAGTCATAGAGTATATACTGCATTTTCAAACGAATCGTAAATATGTTCTTATGCACTTTCTCGGCGCAACTGTGTATGAAGTCACAGAGTCCCTTTTCTTCTGTCAGAAAGATAGATTTATTCCTCCACAAAACTGGGATGAACTTTCAACTTTCTTCCGGCGTTTGGCCATTTACGTCAGTGGAAATCATACTTCTAAGTTTGTCCATTTGAGTTCAGTATGAATAGTGTGTGGAGAAGGGGATAGCGATGACATTGGAAACTGTTTTCAGACAATAAGTCTAGGTATTTTAGGGTCCGCCACGGGGCAGAGGTGTCAGGAACAGCTACTTGGGGAGATATATGTTATTATTTTGGTGAAAAAAAAAAAAAAATCAACTGTTAGTCTTTACTGTGTGAATTCCAAGAACGAATTCATTATGTAAATTAAATTTGAGTGAATTATTTAGATATTTCAAACTTTTATCGCTGCTTGTCAAGCTATATTGCATTAAGGGTATATCTAACAGAACTTTTACGGATAAAGGGGTTCTAAAATATTTTTTGATCGATATTTATATAACCATTGGACACGTTTATTCTATACATAAGATAAACCTGAATTTAAGGTTTCCCCCTCTCCCCCGTCTCCATCCTCCCTTTGCCGCTTCGATCTACCTCAATATTGGTCGTGCTTTCCTCAAGCTGTGCATGCAGAACGGAGCGACAGCTGGGAATTGGCTGAACATTTCCAAAGTCGTTCGTTCCGCATGACGCCCAAGCGTGTTGTCACTGTCAGCAGTAACAAAACACAGGCTGCGAGATCTTCGAAGTTGCGGGAAGCCAATCAAACATTTCTCGAATGATGTCAGGGAAAGAGGGCCATCTATTTAGTCGCTAGATTGATGCTGCAATAGAGTCGTTTGCTCTTTTGTTATTATTAACAACTCATTTTGACATTTCAAAAATTAAATGAGTGTTCCATGTGTACGAACGCCAATAACACTGCTTCTGTAATACACATATACCCACCAACAACGACTGAATGACTGACTGACTCACACATACACAAACACACGCGCGTGCACACACACACACACACACGCATACACATTATAGGAGAAAGTTCTGAAAGCAAGAAAACAAATTTATTCTGAAATGTCACAGCAAAGTGACATCCATGTGGATTACAAAAAAAATAAGTCTGATCGCAAGTTCTTGCTACACGCTAGAACTCCTCTCCTGGCGGTGACATTGAAAAAGTCTTTGCTTGGAGAGTTAGGTTCGGAGGAAGTAGTACTTTGAACATTCCTTTCGGAATGAGAGGAGAGGATCACTGGCGATTGGTAGATGCAAAACGTCACAGTCTCAGGAAACGCAGTGTCTGTTTGTACCTTTGTTAAAATAAAACATCAGTTATGGATTGATATTGATGTGCAGCTTTAATTTGATTTTATAAAACCTTTCAATTATCTTTGTCAGTTGATGCTTCATGAACTGACAGAGACAACATGGTATTATTGATAAATAACTTTATAAACAATCTTATTGATACACTAATGAACACTAGATCGTGTACGGTTAAATAATGATAACAAATAGCAAATGGTATATATGAGACTGGAAAACTTCTATTACAAGAGATGTAATTGACGCGTTTCGTTGTATCTTCATCACAAATATCTATGTAACGTCCCATTTAGATATCTTGTGTTGCGAAGTTATTCATTCAATCTGTAACGCTTTCTCAATTGCAACAATAGACCTTGTTCTTAGAGAGAGAGGAGAGCGGGGTGTGTGTGTGTGTGGGGGGGGGGGTGATTTACAACGAGTCTTCCTAGAGATTGAGGTTGAGGCTATCCACGACATAAGACGGTCTCTTCCACCACACACTGAGTCTTGTTTAACATAACTTGAGAAGAGGAATTGGTCTCATGCGTCCCCGTGGGTAGGCCTACGACGGGGAAATGCGAGGCCGTGAGATTCTGTTACGTTGAAGGAGGCCTTTATCTCCGTCATCTTAGAGAGAGAGAGAGAGAGAGAGAGAGAGAGAGAGACAACCCGGTGCCACATCCCGACCAACACGAACAAGAAAAGAAAAAAGAAACAAAACTCACATACAGGTACAACCCCCCACCCTTCCCCTTTCACACACATGCCATCTACTTCCCCTCTGGTTTCTCCCCTACTGCTGTAGCTCCAAAAATGCCATTGCATTGTTTGAGATAAAAGTACCGTTCCTTGGTCTCTGAGTTTTTCATCTGGAGTTTTTGTGAGAAATAAAAGCGAGGGCAAATTTGGTGGGGTATTTTGAAAGGCACGGCTCTTAGCCTGTATTTCTGCGAAGTCCTTTAATCGCTTAATTTTTGATTGGTCCGTTATCCTATTAAAATTTATGAGAAGTTATAATGGTTATTAGTAGTTAAAAAAAAATAATGATAAGAAATGATGATTATCAAAGAGAAACGGATAAAACACCTAGAAAGCAACTCTTATTTCCCAAATACAGAAAATATATTCACCTTGTAGATTTCTAAAAGATTTTCAAATTATTTTTCACTCTCACTCCCAAACCATGACTCATTATTCATAATCTTTATTTCATCCAAAAGAAAAGAAAAGAAAAAAAAAGCCAACGCTGAACAGTCTGGCAACACCATCGACACAACTAGATAAGTGAACATGCAAAAGACTAATAATGTGTTCCCTTGTCACGTTGGCAACTCAGTGTGACATTGCCGGCTGGCGGGAGTTACGGGAGGGCGGGGGCTTTTCTATGTGTGTTTGTTTGTTTTTTTAACAGAACTATTCACTGGGACGTCAAATTGTCTGTTAGTATTACCACAGAAAAAGAAAAACATGAAAATTGTTCCTATTTCATTTCCATTTTGCATTCATGAAACAAAGGAAAGAGATTTCGATCCGTTTCAATCTAGCGGTGTATTGATATATTTCATTATTCTCTTTTCTCTAATAATTTGTTTGATGACTATTATTCAATACTAATTCATTGAGCAAAGACACACACACACACACACACACACACACACACACACACACACATGCACAATGAAAGAGAGAGAGAGAGATCCATACCATAAGGAAACATGAAAAACTTTCGCCCAAGCAATCCTCCGTGAGTGAGAGGCAGACAGGAAAAGAGAAGAAAAACGGCTGCGAGGAAAATTCTACTCGATCGTAGAGATGTGCAAGTGCTGTCGACGTCGCAGGTGAGTATTGCAACAGATTGCATGCAACCAGAGGAGGAAGAGGAAGCGGAGGAGAGGGTTTGGGCAACACGTGTTGGTATGCTTTAGGTGTGATAAAGGTTGACTAATGATAGATCATTCTCGACACGCCAGACAAAAACGCAAACTGAAAAAGATCATGAAATGTTACCGAAATAAAACCTTCGCCTGTGTATTAGGGATTTTAGAGAAATGATACATTGATATATGATATACGCTGGTGACTATTTCCAGTCACCATTATGTAGGGTTATTAGAGGGAAGATAAAGATGCCGCAACATCAGGTGTCAATTGCGTAAAAAGTGAACAGTGACACAGATGAATATAGAAAGGCTAACCAGTGCATATGGAGAGAAGGGGAGTCGATTGCACGGCGGATATCGTGTTGCAGCGCTTGAAGGCAATGCATATGAACCAGGAATCATTGGCTCTTGGGATCCGATAAGATTTTTATGGGGCTGTAATTCCGAACTGAAAATGGTAATAAATTACGAAACGTTTTTGCGTGTTATTGGACGCATTTTTCTTCTTTATCTGTTGCTTTAAGCTGTTTTAGATACTGATGGAATTAACGGGAACAGGAACACCTGAAGAGGAATGTTAGTTTTGTGCAAATAGGAAGGCATTCGTGAACCAGAACCGTGTCCGTGAATTAGAACCGTGTCCAGTCCCGCTCTGTATTTATTCACTCAATTCTACAAACGGGGTAATGACAACAATTGATACATGAAAAACATATGCAGAAGTCAGGTATGCTGTACCCCTGATGTATAATATAAGTATTTTTCAGAGCAACTAAGAATGAGTGACCGAGAAAAAGAAGAAATCAAACCAAGAAAGACCGAATGGCGCTTAGAGAGGAAAGAGGAAAAAAGACCAACGTGAAATACCAAAGTGCGAGGCAGTGGAACAGACCGTGGAGGTCTCCCGGCCAGGGTGAGTGGCAAGTCGTTTAGTATAAAATACAGGGATTTCTTTTCTTTTCTGTTCATTCTACTTTCTTTTTATTATCTCCTACACACATATATATTAGT
>NW_028234409.1:1512292-1517292 GCF_977035675.1 Penaeus japonicus | reverse complement strand
TTTCAAAACACAGGGCGCCAACTGAGAGGGAAGGAGATAGAGAGAGGAGGGGGGGGGGGGGGGCTGGGAGGGAGACCAAGGTAATGTTGTTAGAAAACTCCATCAGATAAAAACAAAAACTCGTGATGAACTACTCCTTCCAACTTCTTTCTCAAAAGTGGAAATTAACGGCAACTAGAATCTAAGCCTTAAGGCAGCTAAAGAGAAACAATAACAATAACAATATTAATTTCAAAGTAGAAGAGGAAAAGGAAAGAGAAGGAAGGAGATAGTGTAGGAGAAACAGAAAGAGAGAAGAAGATGAAGTAAAACAGAATAAAACATGGAGGTATCGATGAAAACATATTTTGTTCTCTCTCTAATATTTTCATAATTACCAAGGGATGATCCTCACAAATTGTACCCAAGGCGAGCTAATGGCTGAGAAAATTATGAGGAATGAGTGCGGGCCAAGAGGATTTAGAGGAGAGAGAGAGAGAGAGAGAGAGAGAGAGAGAGAGAGAGAGAGAGAGAGAGAGAGAGAGAGAGAGAGAGAGAGAGAGAGAGAGAGAGAGAGAGAGAGAGAGAGAGAGAAGGGAGTGGGGGAGAAGGAGAGAGAGAGAGAGAGAGAGAGAGATTAACCACATAGTACTACGGTCTCTTACATTACAAACTGAGTCTTGTTAAGTATAAGTTTGAAAAGACAAATTACTCCCTCAACGCTGCACCGTGATGTAGGCCTACCAAAGAAAATCCGAGCCTATGAATTTCTTTATTTTTATTTTGAAGTTTATTCCTACTATATATAGTGTATACATATGAATAGGCATAGGAACTATGCCTAAATGGTTTGTACAGATCATGTTTTGCCAGGAGAAAACTTTCTGTCATCTTTGCACGGCCAAATTTAAGTTAAAGGTCTTTTCTCTCTTTGTCAATATTTAACATTCTAGTTGAGTGTCTTTAACTCTTTACACCTTCCTGATTAGCACAATAGCAAATCGTGGAAACTCTTTAGGTGACACACACACATACACTTACAATCCACAATAGGTTGATATGTTTAAACTTCTTTTCTTTCGCTTTCTTGTACTGCTCTTCCTTCTCCCCCTCTCCCTTCATAAGTCTTTCCCCATTTAATGCGTAAACAAAATTGAATTCTGAAAATCTCTTGCACTAAGGGCGGGAGAGCGGCCGTTGGAAGAGCCATAATGCCCTTGTAATGGCGATAACACAGCGTGTACCGACTATGCTCCTTTGGCTGAAGGAGCATCATCGTTGCAATCCCTATTTCAGATATAACATGATCTCCTGATGTGAAAAAGTTCTACGAAAATACCGGTCAATTATCTTTATAGACAGGGTACTGAGTTTCTCTCTCCCTCTCTCTCTCTCTTACATTTGTATAGCATAAGCTCAGCGCAGCATCACAGGAATGCTGATCAGTCAACACACACACACACACACACACACAAAATCACACTCACACACACAAGCGCGCGCGTGGGGGGTATAGAAGAGTAAGATAAATGCAGGTGTATTCCCGCCTTTGCAAGCACTACTATAGCTTGCATCAGGGGAACCTTGTGCAATGTTAATCTTCGAAGGAGAAATTTGAGACAGAAATAACAGTTAATCAGTACATTACCGACTCACTCCACTGGAGAACCTTTGAAGGAACAAAGCTTGAAGGTAAGATTTGCACATCTATTAATGCTGAAAGTGTTTCATATTAAGATGATTCTGCTAATTATAGGACGTAAATCATGGTTTAGATGGTTACATTTTTTATCCTATCCCAGCTGACACGTGGTATAGTAATTATGCATGTTTCGCAAATGGAGTTCAAGTTTAAATAATCATAACCATTTGTTAAAAGATAATAATTATAAATAAATAAATAAATCCTTATCACGCGAGCACATTGCGAGTTCCTCAACCTAAAGGGCAGGTGTGTCGGGATGCGATCGACTCCCACGCAAGGCCTAGTGCCGTGTCAAAACATCCTAGTGCCAGGATCCTAGTCTCGGTAATTCGACGAATCCGGAACTTCGCTTGTTATTATACGAACATGTAACACACTGTCTGATATAATCCTGACTTTATTACTACTACCACTATATTACACTTTAATGAACTAGAAAATGTAACATATCCTTCATACAAAACGTAGGTACGCACGTTTACTGTGAGATCAATCTGTTTCATATTTATTATTTATTTTACTCTAAGATGTCGGAAATTTCGTGTGACTTTTATTCCCTTTTGTCAAAACCAGTCTTTACCATTACCAGTATTTTTATAGGGAGACAAGGTATTACTTCTATATATTTTTATCGATTTATAATTCCTGAAATAGGGATAGAGAGAGAGAATCAAGTCACCAGTTGATGAAAAGCATTACTGAAAAGACGAACCAATACGAAACACCTCTACCAAACATGATACTGTCTATAATATCAATAACAACCGTTGACTAACTTCTCGAATTAATGGCATGAGTTTCTCTGCGAACTATTAGCAATCTCTCGCTTAACGACGTTGAGGGAATGTACCGTTGGCTCGAAACCTCGTAATGCAATTACAAACTTGGTAACAGTTGTGTGGGTTTTACGACAGGACTAATTATGTTGAATCCCTTCGGTCATGGAATATGTGGCATTGGTGCTAGAACGCATGGATATGTAAATTAAATCTCATTTTTCTTTATATTACTTATTTTATAGTGCAATAAAGTGTCGTTATAATAGGTTTAGTTACTTTGTCAAATCTGAATGGCGTCAACTCAAAAATTTCTCTCGCAATGTCGACCTGACCCAAATAGCAAGATATTGAAGCAATTACTGCATCTAATTGCTCGCTCAGCCACGGCCTTCCCAAGACCAAATATCCTGTAAATTGCGCTCTTGTGTAAACTGTGTAAACACACACACACACACACAGACACTCTTAAACATACACATATTCATACTCATACACACCAACCAACATAGGTGTGTACACCAGTGTACGTAAGGAAAATCCCTTAAATCGGATTCCATGGCCCTTTGTAGACGTCCCACTTTCGGGAACTCCTTTTCCAGAATATTCTCAAAAGACCAGGTGTTGGGACGCCGCGAGCCGTCCTCTATTCTGAGAATTTCGTGGAAATTGAGAGATTTGGCCAATCCAGAACGGCTTCCGAAGTGTTGCCAACTTCCCAAAGGCGATCCCCCGGCAATGGACGGAGGGAACCCTGTTTCCCGGAAATGTCATTGAAAGCGCATCGAAAATTCCAAAATGAAACTGCCAAGACATTGCCTAGTAAATCGAAAAGAAAACCACTGATGCGTTTTCTTCAGCAGCACTTCCAAGAGGCACTTAAGTCAGAGAATAGGCGGAAGGGACTAGTGTTATAAAAGTAAAGACAAATTAAGTTGTATATGTTTTTTCTTGTTTTTTTTTCTATTTTTTTTTTTCTTATGGGGGGAAAAAAATAAAAAAAATATATATATTTGAAAAACATATTTCTATAAAAATCAATAAATGTTGATAATGATGATACCAATGGCAACAAAAATGCTGATAAATACTAAGCAAATGAAGTGAACTTTACTGTGCGGAAAAGGACACTGACTAACATGCAGTGCGTTGAAGGGAGTAAAGAAGAAGCGACGTTTAAGGTCAGACTAATTCAGTTCCTGAAAAGGGTGGGATAGCAAAGCCAAGGAAACAATGCCTTACACCAATGGAAACAAATTGCGCATATAACGAGAGAAAGGAGAATACTTCATTTGTTCCCATTCCAAATATTGGAAAATCATGTATATAGATAGATAGATAGATATAGACAGATAAAGATATAGATATATAGATTCAAGAATTACCTCGGATTATCGTTATTTTTCACATCGGTAATAAACGAAAGTAAAAACGCCTCCGCATATTTTACAATATATTCAAATATAATCATGTCGCTTTTGTAAAATGGAATTTGGAACTCCTGTGACGAAAAAAACAAGTGATAAGTCCAACTTTCGCTCCGCTGACCCGGTGGCTGCCTCTGGATGCGACTCTGCCGCGTTAGACACGAAGAGACGGAAGAAAGAGGAACGGAGATCTCGATAAATGTTTCGGCAAAAAGACAACAGAAAGGTTTGTGAACGGTTTCTGTTGGAGCTTGAATTTCTTATCGGCAAAACACCATTGTGTTTAGCACAGTAAACTGAACAAATGAGTTTCGGTTTGCATTAATCAGCTAACTAGCTAATGACTTAAGTATTAAGCATAAGGAATCTAAATCCTAGATATATATTTTACGATATAATCATTTCATACGAGTCACCCATGTACGTTGATAGCAAAGTACAAGCAATTAAACGACAAATATATGTAAACAAAAACGTATGAAAAAAGAGGCGTAATATTCCCTCGAAAACTTAGACTTTATGGGCGTTCGTTTCTGGAAGATTTTCCCTCTTCATTTCAGTAATAGTAGATAGCCTGAATTTATGCACAATGATTTATGATTACACATATATGTTCATATAGATACAGAGAGAGATTGACAAACAGGTAGAGAGATGGATAGACTCACATATATAAAGCTCTGCTGATTTCATATTCTGATACATCGAAACGCTGTCTCATCGAAAGACCGATTTCGAGAATAATGAAAAACGAAAACCCTTCCGGTCCAACAAAGGTTTCTCTTTTGATCAGGACTTTTATCCTCGAGACTAGAAGAAGCGTTTCTTCTCCCTTCGACCTCGAGAGGAAAGTAGACATCCTAAACCCTGCGAGTGAGAGAGAGAGAGAGAGAGAGAGAGAGAGAGAGAGAGAGAGAGAGAGAGAGAGAGAGAGAGAGAGAGAGAGAGAGAGAGAGTGAGTAAGTGGCTCCTTCCGAAAGGGTCTGATTACGGGTGCCTTGACTTTTTTGGTAAAGTGAGATCCTTCTGACTCCTCGGTTATTCCTTGGCTGACGGTAGGATGATCGAGGGCATCGCTGACCGTCGAAGGTTCGCTTTCTGGAAAGACGGCAA
>NW_028234409.1:1497292-1499792 GCF_977035675.1 Penaeus japonicus | reverse complement strand
GGAGGAACTTTGAAGGTACAAAGCTTGAAGGTAAGATTTGAACATCTACTGACGCTGAAAGTGTTTCATATTAGAATTATCCTGCTAATTATAGATTGTAGAGCATGGTTTAAATTATTACAGTTTATATCACATCCCAGCTGACTTGTGGTTTAGTAATTATGCAAGGTTTGCAAATGGAATTAAAACAAACAATCATAATCATTTGTCAGAAAAGAAAAAAAAAATCCGTATCCCGCCAGCACATTGCGAGTTCCTCAACCTAAAGGGCAGGTGTGTCGGGATGCGATCGACTCCCACGCAAGGCCTAGTGCCAGTGTCAAAGCATCCCATGTGCCTTGGTCCTGGTCTCGGTAATTCGACGAATCCGGACCTTCGCTTGTTATTACTCAATGTAATACACTGTCTGATATAATCCTGACTTTATTACTACTACCACTATATTACACTTTAATGAACTAGAAAATGTAACATATCCTTCATACAAAACGTAGGTAAGCAAGTTTTTTGTGAGATCAATCTGTTCATATTTATTCTTTTTATTTTACTCAAGATGTCGGAAATTGTCGTGTGACTTTTATTTCCTTTTGTCAAAACCAGTCTTTACCATCACCAGTACTTTTTTAGGGAGACAAGGTGTTACTTCTATATATTTTTATATATTTATAATTCCTGAAATAGAGAGAGAGAGAAACAACTCACCAGTTGATGAAAAGCATCACTGAAAAGACGAACCAATACGATACACCTCTACTAAACATGATACTGTCTACATTATCAATAACAACCGTTCACTAACTTCTCGAATTAATGGCATGAGTTTCTCTGCGAACTATTAGCAATCTCTCGCTTAACGACGTTGAGGGAATGTACCGTTGGCTCGAAACCTCGTAATGCAATTTCAAACTTGCTAACAGTTGTGTGGGTTTAACGACAGGACGAATTATGTTGAATCCCTTCGGTCATGGAATATGTGGCGTTAATGCTAGAACGCATCGAGATGTAAATCATATCTCATTTTTCTTTACATTTCTTATTTTGTAGTGCCAAAAAGTGTCGTTATCATACGTTTAGTAAGTCTGTCAAATCTGAATGGCGTCAACTCTAACATTTCTCTCGCAACATCGACCAAATAGCATGATATTTAAACCGATTAAAGCAATTACTGCATC
Organism: Penaeus japonicus; assembly: GCF_977035675.1. NCBI lineage: Eukaryota > Metazoa > Arthropoda > Malacostraca > Decapoda > Penaeidae > Penaeus > Penaeus japonicus. The sequence continues at coordinate 1,498,620 of NW_028234409.1, read as the reverse complement.
TAATTGCTCGCTCAGCCACGGCCTTCCCAACACCAAATATCTTGTGAACCGCGCCCTTTGGATTTTCTTTAGGTTTTCATAGGGAAAAGGGAAATCGTAAAGCGCCTGCGAATCATTCAATCTCTGGAGCATGAAAACTATCGTATTCGTGTATTTCTTAAAACTGGAGTGTTTCTGTACTGTGTAAACACACACACACACACACACACACACACACACACACACACACACACACACACACACACACACACATAAACATACACATATTTATACTCATACACACAAATAGGTGTGTACATCAGTGTACGTACGGAAAATCCCTTAAATCGATTTCCATGGCCCTTTGCAGACATCCTACTTTCGGGAACTCCTTTTCCAGAATATTCTCAACAGGACCAGGTGATGAACGCCGCGAGCCGTCCTCTATTCTGAGAACTTCGTGAAAGATTCGTGGAAATTGAGAGATTGGCCAATCCAGAACGGCTTCCGAAGTGTTGCCAACTTCCCAAAGGCGGTCCCCGGCAATGGACGGAGGGAACCCTGTTTCCCGGAAATGGCGTTGAAAGCGCATCGAAAATTCCAAAATGAAACTGCCAAGTAAATCTAAAAGAAAACCGTTGACGCGTTTTCTTCAGCAGCACTTCCAAGAGGCACTTAAATCAGAGAATAGGCGGAAAGAACTAGTGTTATAAAAGTAAAGACAAATTAAGATGATGTATATGTTTTTTCTTGATTTTTTTTTCTATTTTTTTTTCTTATGGGGGGAAAAAAAGAAAATACATATAAATTTGAAAAAACAGATTTCTATAAAAATCAATAAATGTTGATAATGATGATACCAATGGCAACAAAAATGCTGATAAATACTAAGCAAATGAAGTGAACTTTACTGTGCGGAAAAGGACACTGACTAACATGCAGTTCGTTGAAGGGAGTAAAGAAGAAGCGACGTTTAAGGTCAGACTAATTCAGTTCCTGAAAAGGATGGGATAGCAAAGCCAAGGAAATAACACTAATGAAAACAAATTGCATATAATGAGAGAAAGGAGAATGCTTAATTTGTTTCCATTCTAAATCTTGGTAAATCATGTATATAGATAGATAGACAGATATTTAGATAGGTATAGATATATAAAATCAAGAATTGCCTCGGATTATCGTTATTTTTCACATCGTTTAAAAACAAAAACAAAAACGCCTCCATATGTTTTACATTATATTCAAAAATAATCTTGCCGCTTTTATAAAATGGAATTTGAACTCCTGCCGACTGTGACGAGAAAACGAGGGACAAGTCAAACCTTCGCTCCGCTGACCCGGTGGCTGCC
>NW_028234409.1:1477292-1492292 GCF_977035675.1 Penaeus japonicus | reverse complement strand
CTAGTCTCGGTAATTCGACGAATCCGGACCTTCGCTTGTTATCATACGATGTGTAATACACTGTCTGATATAATCCTGACTTTATTACTACTACCACTATATTACATTTTAATGAACTAGAAAATGTAACATATCCTTCATATAAAACGTAGGCACGCACGTTTTCTGTGAGGGCAATCTGTTTTATATTTTTTATTTTACTTAAAGATGTCGGAAATTGTCGTGTGACTTTTATTTCCTTTTGTCAAAACCAGTCTTTACCATCACCAGTGTTTTCTAGGGAGACAAGGTGTTACTTCTATATATTTTTATCTATTAATAATTCCTCAAGTAGAAAGAGAGAAACAAATCACCAGTTGATGAAAAGCATCACTGAAAAGACGAAACAATACGAAACACCCCTACCAAATATGATACCGAACTGTCTACATTACCAACAACAGCCGTTGACTAACTTCACGAATCAATGGCACGAGTTTCTCTGTGAACTATTAGCAATCTCTCGCTTATCGACGTTGAGGGAATGTTGCGTTGGCTCGAAACCTCGCAATGCAATTCCAAACTTCAAACAGCTGGTTGGGATTGACAACAGGACGAATCATGTTGAATCCCTTCGGTCATGAAGTCTGTGGCGTTGGTGCTTGAATGCATAGAGAGAGATAGTGTAAATTATATATATTTTTTCATGGTTCTCGTTTTGTAGTGCCATAAAGTGTCGTTAAATTACGCTTAGTAATTTTCCTATATCTGAATGGCGTCAACTATTTTTCTCTCACAATATCGCTGTATCGACATAAGGAAGTTCATTTCTATTGATTAACTGAAATCATTTGCTCATCGCATATTCATATCATTATCATCATCATTCTCACTTTATTATTTTCACTATCATCATTATCCTTATTAATCAAGGCACAAAGAATTCTACGTATAATAAGAATTAATGAAGAGTCTGACTGTTGGTGAAAATACACTCATTGGTACATCTATTACGAATTTTCCTTTTACTCTGTCCACCGACCATTAGTTGTCACATAAATACACACATACACATATTCACACACACGCACACACATACACAATCACCATTAATACATAAACATGAGCAATGTCCTTCCATTCCGCCTTCTCTCATAACGTTCAAAAAAACCCAAACCTTTTACTTGAATGCCAGGCAAAAGCTTTATCACGCGGCCAAACAGGATTGAACCGAGAGCCATTTAGTCTACTGTTTTTAAAGCGGATGGTTTGTATTTTCCTTTCCTCTCGAACCGCCACGGCGATTGCCCAAAACATACACACAATAAATATGGGAAAAAAGGTTTGCAAACAACGAAAAGGAATAGGTAAAGTAATGGATGTTTCTGTTCAACTTGTGAGGAGCGAAGCGAGAGGGAGAATATGACTGCAAGCTTTTGTTGTGTTAAAATTTCTGCCAACCTGTAGCGCCCCCGGGTTGACTCACTGTACTTACGCCTCGCAAGCCTATAAGCATGCATGTCCATACGCCCGTCTGTCATCTGTACATGTAGAGGGAATGGGAGAGGGAGAGGAAGAGGTAAAGAATAAGAAAGAGATTATATTGTCTGCTGATAAAGAACCAACACAACGATTTACATGCACGTATGAATAATTGAACTTTCAGGTGAAAACGATTGCGAGGAACGTATGACTTCTTTTTCTGATGTTTCTCCTTTGAACAAATTAAGGTTATTTGTCTCCGCTTCTCCCTCTCTTTCTTTCTTTATTATATAAAAAAGGTCAGACTAGTAGTCATTTGGTGACATAGAACGGCGATGCAATTTGCAGTTAATCGTCTGCCGCTCCGTATAGTTTGGAGAAAATTGTGTTTGCAAAGGTCTCTCACGTGAGGAGCGAAATAAAGATTTTATAATAAGACGAATAAATCAGCTCAATATGATCTGCATTTGTGATTTCATATATTTAGTTAGATATAGGAGCCTTCGTGTGCATGGAATGCACACTAATCAACATGTGCACCATTTGAGTGTTAGATCATTCAGTCGTCCTGTGTACCTTCCTATTTGTATCAGAGACGGAATTCCAGGGAAAGGGGGGGGGGGTACCCATAGGGAAGAGTAAGGAAGAGCTAACCACTAGAGGAGGCCTGACAAATAAGTTCTCAATATTCCACAAAATAAGCCAATGGGAGAGCAAAACACACGAAAACGGCGCTAGCTCATCTGGGCGTCCCCATCAAAGAAAAAAAAATGTTTTCCCTAAGACATTTATCAAATGAAATGCAATGTAAAGAGTCGGCGACAAATGCAGCTTTATGAAAAAAAAAGTCCCTTGATGTAAAAATATAGCCTAAAACTAAAACCAAATGCACTGTCATTCCATTATATATATATATATATATATATATTTATATATATATATATATATATATATATTATATATATATATATATATGTGTGTGTGTGTGTGTATATATATATATATATATATATATATATATATATATATATATATTATATATATATATATATATACATACATTATATAGAGAGAGATAGAGAGAAAGAGATAGAGAGAGAGAGAGGGAGAGAATGAAAGAGTGGGGGGGGGGGGGGGGCGAGGTGTACACAAACATTATCTGTATATCTATATTTATATACATTCATTAAATGTATAGATTTTAACAATTTAACATAATATTACAGCCACCATGAGAGAATCAACTTAAAAACGATTCACTTGATTTGTTTTGTTGGGTTTTATCTCGTTTTCATGTTTATTTTTATTTATTATTATTTTTTTTTTTCAATCACCCTCTCTCTCTTAGTCTCTGCTTCTCTCTCTATCTCTCTATCTATCTGTCTATCTCTCTCTCTCTCTCTCTCTTTATTTCTTCTGATACTCTGTATCATATGTAGCCAGAATTTCTCTTCCCTCCCTGGCCTTCCCCCTCCCTCCACGTGGCTGACACGCTCCAGACACGACTCCCTGCGGCGAGGGGCGTCAGGTGCAGCTGCAAGTGGGCGACTGAGGCCTCAGATCCACGGCTTGCAACAGGGCGCTCGAAGGACGACCCCCCCCCCCCTCCCTCAGGAGCGCTCTGCTTTCAGGAAGAGCGTTAATTAGAGAGAGGGGATGATGGGTCGAATGGCTTAATTCTACTTCCATATGGGTCGTATTGAAGGAAGCTTGTCACTTTTTAATTGTAATTATTTGAATTTTAATTGTAATTATTTAATTTAATTGTAAATAATTGTAGTTATTGAAGATAACTACAATTCATTATGAAGATATAAAAATATGTCTGTGTATTTATTTTTTCTGTGAATAGTGGATTTCTGTGTTTGTGTGTGTGTGCGTGCGCGCGTGTGTGGGTATGTGTGTATGTACATGTATGTGTACAAAAATATAGTTTTACATAAGATTAGCTAAAATATGATAAAAGTATAAAATCAGGGAAAATATGAAATATTTTACACGACAGATTCGTCAAATGGTGCCCAGTCTATTACAATGGATACTGATTCCTGCCTTATTCCCAATGAATTATAATCTTTCATTATGGACTTTCAAATTATCAAAACACAGGGCGCCAACTGAGAGAGAGAGAGAGAGAGAGAGAGACTTGATTCATCATCTTTAAAAATCAGAAACCGATATCACCGTAGCATCTTGTCCCATCATATCTGAGATGAGAATTACAACGATGATGCCACTCTCGCGCTCTTGAGATATTGTACACGTGCTGTGTTATCGCCATTACAAGGGCATTACGGCTGTTCCAACGGTCGCTCACCCGCCCCTCGAGTCGAAGAGCAGTGGGATTTGTTAAAACTCAATCTTGTCTACGTATTAAAGGGGCTGAGACGAACACTTGAAAAGGGAGAGGAGGACTCAAATCTTCAAAGCATAGGGCATCAACTGAGAGGGATAAGGAGAGAAAGAGAGAGAGAGAGAGAGAGAGAGAGAGAGAGAGGAAGTGAGCGAGAGAGAGAGAGATAAGAGAGGGAGGGGATGGGGGGGCAAGGTAACATTGTTAGAAAACTCCATCAGATAAAAACAAAAGCTCGTGATGAACTACTCCTTCCAACTATTTTCTCAAAATTGGAAGTTAACGACGACTAGAACCTAAGCCTTAAGCCATCTAAATAGGGACAATAACAATAAGAGTATCTATTTTAAACTAAAAGAGGAACTGGAAAAGAAGGAGAGGAAGGAGAAAGCAGAAAGAGGGAAGAAGATGATGAGGTCGAACAGAAGACTTAGAGTTATCAATTAAATATTTGCAGAATTACCAACGGATGATTCTCACAAATTGTACCCGAGATGAGCTAATGGCTGAGAAACTTATGAGTAACGAGTGCAAGCCAAGGGGATTTAGAGGAGAGAAAAAGGGGGGGGGGGGGTGGAGAGAGAGGGAGAGATTAACTACATAGTACTACGGTCTTTTACATTACAAACTTGTTAAATATATGATTGAAAACACAAGTTACTCCCTCAACGCTTCACCGTTATGTAGGCTGAGACTATGATTTCTTTATTTTTATTTTGAAAGTATATTTCTACTATATACAGTGTATACATATGAATAGGCATAGGAATCATGCCTAAATGGTTTGAACAGCTCATGTTATGCCGAAAGAAAACTTTATTTGTTATCTTTGCACGGCCATTTAAGTTAAAGGCTTTTCTTTCTTTGTCAATATTTAACATTCTAGTTGAGTGTCTTTAACTCTTTACACCTTCCTGATTAGCACAATAGCAAATCGTGGAAACTCTTCAGGTGACACACACCCAAGCACTCATAATACTCAATAGGTTGTTATGTTTAAACTCCTTTATGACACATCTAGATTTATTTCTTAGCCTTTTTCTACCTTCTTCTTCCTCTACTTCTCTACAAAACACAGGCTGACTCCCTCAGTAGTGAAGATCGAGAGAGAGAGAGAGAGAGAGAGAGAGAGAGAGAGAGAGAGAGAGAGAGAGAGAGAGAGAGAGAGAGAGAGAGAGAGAGAGAGAGAGAGAGAGAGAGAGAGAGAGAGAGAGAGAGAGAGAGAGAGAGAGAGAGAGAGAAGAGTAGGCGTCGAGAGGACAAATCAGCGTAGGACGAAGGAGGGAAAGAGGCAATAGGGCTGTCAGAAGAAGGAAAAGATGGAAGAAGGGTGGAAAGGAGAGGCAACGAGCAGGGAAATATCTGACAAGTGTCGGCCGTATGTTAATGCAATGGGAAGGACGCCGTGAGGGCGAAGGACCCCGCAGGAAGGAGGGAGGCGCGGACAGGAATCCTAATCCTCGACTGGGATGGTGGCGGAGGAAGGGAAGTTGTTGTTTGGAATTCATGGAATGAAAGAGCATGGAACTGTGGGGTCGGGTCATTACGGGATTTAATCGTACAACACAATCAATACAAATAGGGTTAATTCATCGATGTAAAGCTGTTTTTTATGTGTGTGTGTATGTGTATTTTTTTGTGTGAGTGAGTGTGTCCAAATATATATGTTGTGTAGGTGGCTGGGCGTTTCTTTTCATTACCTCTTCTATCACGTTTTGAGCTTTGCCCACCAGTATTGCTTCCTGCGGAGACAATACGACCATGTATTAGCTGCCTTCACACATGATGGAAACGAAAGGAGGGAAACAAAAGATGTGAAAAACAATAATTTTTCTCTAATCATGCGGAAGCAGCTTTCTCTGTCCTCCTTCACTATTTCTCTCAACTTATACAAATATCATTATGTCATAAAAAAAAACATTTTCTTTTCATTTTGATTCAAAGGCTTTGCTATTTCCCAGACCTAACCTCAGGAGCCCCAACACAGCCACGACTAACCCGCTCTCCCTTGTATGATTTCGACTGACGAACTCGGCAAGGCAACCAAGGTCTGATTCGCTTAGTTCCCGATCTGATTCTCACACACCATTAGCATTCGTGTCTTTGAAGTTCCTCGTTGGCGGCGGACCTCAAGCGGTTCCATTAGATTATGAGGAGATATTAAGTAAAAATGGAAAAAAAGGGAAACGAAAACCAACAGAGGAGAGCTCCCACGTCAATGGAAATTAACTCCTCGCTGTGTGGGAGACGAAAAAGAAGAGAATGGAATGAAAAACGTCTCCCCCTCGACCGCTCTTAAACGCCTTCGGATCGCCTAAATACGCGGCCATTCTCGTCTGAACGCGCCTCCCTCCACCCCCGTTGAGCTACACAACAAGGCCACTCGCGGGAACATCAAGAAGCAGCAATGAGTGTGTGGTCGTCCTCGCTGGTGGTGGTGAGGGCAGTGGGGGCCTTGGGGAGCGGGAGAGGGAGAGGGAAGGATGTGGGAGAGTAAAGAGTGGAGGGAAGGTAAGGGAAGGGGCGGGGGGAGGTAGAGGAGCAGGAGCAGATAACGGTGTGTGAAGGTTAAGGCTGGGGAATGGAGGAGAGGAAGGAGTAAATATCCAAGGACTTGAATGACAGTAAGACCTTTCAGTCTATTCTAAAGACTCAGAATGCATTTCAGGGCGCTGGTGAATATCATTTGTATTTAGAAAATGGCGAGAGTTGATACTCGTAAAGTAAACAGTGACATATCATACCTGTTGCATAAAGAGGAGATATACGTTACAAACGGAGGGAAAGCAAATCTGGAAAAATGGCAATACAATTGATTTGATGTATAGCTCTGATGCACAAAGTAGAAGCAAACAATGCTCACAGGCGCAAATCTAGTGGAAAGAAGTCAATTAAAAAGGATCAGCTGAGATGGAAGAAAATACGACAATATGGGGATTGCATTTTTTATTGTAGTGTTTGCAATGACAAAGTGAAAATATACACCTCAACACAAAGATTAGTGATAGGCCTACATAGACCTTTTCTTCAGCTAGAGTGTTACTGATCCCACTGGCAAGCCTGAAAATCACAAGCTGAGAATAATGACACAACTACCGTTTTAAATAATTGTGTAAAGTCTTCACTATGTTTTTAATAACAGGTTTGATTTTTCGTCATTGCTGTCAGAGGAAAAAGAAAATATATTTATGTACTTCGGATTTTCTTTTTATATTCGTATCATTGCGGAGACCAGAAGCGTGTTTAACAATATAGATATATAAATATAAAGAATGATAAGAAAAGTATGTGAACTGAAAAGTTTGAACTAAAATCTATCACAGAATAGAAGAGGGTGGCACCGGAGACGCAACCCACGCCTCAGCCTTCGAAGGAGGCGCAGCGAGGGCCTCCGGAGGCGTCTGGCCCTGCAGAGGAAGGCGGCACCGGAGACGCAACCCACGCCTCAGCCTTCGAAGGAGGCGCAGCGAGGGCCTCCGGAGGCGACTGGCCCTGCAGAGGAAGGCGGCACCGGAGACGCAACCCACGCCTCAGCCTTCGAAGGAGGCGCAGCGAGGGCCTCCGGAGGCGTCTGGCCCTGCAGGGGAAGGCAACCCACGCCCTCAGCCTTCTAAGGAGGCGCAGCGAGGGCCTCCGGAGGCGTCTGGCCCTGCAGAGGAAGGCGGCACCAGAGACGCAACCCACGCCTCAGCCTTCGAAGGAGGCGCAGCGAGGGCCTCCGGAGGCGCCTGGCCCTGCAGAGGAAGGCGGCACCAGAGACGCAACCCACGCCTCAGCCTTCGAAGGAGGCGCAGCGAGGGCCTCCGGAGGCGCCTGGCCCTGCAGAGGAAGGCGGCACCAGAGACGCAACCCACGCCTCAGCCTTCGAAGGAGGCGCAGCGAGGGCCTCCGGGGGCGTCTGGCCCTGCAGAGGAAGGCGGCACCAGAGACGCAACCCACGCCTCAGCCTTCGAAGGAGGCGCAGCGAGGGCCTCCGGAGGCGCCTGGCCCTGCAGAGGAAGGCGGCACCAGAGACGCAACCCACGCCTACCCTCAGCCTTCGAAGGAGGCGCAGCGAGGGCCTCCGGAGGCGTCTGGCCCTGCAGAGGAAGGCGGCACCAGAGACGCAACCCACGCCTACCCTCAGCCTTCGAAGGAGGCGCAGCGAGGGCCTCCGGAGGCGTCTGGCCCTGCAGAGGAAGGCGGCACCAGAGACGCAACCCACGCCTCAGCCTTCGAAGGAGGCGCAGCGAGGGCCTCCGGAGGCGACTGGCCCTGCAGGGGAAGGCGGCACCGGAGACGCAACCCACGCCTCAGCCTTCGAAGGAGGCGCAGCGAGGGCCTCCGGAGGCGTCTGGCCCTGCAGAGGAAGGCGGCACCAGAGACGCAACCCACGCCTACCCTCAGCCTTCGAAGGAGGCGCAGCGAGGGCCTCCGGAGGCGTCTGGCCCTGCAGAGCGAGACGCGAGATCTGAGTGACAGTCGGCGTCGTCTTTCTTTGTTGATGTCTCGGTTTTATTGTTTCGTTCTTTTATTTCAATACTGTTTCGTTCTCAATTTGTCTTCATCTGCTTTATTCTTTTTAATCTCGTTTTCTATTTTTACCTTGCTTTATCCCTTCCTAAAAAAAAATTCTGCAATGGATTAACAAATAAGGACAGCGTTGTTAACTGGCTATGTATCATCTTAAACGTTTGGGGAGCCGTGGTGTGAATTGTTATTGTTATTGCTGTTGTTGGTATCATTAACACTACGGAACAAAATCGTAACTGTTATAGGCAACAGGCAGATGAGAAAATTAAGTATTAGGAAACAGATAATTCTAGGAAAAATGAGAGTCATATAGGCATATAGAATGGTAATAAAAGATTATTATCATTACCATCATTATCAATAGTATTATAGGCAGTTTTACTACTATTTTTATTATCCTAAATTATTACAATCACTTTCTACAGAGCCTTAATCGAAAGCCAGTACATCTTCGTCGAGACGTGTTATTTCAAGAACTCTTAGACACAAGAAGGTTCGCGGACTCTGGTTGTTGGCGAGAAATGTGATCGGAAACGTCATTCAAGGGCGTGGAAGTATACATGGAAAGAAATATGTGGGCGGAATCAAAGGCAAGGCGAGATCAGTCAGCACAGGAAAATTAAATGAGTTTATTCCGTAAGCCAATGTATATTCCGTGCAGTTCTCTAAACAATTGAAATTTCCATTCTTCATATTTATATCTATATTACAGGCTCCTACACTCGAAAGGTGCTAAACAATATTGGAGCGGAAAAAAAAAAATAAATAAATAAAAATACTTGATGATCTACCTATAGACATATATGGCCAAACAATTACAGAAGGTTAATTCTCTTACCAGTAACCTGACATGGGATGATAATGTTTTCAATAATGCAGTATCAGGCAAATAGAAACAGACAACAAGAGCCTCAAATTAAAACTTTATGCTGTAAAAGTAGAGGCGGACGAGTAATAATCAAATTAGCGCCAAACTTTACATAGGGCTTAGTTTGATACAACTGACTTCGGTGTTCTATTCAATACATCAGCGGAACAGATTTGGTGAATGTTATGAGCCGACGCCGAGAAAGAGAGTTAGAGAGAGGAAAAGTGAGGAAGAAACACTCTTTCTTACTTGGCGTAACTGAGGAACTACTCGGCCGATACTATGTGTCTCTCTCTCTCTCTCTCTCTCTCTCACACACACACACACACACACAGAGCGGGGGATTGATACTAGAATTTTCTGTCTTGGGTAATTTATCAATCAAGACAATCCCTTGAAAGAACAGACAGGAAATTGCATATTGATCTTTTTCTATTACTTTTTGCCTGTTGTATCATTTTGATGTGAAAACAGAGCAGGTCAAGAGCAGGCTCTGCATTGCAAGCACACACAGGCACACCCTCATCTTCCCCCACAACACCACGAGATACGAGGCAGAGCGACAGACCGGCCGCTGGAACTTGTCATGAGTGACGCTAACACAATGACACGCGAGCGGGGAATGGAGCCACGACGGCAAGAGACACCGAATTCATTTCCAAAACAAATTGCATATTGTCTGGCATCGCCCATGGCATGAAGGGGGAAAAGGCAGTGTGGATGTATATGTAGACAGATATGAATATGAATATAAATCATAAGGCCTGAGATATGTTTAAGAACGAGAACGATCATTGCACGGATTCGTGGAACTCACATTTTGATATCATATTATTAGGAACTGAACACTGGCAGAAATAGGATTCCCACTCGAAAGCGAGAACGAACACAGAGAATCAAACAAAGTGACGAAAGGCGACCTTAGGAAGGGTTTCCATCGTCACAACCGCCACTTGACATCCCGAGACATCCCACGAGGAGGAAGGACCTGAGGCGGAAGGAATCAATCACTCGGCGTTCGTTTACTGGCAATGTACTCCATCCGATCTTGGTAGAGTTAATCTAGATTAATCAGCTAAAGGAATCAATACTGATCAATCAAATCTTGCGCCATGAAGTCAGCGCGTTTCCTTTATTATGACTTCTAATCAGTGGTATTATACGATACAAATCGTTGTAATTTTCATGATAATGACGATGCACTGTGAACACGTGACACTCATGATGTATTACGTACCTGCTTCAACGTGCTTGAGCAAAACAGACTCTGTGATTTATTGTATCTTAAAAATATATGTTTGTATACTCTGCTTCATCTCTCTCTGTTTCTTCTAAGTAACTCAGGATCGATTTCCGAGTTCCCTACTGCATAGTGATATTAAATATGTTTTTTTTTTATGTATCAGGATTACCATGGATACAGAATTAAATTGAACTATTCAATGTGAACAGGAAGCTTCATAAATGTTTTTTCAATAAATAATAATCTATTCGTTTACATTAAACCTTAATGACGCCAGCAACTGTCATGATGTCCATTTGTGCAATCCTGTATCTTGCACAAAGCAATTTCTTCAAGATTCTCATCTATCTTTATTCTCCCTCTCCGAGTATAACGGATGATTGCCATGGAGAGTCAGAGTGACGTCATGGAATGCAGGAGCAGATTGCAAACCTTTTATACTTATCTGTATCAGTAAAAGTTAAAATTGGATGACTGCATAGCAGAGACATCATAGGGAATTATTCCTAATGATGTTGCGCATTAATTTTAACACGTTCGGAGTTTATTGGAGATGGAAGAGGAGTTTGATAAGCCGATCCAAGTGCCTTCTGTTCTCGTCTTATCTCCCTGTCAGAACGCCCTAAGGCGCGAGTTGTGAGCAGTGAAGGAACGAACTTCGTGAGTGTTACTAAGGTAGCATTGTACGAACTTGTGAGATAAGGCTTTTTGATGCCATTTATTAGGGAAACGCGGGTACCATACACGGTGCGATGTCAGATATCTCTTTGCACGGATGATACAGGAGTACTTTTCCTGTAGAATTTCCTTATACACAGAATAGGACCTTATTAACTCTAATAACTCTTCATGTGAATGGCAAATTACACTGTAAGTACTGTATGAAAACTAGTGCGAACTCCAGTATTCAGTCAATATCCGTATGAGAAATTTCTTTACAATGATTTCTTCATTCATATTTATATACTTTACATTTGGCAATATAATGCCTTCACAATTTGTAGTAGAAGATACAAAAGTAAAAATCATTTATTCCAGTAACATATATACAAATATTACTGAGGACTTAAGATGTCTCCAGCAGACCATGATTTCTATTTAAGAAGATATTCCAAAGGTTGCATAAATATAAATCTAAAAGATTTAATTCCTTTTACCCGTTTATGATTAACAGGGCGACGTATTCCTCTCTGTGAGATCCCGAATGTCATTATGTCTGTGTGTGTGTGTGTGTGTGTGTTATATATATATATATATGTATATATATATATATATATATATATATATATATATATATATATATATATATACATATATATATATATATATATATATATATATATATATATATATATATATATATATGTATGTATGTATGTATGTATATATAAATACATACACACAGACATGATTACAGTCGGGATAAATATATATATATATATATATATATTATATATATATATATATATATATATATATATATATATATATATATATATATATATCCGACTGTCATCATGTCTGTCTGTCTGCGTGTGTATATATATACATATATATATATATATATATATGTGTGTGTGTGTGTGTGTGTGTGTGTGATTCTCGAGAAATTGGGCAAATATACAAACTGAAAAACTACAAGAGGCGTTTTTGTGTATCAAGATTTTACAGAATTTATACATTAATATATATGGTATACGCAGAGGCCTATATCCAGTCACCATTATATACGGTTTATAGAGAGAAGATTAAGGTGCCGCAACATATAGCTTTCAATTACGTAAATAAATAACAAAGGCACAGATAAATACAGACAGGCCAACCAGTGCTTAAGGAGAGGGGGGGAGAGGAGAGAATAAAGAAGCAAACCAGCCTTGCATAGCTGCAAAGAGACGCTAAGATCTGATCAAATTGATTAAGAAAGCCAACGACAAACTACTCGTCCGTTCCTCCCTCTCTCTCTCTTCTCCCTCCCTCTCTCTCTCTTCTCCCCTCCCTCTCTCTCTCTTCTCCCCCCCCTCTCTCTCTCTTCTCCCCTCCCTCTCTCTCTCTTCTCCCCTCCCTCTCTCTCTCTTCTCCCCTCCCTCTCTCTCTCTTCTCCCCTCCTTCTCTCTCTCTTCTCCCCTCCTTCTCTCTCTCTTCTCCCTCCCTCTCTCTCTCTTCTCCCCTCCCTCTCTCTCTCTTCTCCCCTCCCTCTCTCTCTCTTCTCCCCTCCCTCTCTCTCTTCTCCCCTCCCTCTCTCTCTCTTCTCCCCTCTCTCTCTTCTCCCCCCTCTCTCTCTCTCTTCTCCCCTCCCTCTCTCTCTCTTCTCCCCTCCTTCTCTCTCTCTTCTCCCTCCCTCTCTACCCTCAGCCATTCATTCTCCTTCTCAACAATCAGATGTATGTAATAAAGAGATTAATGCCATGACAGAATTACTGACATGTTTATGCCAGATTTACAACAATACAAAATGAAATGTGCAATCACACCCTTCCTCAGGTTATTCCTAAGCAGCAACAGCAATCACAGAAGGCAATCGGCACAGTAATCCGAAAGCCGATTGCACGGCGCTTCTTGTTGCAGCGCATGACGGCAATGCACATGAAACAGGAATTATTGCTCTTTAAATCCGATAAGACTTTTATTGGGCCATAATTCCGAATTGAAATAAAACTGAATTACAGAAGGTTTATTAACAGTTTCTCAAAGGATTTCTCTTCTTATCTTATTCTTATTTGTCTATTTTCGATGCCGATGGAATGAACGGTGAAAGGACCACCTGAGGGGAAGGAGTTAGAATCGCGTCCAATCCCGCACTGCATTCATTTACTCGATTCTACAGACATGTTGATAGCAGTAATTTGCACATAGAAAATATGGAGAAATCTGAGATATACTGCACCATTGATGTGTCTCCTTTCCGAGCAATTAAGAATAGGCTAATCTTAATTACGAAGAAAGAGAGGGGTTGGGGCCTGAAGGAAGTTCCAAGAGACAAGAACCAAAAGGCCGAATGGCGCGCCCAGAGCGGAAAGAAGGAAAAAGGCCGAATGGCGCGCCCAGAGCGGAAAGAAGGAAAAAGGCCGAATGGCGCGCCCAGAGCGGAAAGAAGGAAAAAGGCCGAATGGCGCGCCCAGAGCGGAAAGAAGGAAAAAGGCCGAATGGCGCGCCCAGAGCGGAAAGAAGGAAAAAGGCCGACGGGAAATCCCTCGGTGAGAGGCAGCGGTAGGGCGTTGCGGATCCGCAGTCGCCCAGGATGTTAATTAGGCTACGAGGAGGAGGCGTTGCAGTCAGCTGATTAAGGATGTTAATTAGGCTACGAGGAGGAGGCGTTGCAGTCAGCTGATTAAGGATGTTAATTAGGCTACGAGGAGGAGGCGTTGCAGTCAGCTGATTAAGGATGTTAATTAGGCTACGAGGAGGAGGCGTTGCAGTCAGCTGATTAAGGATGTTAATTAGGCTACGAGGAGGAGGCGTTGCAGTCAGCTGATTAAGGATGCAAACACAGCGACGACGCTTAATTGGAAAAGAGTTCGCGGACTTTATAGCAAGTGTGAACGCTCGCGTTTGAGATATACAATTGGTTCCTTGAACTCAATGTCTGCGACACTATGACCAGTTTCCTTCTTCCGCGTGAGATTCCGTCTAAATGAAAAGTAATATTGTATAACACCAACACAAAAACTGCATTATAACGCTGTAATTAAATCGCCTGCACGCAGGATCGGTTATATATCGATATATATATATAATCGATTTTGTTCGTTCGTCGTTGATAGAAGGTTCAAATCATTTCCTATATGAACATGAGCAAAATCACTCCAGATCTAAGAAATACACGAATAAGACTCACTTCAAGTTTCAGAAATGAAATGTCTCGAAGCTTTTCTCTACGAAAACCCCGAATCGGAAAATCCAAATCCAAAGCCAGAAATCCACGGATTTCTGGGTTTGGGAAGACCGTGGCTTCATAAGCAATTAAATGCAGTAATTGCTTTAATCGGCTTCAATTTCTTGCCATTTGGTTCAGGTCAACACACTAATATTGTGAGAGTAAAATAGTTGACGCCATTCAGATTTAGCAAACCAACTAAGCGTATATTAACGACACTCTCTGGGACTACAAAATAAGAATAATAACATAATTCACACCATTCTCTCTGAGTGTCTTCTAGCACCAACGCCACAGATTTCATGGCCAAAGGGAATTCAAAGCAATTCGTCCTATTGTTAACCTACACAACAGTTACCAAGTTTGAAGTTGCATTACGAGGTTTCGAGGCAATGGCACATTCCCTCCACGTCGTTAAGCGAAAGAATACAAGTAGTTTACTGAGAAACTCGAGAAGTTAGTCAACTGCTGTTTTTGGTAATGTAGACAGGGCGGTATCATGTTTTGTATTTCCGTTTTATCCTTTATTTGGTGCTTGTCATCACCTGGACATTTGTTTCTCTCTATTTTAAAAACAAGTAAAATATATATATATATATATATATATATATATATATATATATATATATATATATATATATATATATATATATATATATATAAATATTATATATATATATATATATATA
>NW_028234409.1:1464792-1474792 GCF_977035675.1 Penaeus japonicus | reverse complement strand
ATATGCACACACACGCACATACACACACACGCGCACCTAACTTATGTCTGCCGACAATGCATAACCAGAGAATTGCACATTCCTCATGACTTGCAATTGCGTGCACCATTACGTTGCTCTCGCCTTCATACTAGTGTAGCTTGGAGGTCGAAGATGCTGAAAGGGATAAACTACCTTTCACTTCACCAATTACTTTTCTTTGTCGCATTTAAATTCCATTTCTATTGATTTAAGAATCAGAAACATCGAAACGGTGTATTTTCGAAAACGACGCATTTTGGGACCGTAGATACTCGTAGGCTCATGCATTCTGCACTCGGAGGAATTCCCGGAAGAGCTTCGAGACTTCGGTGTTGAGTGGCAGTGCATCGCATGGCAGTTCGATCTGTGATAATGATTTGATTTATACCCATTTAAGTTTGATTTGGAAGGTCGAGTTCGTTCTTATATACAGATTATATATACAATTTATTTCCAAGATTGGGTTAGTTCACGCTCGGCTGGAATAGGTATAAGCACAAGGGTATTATAACAATATATGATTGGCAATTAATGCCAGCAAAAAGGCAGAGCGAAACAAACTTGTTGATGAAGATACGTGAATTCCCTCCAACTGTCGAGTGTTTGTTGAACCATCGAAAGGGAATTAACATCCTTGTTTGATTCCGTTGACCATCTGACTCGCGGACATGACTGAAATGGAAAGCATGTTGGTGTGTGGTGAGCCAGTTTGTCATTGGTGAGGTAAGAAGGGCGGAGTCAGTTAAGCGGTCCGGCCGAATGTTTAATATGCATGATATTTCTCCTGGGAACGCCCGTTCGACAAGCCATTGATTTTATTGATTGCTCGATGAAGAATGAGTCTCTCGGTGATGCTTAATATAAAGTTACTACAATGCAACGAGAGGACGATAACGTCTCGTTTGCGCAATTAACTTTGTGTACTTTCCTTTTAAAAATGACATAATGCCACACGCCTCCAGAAGGAGGGTAACGTCTCGTCAGCAGTACTTTTGAATATAGTAAAAAAAAAAAAAAAAAAAATTACTCGGTTCCTTCAATCTGATGGATTGTAACTATTTTTTTTTAATAACATCTAATAAAAGACTATAATAAGTAATTTAAGAAATTTGCAATAAACCAGATAAACAAGCTAGTGCTTCCAAATTACCCAAATTCCAATAGTTTACGCAAAGCCACCTGAAATTTATACCGTTGGTAAACAGTAACGTCTTGTTTCCCAGACCGATATGAGAGGGAGAAGCTTGTGTGCTTACATATGTATATGTCTGCATGTTCATGTGTGCCGCATGGATCATCTGCCGATAGACAACCCGACATTAACCCATGTCTACGTGGCGTAAACTGTGAAAACTTCTTAATCTTTTGACAGCATCGCAAATTATACCTTAAAACTATGAGGTAATACCACATCTACTGTTGCCAAGCGCAAATGGCTCTATGTTGCAAAAGTGATTAATATATGAGGCAGTAAAAACATTGAGGTCCCTCGTAGTTTATGAAATACACAAAGTCTTTTCAGAAAAAAGAAATAAGGAAGCATGAAAAATATCCCAAAGTTTTACGTTGCTGACTGCCAGAAGGAGCATTTGCATCGACTATATTTTCCTCATTATCTTGCCTTGAACTTCCGTCGAGATCCCTTCTGGGGGGAAAGAGAGTGGGTGGGGGGGGGGCGAGAGCGAATGAGAGAGACAGAGAAAGAAAGAAAGAAAAAAAGAAAGACAGAGAGAGAATATATGTTATGTAAATGTGCACACACGCACACACACACACACATACATACACACACACACACACACACACACACACACACACACACACACACACACACACACACATATATATATATATATATATATATATATATATATATATATATATATATATATATATATATATATATATTCATTTTTGGATTGCCTACGCCTGATGAGGAACTTTCTTTAAAAGTGAGTTTTTCCTTTCAATTTGTGGCAGTTTTATTAATTAATATATATATATATATATATATATATTATATATATATATATATATTATATATATATATATATATATATATGTATATATATGTATGCATGTGTTTATGTAAGGAGGGGATTGGAAGTATATTTCCATCTGGAGTTTTAGGAGACAAAACAATGGGTGAAGACACCAATGAAATCCTTCCTCGCATGTTTTCATGCACTCCAGAGCTATCCAGAAGTTTAATGACACTTTGATAATGAAAAATAATCGACCAATTTAAAGGTTCCGCTAAGTCTTCATTCCCCGAAACCAAGGTGCACGCCATGTCATCAGTAATTTTAAATAAATTATATTTAGGGACTAAAAGTTTTGAAGTTCCAGTTACATTTCATAATTTTTTCTCCTCATATAATCATCAATCGGTTATTTTGTAAATATCATATCGTTGAAACCAAAGTGGCCGTAATGATGTCGGTTTTCTTTTCATGCCTCTTGTTCGTTCTGTTTCTTATTACGATGATTTATTCACTTTTTTTGCCTTATTGTTATCTACTTTGATTTCCATATTACCGTTATTTTATTTAATAAAAATAACTATCAATACGAATTCTTCTGCCGAAATATATTCTAAGTAGCACTTAATATTCCACATGCCGAACACAACATACTACCACTTTCTTCTTTTCTTCATAAGATAAACTGCGCTTTGATGACTTCCTGACACCTCGGTTTGGTCTGGCTGGTCTATAGGACGCCCACCGTACAGTCTATACTCTTCCATGATTTAAGGTTTCGCTATATTAGAAATATATTTCACGGCAAAATGAGAAATAAATATTAATGTTATGCCAAGAAACCATGTAAGAAATTCAATGTTAATTGGCTATTATATCATATAATTTCTCGAAATTTTACTTTCGAAAATATATACTTGAAATCAAAGTGACAGAGAGAGAGAGAAGAGCAACTGCGCAAAATGCAAATAAGCCCCCCCCCCCCAAAAAAAAAAAAAAAAAACGAGAAAAAGGAAGAGGTAATAGAGAAACTACACAATAGTAAATGAACAAGACCAGCGACATCAACGCCGAAAACAAAGTAGTCCTTTAGGGAAACCGCTGTTAGTCTTCCACAATTAATGATCAACAAGGTAACAGTAATATTCACGCAAAGTTTAAACTGCCAGCAATGGAGGGAGCAAATGTATGTTTCAGATAAAAAGAAAAAAGCGAATTGAATGACTGCCTCGTGCGATCTGTCAGAACGTCCTTCTCCACTGCGGGCGGAGGAGGGACAGGAGCCTCTCCGTAAGGTAAAAAGAAAGATTAAAAGAGCATAATAAAGTTTTTATCACGAGAGCTGGCGACTAAAAGTTGTTTATTTGATCTAAATAGTGTTTAGACCTTTTAATTTTTCTGTCTTTTTATCTCTCTTTTTAATTTTTCTTTTCTTTTTATCTCTTTTTCAGTCTACTTGATGTCATTTTGCTATGACGTTTCAAAAGAAATTTCCATTTCTTGGTTGCAGAATTCACTCTTCGGTTTGATATAAGATATACGGTATGTGTGTGTGTGTGTGTGTGTGTGTGTGTGTGTGTGTGTGTGTGTGTGTGTGTGTGTGTGTGTGTGTGTGTGTGTGTGTGTGTCATTGACGTGCCTGCGTGTGAATCTTTTTCTCTCATGTGGTTGTTACAAGGGAAAGAAATTAATTGTTTTCCGAATGTGTGTAGTTTTAGTTCTTACAAATTAAAGATGATGATGATGACGGTTACAATAATAATCCTTTGGTTTGATCGTTTCCTTTCCTGGTACCTTGAGCGAGGGCCTCCTGTCTCCTGATGCTCGACTCTAACCGGCTCTGAGAATCACACTTCCTTCAACCTTGACATTGCCATTGGATGGTAATTATACTCATCTCTGATCAGTGAGTGAAACCACGCACTGAAGGCATCTCAGACCAGTGAGCATAAACAAAGCCGGAAGAAAAGTAGGCAAAAAATAAAGAAATTGTTAACCTTTTTGATACAACTGTAGTTTGTCGTGATTATTTATTTTTTATTTTATTTTTTTTATTATTATTATTATTTTTTGTTTTGTCATATAAAACAAATTGACAGAAATAGTAGTGGTAGCATAAAAGGAATACGTATTAAGAGTAGTAGCAGAGTAATGTCAGTAATAGATTTTCCTCTCTCCTACCGAGATATCAGCGTTCCAGCTGAGTAGACGCACGTGCGAGCCAACTGTCCTTCCGAGCGATTCGTTTCTGTGGCCAACTGCCCAATCCTCTTTCCTTTGGCCGCCAATCCAAGAGCTACTGATATAATCAAAAGTGCGTGAAAAATTTATTTTCAATGGTCGGTTCTTTTATATATGTTATAAAATCCATTCATCTATCAGCCACTTCTCATTTCTTTTCTATTTTTCGAAAATTTCCACACACTGAAAGGGAGAAAGAGTGGCGGGAGCGCTGACTTAAGGCGTCCAAGAAGGGGAGCTGGTCGTCGGCCTCCCATTCCACCTGGAAGCGAATGGAAGGAGAGAGGGAATTCAGCTTCTCCAGGAACTCAGGGAAGAGAGCAGGATCCTGACGTACGTACCTCAGCCATACTGAAGGGCGGAGGGAGATGGAAGGAAGAAGCTCAGCCTCGAAGGACTCCTTAAACAAGTTGGCCAGGACAGGGGAGAGGGGAGAGCCCATAGCAACACCGAAGGTCTGAGAGTAGAAGCGACCTTCGAAAGAGGAATTGGAATCCATTTTGTGTATAGTGGGTTTATCTGCCATTTTGTCAACACGGAAGTGTTTTGCAGGTCATATATATATATATATATATATATATATATATATATATATATATATATATATATATATATATATATATATATATATGTATATATATATATATAGATATGTATATATATATATATATATATATATATATATATATATATATATATATATATATACATGTATGTATATGTATATATATGTATATATATTAATTATATATATATTGTATAAAATGATGTATATATCTATATCTATATATATATATATATATATATATATATATATATATATATATATATATATATATACCTATATATATATATATATATATATATATATATATATATATATATATATATATATATATATATATATATACCTATATATATATATATAGGTATATATATATATATATTATATATATATATATATATATATATATATATATGTGTGTGTGGGGGTGTGTGTGTGTGTGTGTGTGTGTATATGGGTACATAAAAATGTATATATATATATATATATATATATATATATATATATATATATATATATATATACATGTGTATATATAATATATTTATATATGTATGTATATATATTATATATATATATATATATATATATATATATATATATATATATATATATATATATATATATATAAAATATAAATATATATATAAATACACACATATACACACATAAACATATATATATATATACATATTTAAATACACATATATATATATATATATATATATATATATATATATATATATATATATATATATATATATATATATATACAGACATACACACACATATATATATATATATATATATATATATATATATATATATATATATATATATATACAGACATACACACACTCATATATATATATATATATATATATATATATATATATATATATATATATATATATATATATATATATATATATATATATATTACAGACATACACACATAAACATATATATATATATATATGTATATATATATATATATATATATATATATATATATATATAGATAGATAGAGACATACACACATAAACATATATATATATATATATATATATATATATATATATATATATATATATATATATGTAAAGATATATACGCATGTATATGCATGTTTAATATATATCTACTTCAAACTGAACCTTAGTAATAATCTACGTATCTTATAGAATTTACTGTAATCACAAAATTTTATCAATGACTTTTACTTTAGTTGTAATAACAAATATATTATATATAAATATTTACTGCTGACTAGTTGTGAATTTTGTTCCAAAGATTGAAGGTTTTATGTTTTGTCTTGAGTCATTCCTGAAACTAAATAAACTCGGCATGCGTTTGTTCCTTTTTTGATGCAAGAGTTGACCGTCTTTCCCCCTTCATTGCTATAGATGAGTTGACTGTAAAAATAAAAATGATAAGGAAAATAATAAAAAGGGAATTAAATTCACGTCCCCTGGTAGCAGAGAGACCTTATGGGAAAGTTGACGTGATTACGTGATTTATTTTTTTTTACAGACAACCTTGATTTATTGGACCAAGCGACAAACAGCGTCTGTCTTTGTACTCTCTCGAATGCGTGCATCTGCCCAGAACTGTAAGTCTAAAGCCGGGTTTACACGGTCGAACGGCTCGTCGAGCCCGGTTGTCGAACCTACTTGTCGAACGGCTCGAAGAGCCTTCAGACGGTACATCGAACCTCAGTGTGCCTCGTGCTTTTACCACGTCAACATGTCTCTCGACTAGGACGATTTGATAGCCATTGGGTTAGCAGTGGCACTAAGAAGGAAAAAAAGAAGATCAAAGTGGACGAAGGACTGGTTACAAAAAAGAGATAAATTGTCACACACCAACTTGCTTGTTGATTTAAAATTAGAGCCAGATGAGATATTGATCAAATATTAAAAATTAATATTAAAAAGTCTTTCTGGCTATTTTATTGGAATACTCTCTTGATTTTACTTTCCACAAAGCTGGATGAGCCCGATATGTATTTATGAATTCAACTAAGACTTCCTTCTCGTTCCTCTTTTCATTAATGGCAGCCATTATTACTTTCTTGTGCTGATGTTTCCCCTAGTAGGTTTGAAGCACAACTGAGGTTCGATGTTCGACACCCGTTCACACGCTCGAACCGTTCGTTGGACAATGAAGCCCCGCCCACAAAAGTCAAGACGAGCCTGAAATTCATCGAGCCGCTCGACGAGCGCGCTCGACAACCAAATATCCTGTTCACACGCTCGAACATCACTTCAAACACGTGGTTGTCGAACCGGGCTCGACGAGCCGTTCGACCGTGTAAACCCGGCTTAATAGGCAGCCACACGTAGACACAAAGACACACACTCTCTTATAAAGGCATATATGAAAATATTAATACGCACACATGTATATGTCTATAAATACACATGCATGTTAATATATATAGATAGATAGATTTTTTTTTTTTTATATGTTACCGAAATCCCCTTCCAGCTCAACCCCTGCCCTCTCCTTCCTCGTTCTCCCTTCTAACCCCCTCCTTCCTTCCTCATAATGCATAATATATAATAATACATAATACATAATGCCAACGGCTTGTCAGCAGTAAGCTTACATATAAAGAATTTTTACTATACGCTCCCATTGGTGGCACTTACCTGTTAAATAAAATTTTATTCCTTGTTTACGTCCTATTCTTTCACACTAAAATATCAAACATTATTTAAAGAGAAAAGAATTCCAGACGTAGGTTTACGTTCGTTACATTGGTAGAGTTATATTAAATGTCCGAAATCACCCCTTTGGTTTATGAAAACATCTATAGCAAAATAAAGAAATTTAATCAATGCAATGTCGTTTTGGATTATTTGCTGTATTATTTTTTTAGGAATTGGATGGCATACATTATCTTTATAAAGCGAATGGGGGAAATACCTCAAAATTGTTTTGGGTGTGCTTTATATGGCACATAAAAAGGGTGTTTATGTATGTGTATTGTCTGGTTAAGTTGTCTAATCAAAGCAACTAAAGTAAGGTCTCTCATTCAACAGAATTCCACGTGGACAGCGAGCTTCGTTCTCTCCGCTGCCCGACAGGTATCGATTGCCCTGTCCGACCTCGTGTCCAAAGCCATTCCTGGCAGGTGCTAATTGACCCATCGCGGCAGAGCTGACCTGTTGCGCCTGCAGTTGACTCTTCACCATTTCTGCGACGGTCGGCTGAGCCAATGCAAATTGGCAGTATTGCAATGACGAAATATTCGACTTCCAACCATTTACTAAACATAATCTTTAGCCGTATCTTCTACCAAGATATTCGTCCTGGAAATTTAAAAGTAAAATGAGCGCTATCTCCCAAAGACGATTTACATGAATCGTAAGGAATGGCATATAATTACTATATCAATACTGCGTTCGTTCTTATCAATGCTGAGCGGTATTATCTTACTATTGATAAGACCTGAAAGCTTCTCGCTCTGAAAGCCACTCTAAGGAATATGAAAATTTGATTCAAAATCCGCTTCCAGACAGCATAAGCCTTTGCTTTGGCCTGTTATTCGAACGATTTGTTTTTGCGTTAAAAGCATATGCAATTTTCAAATACAGTGTTTCATATTGTAAAAGCAGAATAGAGGGTCTGGCTGGTCTATAGGACGCCCACTGTACAGTCTATACTCTTCCATGATTAAAGGTTTCTCTATATTAGAAATATATTTTATGGCAAAATGAGAAATATATATCCATGTAATGCCAGGAAACCATGTATGAAAGTCAATGTTAATTGGCTATTATTTCATATAATTTCTCGAAATTTAGTTTTAAAAATAAATACTTGAAATCAAAGTGATAGGGAGAGAAATGCAAATAAACAGAAAATGCAAAAAAACAGAAAAAGTCAGAGTTAAAAAAATGAATAAATAAAAACGAAAAAAGGATGACGTAACGACATCAACGCCGAAAACAAAGTAGTCCTTTAGGAAAACCGCTGTTAGTCTTCCACAATTAATGATCAAAGAAGTAACAGTAATAATCACGTAAAGTTTAAACTTCCAGCAATGGAGGGAGCAAATGTATATATCAGTTATATATTTCAAATGTATATTTCAGGTTAAAAGAAAAGAGCGAATTGAATGACTGCCTCGTGCGATCTGTCAGAACTTCATTCGCATTTGTTAATAAACTGCGGGCGGAGGAAGGACAGGAGCCTCTAAGGTAAGATAAAGATTGAAATAAAGATTAAAAGAGCATAATAAATATTTTATCAAGAGAATGAATGCGTGCGCGTTTTTTTTTTTTTTTTTTCTTATCAGTGTATCTACCAATTTACCTATCAGCCTACTTATATATCTGTTAGTCAGTCAGTATATATACCTTATTTATTTATAAATCTACTGATTTTTCTATCCATCTTTATATATGTTTGCAAAGGAGCTATCGAGTAAGATAAGAGTGAGGGAAGGCAAACAGGAAGATAGAATAAATAGAAAATAAGGAATAAGAGAGGAAAGAGAAGAAGGTTAAGGCTGGGTTGAAGATAAGAAAGAGTTGAATATGAAGTAGATGGAAAGGAACAGTGATCGGGATGAAGAAGAGAAGAGAAAGAAAAAGAGATGCAGCAGAAAACGACGAACATTATAAAGTGAGAAAATCCCAGATACACGAGTGTCCGAGGGCCACCTGACGAGAGGGAAGGCGAGGCTCCAAGCACTCCAGGTCCTGACTGAGGACCCGGTTGCGGCCGCTCATGCATTCTGCACTCGGAGGAATTCCCGGAAGAGCTTCGAGGTTTTGGTTTTGAGTGGCAGTGCATCGCATGGTAGTTAGATCTGTGATAATGATTTGATTTATACCCATTTAAGTTTGATTTGGAAGGTTTTGAGTTCACTCTTATATACAGATAGGAAGCATATTTCGTAGACCGGGTTAGTTCACTCTCGATAGGAATAAGTATAAGCACAAGGGTATTGTAACAATACATATTTACTTGACAATTAATGCCAGCAGAAGGGAAAAGGATACAAACTTTTTCATCAAAATACGTGAATTCCCTCCCGCTGTCGCGTTTGTTGAAAGATCGAAAGGAAATTAATATCGCTGTTTGATTCCGTTGAGCAGTTGACTCGCGGACATTACTGAAAAGGAAAGCATGTTGGTGTGTGGTGAGCCAGTTTGTCTTTGGTGAGGTAAGAAGGGC
>NW_028234409.1:1457292-1459792 GCF_977035675.1 Penaeus japonicus | reverse complement strand
CTATATAGGCATCTATCTGCCCATCTCCTTATCCATCTACCTATATTGATTTAAACTACCCCTGAAAGAGAAATTGCCGAGCTCTTTGCAGTGCAACCAAAACAAACAAGTAATCTTAGCAATTGCAAGAAAAGGAAACAAAAGAAAAAAGCTTTAGAATATTGTGCGTGTTTTGACAAAATTTTTCATAAAAAAAAAAAAATTAGACGAACCGGAAAGAAAAAGCAATCCTAACACATACATACTGTATTGCAATCTTGTCAAAACCATCACTTTTCCCGTTCCCGTTATCTGGAATAATGACACAACTGCGCATGTATAAGCTTCTCAAATGCCTCTGTCACATTCCATGAAGGACATGAACGGCGTGTGAGGCTTTACTCAGAGGGAAATGCTTGATTTCACTGAATCTCTGCAACAAAGGGAAATCGAACTTACTGAAAATCGTCTTTCTTTCTGCTTATTTTTCTGGTTTCGGCTGGAGCGGTATTGATTTTTACAAATTGCCATTCATATATATATTTTTTTTCGCATGACAAATGACTTGACAGGCGTATCATGAAGGAGCTAAATATAAAAAAAACAAGTAATAGAATTGAGCTTATGAGTTAAAAAGGAGAGAAACATAGTTTATTGACCACGAAATCAACCGAATCAGATCTGAGAATCAAAGAGGAAAGAGAAAGAAAAGAAACAAACAGCTCCACGTGCATATTTCCTCCGCGCAGCATATCTGCAACATGGGCAACACGCCTCTCGCTCTCCCAAGGGAACAGGGGAGCTGATAAGCAGCCAGCTGGAGACTCGACGCAATTCCCGAAGACGATCGCCTGAGGGTGTGGCTTGGAAGTTCAATGGGAACAGTAAGGAGTGCAGTAGAAGGTGATATTTGTGAAGTTGTGTGAAAATGCACTGGACGGTTAAAGTAAAGTTTCTTAAAGTTCATAATCTTTTGGATCCTAAAGCGAGGATTCTTGTGTGACAGGAGTGAGGAAGCCAGAATCAAGCGTAAACTGACTCGAGCTCACTCTACATCCATTTTTATGTTGTGGTATCTTAAAGAAACAGCAAATTCCACACAATTATACTTTCCTAAACAAAGGTCACACGGTGCGTCATTTCCACCCTTAGATACAGGAGGATATCACTCAAAATGCAAATGCACGCACATGCATACCCGCATGAGCGGATGCAAAACTTTTTTGATAGACAAACTAAAGTAAGTACAACGCATGAATCATTAGTAACGGATGATTCAGAATATAGCCTTATTATCCTTGCCAATTATCCTGGACCTAAAGCATGACCGTCATCAATATCCCTTGGTAGTGCACCCTTTAACTGGTCCTCATTAGCATCGGCTTCGCGTGGGTCACGAAAAGGCGGGCTCGAGGGCAGACTTCTGCAGCGAACGTAAAATGTATAAAGCTTCTAGAGTAATAGTTTTATTTACATTTACATATCTTTCTTATGGTCAATAAGCTTATTTTTTTTTAGAGTTTAGCTGTCATATCAGATTGATTAAGACAAGTGCTAGATTAAAAGTATATCCTTTCAAGTGGGGAATTGGCAACCATGGTGGATTTCCTCCGTCGATATCTTGGCCGGAAGGATTTTTTCTATTAACATTCAGTACTTCCGTTCAACGTTCCGTTGAAAAAAAGTGAACTGTAGTCTCTCTTTCTCTTTCTCTCGCTCTCTTTTGGAGATAACCTGAGAAACTTTGTAGCTTGTGTGAGTGAAAGAGAAGCAAGTGTACGAACAGAGACCCAGAGCGGGACGTAGACCGAAGATCAGGCTGGAAGGAGGAAGAACATTCCGACGGGCTATGCTGGATGGTGTCGATTGATCACTGATTAATGAATGTACTTATATCCGATTAAACATCTTGTATGTATGTGTGTGTGTCTGTGCGTGCGTGATTGTACTGAGAAACATCCGCCCATTAATATTCCTTCTCCTTTCTTTCCCTCTGCCAGCAATGAGCCGTTACGAGGAAAGTATTTGATTCTCCGTTTCAGCCGAGAATGGTGATTGCTAAAGCATGGGAGCACGAACTGCTTGTTAGGAGAGGGATGGCCTTCCTGATGTTAAAAGTCATTGGGATTATTCATAAGAAGAAACATCTTCGTCTTTTGTAATTATGTGCGTTATACACTGACAGACATGCATACACACATCAACGCACATTTTTTTTCTTTCTTGTAGACATTTTATGTGTGATTTAGATTGGTTAGGTAGCTGAGATTACATAAAAGTTGATATTGTTGACAGTACAGGAAATACATCATTGATACGAAATACTAATAAGTAGAGAAGATAGGCCCTTATTTTGGTAATCAACTTAAGTTGATGGATAATACTCGGAAATTATGAGTGAGTTTTTGTATGTTCAGTTAAATATGTCCATCTATGTGTGTAGATAAATACTAGACTTTCTCTCTCTCTCTCTCTCTCTCTCTCTCTCTCTCTCTCTCTCTCTCTCTCTCTCTCTCTCTCT
>NW_028234409.1:1442292-1444792 GCF_977035675.1 Penaeus japonicus | reverse complement strand
TGCGTCATGAACGGAAGGACGATTACATCTCAATGTTCATGTACCCTCCCCCAAAAGTAATTAATCCCATCTCCGAAACCAAATTTTCCATCATGTCATCAGTAAATGTATATATAAAGAATTTGGGCTTTCAACTACAGGTGCCGCATTTGTTATTCAATATTTTTTTTTTACTCATATTATGCTTATCAATAAGACATATTGTCATTATAAGGCTTTTGAAGTCCTGCAAACTAATGATCCGGTGCTTCCAGGCTACCGAAATTCGTAACCACCAAAGATTTATGACGTCACGTTTTCATGTCTGTAGTAATTTTACGGGTGTCGTATTTTTTACCATTATGATGTACATGTATTTCGTATCTTAGTTTTTAGCGAATTTACACATAGGGTCTCATACATCACTAAAAGACAAATGACATCGTCCTTCTTGTATTCTATAGCACTGAAAGACCAGTGTAGTAACAACGCACTACCCCGCCGACCTAAATGATAGACTGGCAATAAACTGCGTGCACAGTGCACTCTGCAGAATGTCTTTCCCTGCCACTCGTTATGTGTGGTGGATGAGCAAGAGTGAATCTGCCACTCGTTATGTGTGGTGGATGAGCAAGAGTGAATCTGACACTCGTTATGTGTGGTGGATGAGCAAGAGTGAATCTGCCACTCGTTATGTGTGGTGGATGAGCAAGAGTGAATCTGACACTCGTTATGTGTGGTGGATGAGCAAGAGTGAATCTGCCACTCGTTATGTGTGGTGGATGAGCAAGAGTGAATCTGCCACTCGTTAAGTGTGGTGGATGAGCAAGAGTGAATCTGACATCAGCCGCGTCCATATTCACATTTAGTTTGCTGGCGGTTCACTGAGTTTCCGGCCGTGGGATTCGCTGCCAGTGAGGAAAGGAAGAGTACAGGGCCTGGCAGACATTTTCCTGGAAGTTATTTTCCTTTGTGTTTGATCTCGGGATGAGAATCTGAGCGTGCAGCCGGGAAAACATAATTCATATCTGGTATTCAGCACTGCTTTCAGACAAACACACAAACAGTTCGCTTACAAAAATATGTGTTGTCCAAGATAAAAATGTTGCAATTGCATATAGGCCTACCTAATCTGTTTAGATGATCATTGATATTAATAAATAAATTTAGTATTGGCTTGATATTTCAGCTCAATTTGTATACTCCTGCATGTGAATGCGTGCGCGTTGTTTTTATTTTTATTTTTATTAGTGTATCTACCTATTTAACTATCAGCCTACCTATGTAATATCTGTTAGTCAGTCAGTATATATACCTTATATACTTATATACTCTTGTAGATTAAGAATGTATCAGAATTTCTCTCTTTGAGTCACAATGTCCTTTTTTACAATTCTTTATCTAGTAAACAGCTGTTTCTCTGTAAGATCTAGTCTCTCCTTCCTCTAAATAATTCTAAACCAAACATCTGAGTATCCTGTTCGCCGCATCATTACACTCGAACCATTTGCCTTTCCATATATGAGGGGGGGTTCGCCCAGAAGCAACCATTATCTCATAAGAGCATACGACAACGGGGGAAGCATGATCCAGCCCCCCTCCATACGGGGCTTTATGTGCCCTCTGACAAGCTCTTTCTGTCGGATGCCGCCTTCACTTGCGGTATAGGTAACGGAGACGACACAAGACTCTCCCTGGCTTTACCAATTAGTTGGATTTGAAACAAAAAAACTTTGTAGGCCAGGAAAGTGTGACTTAAGAAATCCGCCGGACAATAAGAGTACATTTAGCAACTCGCTCTAAATTATATTTCTAAAACTCCGAATAAAAGTTTTATTAATGGAAGACTCTTTAACCGAGATTAAATGACCCGTATAAAAAATCTTTTGGCAAAAGTTAATAATTAAGTTCCAGAGGAAAAAGCGGGATAATATTTTTTTTTTCTCTCTCTTTAGTTGAGTTGTTTGCAGAAAGCAAAAAATACTGTCAACTCCGAGCAACGGATTCTTAAATAAAGGAAAGTCAACATTAACGATCTCGCTTTCTCGTGAGGTGTGACCTCGTCAAGTGGTCTCACTTTCCGTCAAAGGAAGCTCAAAGCAGCAGTCATCAGACCTCGTAGGGAGTCACTTCGAGAGAGAAGGGTCGCTTGTGTTCTCAGCTCCACCTCCTCGCAATGGACGAAACGAGGGGATGGAGAGGGTGAGGGCTCTAAGCGGGTAATACCGGTGGCGCCCTACGATGCTTTGCGTCAACCGAAGGGCTGTCAATTTCCTGCTAGGAAGGAGCAATAATTTGCTCTCGCATTTTCATACATCGCTATGACATCTTTTCATTATCATCATCAACCCGCGAAATTACACACGGAAAGAGTCAGCTTTACCATGTAAACATGTTCGGAGAGAATAACGCGGAAAAAGCTTTGTTTACTGTGAAGGTAATAACAGCTGGAACGTGTTGTGAAATGTCGTTTATATTGTATGGTAGATGGCGAGACCAATGTTGTGATAAGTTGGGAAAA
>NW_028234409.1:1424792-1434792 GCF_977035675.1 Penaeus japonicus | reverse complement strand
TTGGTGGAAAATATGTTTGCATTGCTATTTGGGCATTTGTACAGTACTGATTCTTCACCTGAGTAATCGTAAGGTTTAATACTACAAACAGCAGAATAAAGGAAAAAGATAAGGATTACACAACACACAAAGAGGATAACAAAAACTCGGCGTTCAGATGTTGATTTAAAAGGCTGCAGGAGCATTTCTTTCTTTATTTCTTTCGGCCGCCCAATCAATCCTTAGTGCTTAAGGAGCACCAGCAGGAACCTCCTTCCCTCCGAGGGAGTTCGCCGGAGCCGAGGTTCGCGAAGGAAAGACTTCGCTCGCTTCCCGTCCGGCGGCGAGAGAACCTCCTTCCCTCCGAGGGAGTTCGCCGGAGCCGAGGTTCGCGAAGGAAAGACTTCGCTCGCTTCCCGTCCGGCGGCGAGAGAACCTCCTTCCCTCCGAGGGAGTTCGCCGGAGCCGAGGTTCGCGAAGGAAAGACTTCGCTCGCTTCCCGTCCGGCGGCGAGAGAACCTCCTTCCCTCCGAGGGAGTTCGCCGGAGCCGAGGTTCGCGAAGGAAAGACTTCGCTCGCTTCCCGTCCGGCGGCGAGAGAACCTCCTTCCCTCCGAGGGAGTTCGCCGGAGCCGAGGTTCGCGAAGGAAAGACTTCGCTCGCTTCCCGTCCGGCGGCGAGAGAACCTCCTTCCCTCCGAGGGAGTTCGCCGGAGCCGAGGTTCGCGAAGGAAAGACTTCGCTCGCTTCCCGTCCGGCGGCGAGAGAACCTCCTTCCCTCCGAGGGAGTTCGCCGGAGCCGAGGTTCGCGAAGGAAAGACTTCGCTCGCTTCCCGTCCAGCGGGCGGCGAGAGAAGCCTCTGGAGGCGGGATCGTCTGCGTCTCCGGATGTGGAATCCTTGTGGCTTTTGTGATATGGTTTCCTGCTTTTTATTGTGTTATGATGGGGATGAAAATGATGATGATGTTGAAACCATTTTCGTCCTCCCTTTCTCTATGACTGAAACAAAGATAGAGAGAGAAGGAGAGAAAGAGAGAGAGAGAGATTGATATCTTCTTTCTCGTAAAAATGATCAATTTCTTTGGTGCAGGGGCGTTTCCGGTACAGGCTACAACTCCCTTTTTCTTTTCCTTCCCTTCCGGTAAAGAATTCTGAATTCTGCTGTCTCGCTACTTCTTTTCTGGGAGCCAGTTCCTGTGTCTTTTGCCAGATTACAAAATCTATCGACGATTATTATACACGAAGGATAAAAGAAACAGAGTTATGTAAAGTGCACGTTAACGCTACTGCGTAATATTATTTATTTACAAATTTTACATCTCAGTCCATTACTAGATTCTTACAGATCTATTCAGAAAGTAAAGGTAATGTACACGTGTTCCTTGGATTCCGAGCGAATCCACACACTTTTGCAGGTAAGCAGCCACTTTCTGTCAGAACAAACATCAGGAATAGACTGACTGAGGAATTTTCTTCCTTCAATACCAGTTTCTATCTCGTCTTTCGTTTCTTGTTAGCGTTGTTTTTCAAGATAGGACTATTGAGTAATTTAGATAAAAAAGGAAGCTATTTATTGCGAAGAAACATGGTAAATGTAATGAAAGAGAACCATTATGTTGAAAAAGCAATCTACAAAAATCAATAGTGCTCATTAGTCAGAGAATAATGGACATCAGAAATGCAGCCTGGAATTTATGCTGAGACACAGCACATACCTCCATGACGTCTGAAAAGCACTAACTGGTCCACGATCCTCCAGCAATTGAGTCGAGGACGAGGGGTCGAAGTCCAGGAGGAGGACACTCAACCAAAGCATATGTGTGTGCGTGTGTGTGTGTGTGTGTTTACATATACACTAGATATGTACAGGCATAGAAATAATGTTTAGTGCCCTTTACGACATATGACGGATGCACATTTGAAAAGCTTATACATATGTCATCCTTCCAAATAACAATAAGTGACTGAAAAGAGGAAAGTGATGTATGGCAAATTGGCAATGCAGTATATATGTTTTTCCTCGCCGTTCCGTTTAAGTAAATTGTGTATTAAAGGAAATTTCGTAAAAAAGACGAAAAAAAAAACTTGTATTCGTTGTTGATATATTGCAAAAATGTTCAGCAGAAAAGGCTGATATTTATATCCAGTAGGGATATATTAAGATGAATCAATGTGTCTATCTATTTTTTTTTTCATCATTATTATGACTAGCTCTCTAGAACTTTGCAGTCTGCAAATTAATAGAAATAAACAGAAATCGTGTGACTGTGAAAAAAAAAAAAAATGTTAAAATAAAAAATGACATTGATAATGATAATGATAATTACTATCCCAATCATAACGAAAATTGTGACGAGAATAATAATGAAACTAATGCTGATTGGCATTATCGGAATTGCCACTACTGCCATTGTCATCCTCACTGTACGAGATAAGCAACAGCAATGAACCCGATCGACTGAAGATCCTCCTCCTCTGCGTCGTCTATTCCTCCCGCGTGGCTTCCCTTCCAGAGTTCCCTTCTGGTCCAGTCAAGCGCCGTTTCATTTCGGGAATCACGAAACTTTTTCCACGGAAGAGAAGGATGTGATGGCGGGTCAGGCTGGCGCTGATGACCTCGTTTTGAAACTCGGCAAACACTAAAGCGAAGGAAGAGGTGACCTGACGAGGGTGATGAGATGCTGTTATTGCAGTGGGATGACGAGGACAGAGGGGGGAGGGGGAAAGGAGGGAGAGAGGACATGGTTCCTGCACGTCTCAAGATTTATTTGTAAAATCTTAAATTGCTTTATTAGAAGTGACAATTAATCAATGCTGTCATAGGATCTTTAATTTTACTTGTTTTTCTTTTTTTCCTGTATTTGATGAACGTTCCTGGATGATTTTGTTTAAATGTTGCCAAATGAATTTAAACATTTACAGCATTGAAAGACTGTAATTGTAATTTATGTGTTTATTTTGCTTTGGAGTCATTGATGACTATGTCAGAACGAACCTTTTTACGATTTTTTTTTTTTTTAACA
Organism: Penaeus japonicus; assembly: GCF_977035675.1. Taxonomy (NCBI): domain Eukaryota; kingdom Metazoa; phylum Arthropoda; class Malacostraca; order Decapoda; family Penaeidae; genus Penaeus; species Penaeus japonicus. The sequence continues at coordinate 1,431,791 of NW_028234409.1, read as the reverse complement.
TAATAGCGACTTCAATTTAGGGAAATAATGAGGAAATAGAGGGAAAGAAAATAGTACATAATGACATTCAAAGGGCTATTATTTAACACAGAAAAGTAATTATGCTTTATGGTTATGAATATGTAAGCAAAGATGTGTCCGACATTAAACCTATTGCTTTTTCTGTCGTTTACCAAATGTTTATTTCCTGTCCGCTTCTGGCCTCGCAATGGGAAGAGCTGCAAAGAGCTCAAGGCAGAAGGACACCGCGCTTCCTCTCTTTATCTTGAGCTGCAGAAAGAGGCAGTTATGAGAATGATTAAAAGCCCTCGGTGTCCCTCGACGAAGACGATCTAACATTCCCTTTCGTCGTTGTCTGCGTCGCATCGTCTTTGAAAAGGGAGAAAGAAAGAACGGGAGAGGAAGAGGGAAAGGGAGAAGGGGATCGAGATTTCTTTCCTTCCTGGATGTTCCGACGGCTAATTAGGGTGTCGGTCAAAGGCCTCGGTCCACTCCACTTCTAAAGAGGCAGGGAGATTCAGATACTTTATATGATGATAGCAGATATGTATCGTTTATTTTAGGAGGGAATATATGAATGTGATTTTTTTTCTGTGTGTGTGTGTGTGTGCGCGCGCGCATGCGTAATATTATGTTATGCGCCATTGTACACAATTCTGCATTGGATTCTGTGAAATTATTCCTGCTGAAATAATCGCAACAGATGTCGTATGATTGATGATTTAATCGTTTCAGTGTCATGACTTCACTGACCATCAAATAAAGCATTGTTTTCTCTTTAGTATTGACGTAAATGAAATTTACTCATTCGGCAATATGAAAATAACCGCTTTTATTATTTACAGAATATTATGATAATGATATGAATACATTATTATAAAGATGATCATGATATCAGAAACAATAAAACAATGACATTAAAAAGGACGATGGCAAGAATGATAATGGCAATAATAATGACATTGAGAATGGTAATGATGATTATCCATATGAGTGTAGCGAGAGAAGCGATAGAAGCGACTGATCAATTGACTCTTGCACAGCGCAAGGACAGCCGGGCTGCCCCCCCCCCCCCCCCGCCGAGGGGACGGTGTGTCTAAGCAAGGTCTAAGCAAGATGTGGTAGCGCTGCAGGTCACGGGCGGAACTAAATGCTGCCAGTTTGTTAGCTTGACAATATTCAACGAGAACAAGTCTGCTCGGCATGTTGTCGGGGGCAGCGAGTGAGTGTGGAAATAAGTAACAGCGTGACGTAAAGTGAGCATGGCTTGGGGGAGGAGTGACAGGGGGAAACACAAACACATGTTGCGAAGGAAGAAGCTGTGTTGCGAAGGAAGAAGCCATGTTGCGAAGGAAGAAGCCATGTTGCGAAGGAAGAAGTTATGTTGCGAAGGAAGAAGCTGTGTTGCGAAGGAAGAAGCTATGTTGCGAAGGAAGAAGCTGTGTTGCGAAGGAAGAAGCTATGTTGCGAAGGAAGAAGCCATGTTGCGAAGGAAGAAGCCATGTTGCGAAGGAAGAAGTTATGTTGCGAAGGAAGAAGCTGTGTTGCGAAGGAAGAAGCTATGTTGCGAAGGAAGAAGCTATGTTGCGAAGGAAGAAGCCATGTTGCGAAGGAAGAAGCTGTGTTGCGAAGGAAGAAGCTATGTTGCGAAGGAAGAAGCCATGTTGCGAAGGAAGAAGCTATGTTGCGAAGAAGCTCCGTGCGAGAGGACGTTTTCGCGCGAACGGAAGAGGCTTTGTCGCTCGCTTCAGGACTTTCCTGTGGCCGGAATTGCAATCCTTAGTGACTCATGAATTCATATTCAATATTTCGTCATAGTCTTAGAAGTTTTTGCTCCCTAGTTCTGTTATAAATCTCTAGTATAACTTTTAAATTTGTCGAATATAATGAGCCAAAAGTGACCTCGATGACAAGTGATAGCAAAAGTTCCTCTGCTGAAGGAAAACTAACGGCGATCTTGGCTCAGGGATAACGATGCCAGACATTTTTTTTCGATTCTTTAAAACTTTGTAATGTGGAAAACTCTTATTTCTTACTTACACATGCTATTACGCTCCCTTTCTCTCTCTCTCTCTCTCTCTCTCTCTCTCTCTCTCTCTCTCTCTCTCTCTCTCTCTCTCTCTCTCTCTCTCTCTCTCTCTCTCTCTCTCCCTCTACCTCATTGCACATTGTTTGTAAAGAATATTTAGGGTTAAATTAAAATGTTACTGCGAAAACACTTATTGAATTCATGAAACAATCTCTCTTTATATAATGAAGTGTGCATGAATTGAAAAAGACTCGATGCAGATCGTCTTCTGGCAGCCTGTCTGAATGTCCGGGAAAGGGAGAGTCGCGTCCCACAATTAGGCTCTGTGGCCACAGACTTTCCACTTGCGAAAGTTGTGAGCTTGACACTAGGTGCATGATATCTGATATGTATATATATATATATATATATATATAATATATATATATATATATATATATATATATATATATATATATATATATATATATGTATATATATATATATATATATATATATATATATATATATATATATATATATATATATATATATATATATGATACCATATCGTTTATTTCATTTTATCCTGATTGTTTGTCAGTCCTGGTAACTCAGTGTAGTTGATTCCGTTGATACATCCCTGAACTACTTTCTTTTAATCTGATACAATTATGAACCATCAAGATACTTGCTTCTGAATAAATCATATTCTTTTATATAATTAATTTGACGTATCTTATCTGAAACCTAATCTCGAATATTTAAGAAAGAAAGAATGCCAGTCGGACAGATAGATAAATCACGAAATACTTTGGTAAAAAAAAAAAAAAAAAAAAAAATAGTTTGAGATTACTGGATTCTTTTTCAAAACCTTATTTTTCGTTAGTATCACAAATTGAACTTATTACCAAACTTTTCAGATTTATAATATATATATATATATATATATATATATATATATATGAATAATATATATATATATATATATATATATATATATATATATATATATATATATATATATATATATGTATATATATGCATGTGTTTATGTAAGGATGGGATTGGAAGTATATTTCCATCTGGAGTTTTAGGAGACAAAAGAGGGAAGGAAATCTTTCTCGCATGTTTTCATGCACTCCAGAGCTATCCAGAAGTTTAATGACACTTTGATAATGAAGAATAATCTACCAATTTAAAGGTTCTGCTAAGTACTTCTTCATTCCCCGAAACCAATTTGTACGTCGTGTCATCAGTAATTCTAAATGTAAAATATTTAGGGACTAAATATTAGCTGGCATGTGCTTTCATTCATATTTTTTTCCTCATATAATTATCAATCGGATATCTTGTTATTATCATGTAGTTGAAACCATAGTTGCCGTTATGATGGCGGTTTTATTTTCATTCCTCTTTTTCGTTCTCCGCTTCTTACTACGATGATTTATTCACTTTTTTTTGCCTTATTGTTATCTAATTTGATTTCCATATTACCGTTATTTCATTTCATAAAAGTAGCTTTCAAAACGAATCTTCACCCGAAATATATTCTAAGTAGCACTTAATATTCCACATGCGGAATGAAACACACTATCACTTTCTTCTTTCTCTTCATAAGATAAACTGCGCTTTGATGACTTCCTGACACCTCGGCTTGGTCTGGCTGGTCTATAGGACGCCCTCCGTACAGTCTATACTCTTCCATGATGAAAACCTTTTCTTTATCAGAAATATATTTCACGGCAAAATGAGAAATAAATAATGTTATGCCAGGAAACCATGTAAGAAATTCAATGTTAATTGGCTATTATTTCATATAATTTCTCGAAATTTTACTTTTGAAAATATATACTTGAAATCAAAGTGACAGAGAGAGAGAGAAGAGCAACTGCGCAAAATGCAAATAAGCCAAAATATATATATATATATATATATATATATATATATATATATATATATATATATATATATATATATATAATAATAATAATAATAATAATAATAATAATAATAATAATAAGAAAGAAAGAAAAAAAAAACGAGAAAAAGGAAGAGGTAATAGAGAAACCACACAACTGTGAAAGAACAAGACCAGCGACATCAACGCCGAAAACAAAGTAGTCCTTTAGGGAAACCGCTGTTAGTCTTCCACAATTAATGATCAAAGATGTAACAGTAATATTCACGTGAAGTTTATACTGCCAGCAATGGAGGGAGCAAATGTATGTGTCAGATAAAAAGAAAAAAGCGAATTAAATGACTGCCTCGTGCGATCTGTCAGAACGTTACCCGGATTTGTTAATAAACTGCGGGCGGAGAAGGGACAGGAGCCTCTCTGTAAGGTAAAAAGAAAGATTAAAAGAGCATAATAAAGTTTTCATCACGAGAGCTGGCGACTAAAAGTTGTTTATTTGATCTAAATAATGTTTAGACCTTTTAATTTTTCTTTTCTTTTCATCTCTTTTTCAGTCTACTAGATGTCATTTTGCTATGACGTTTCAAAAGAAATTTCCATTTCTTGGTTGCAGAATTCACTCTTCGGTTTCATATAAGATATACGGTGTGTGTGTTTGTTTGTGTGTGTGTCTGTCATTGACGTGCCTGCGTGTGAATCTTTTTCTCTCATGTGGTTGTTACAAGGGAAAGAAATTAATTGTTTTCCGAATGTGTGTAGTTTTAGGTTTTACAAATTAAAGATGATGATGATGATGGTTACAATAATAATCCTTTGGTTTGATCGCTTCATTTCCTGGTACCTTGAGCGAGGGCCTCCTGTCTCCTGATGCTCGACTCTAACCGGCTCTGAGAATCACACTTCCTTCAACCTTGACATTGCCATTGCATGGTAATTATTCTCATCTCAGACCAGTGAGTGAAACCACGCACTGAAGGCATCTCAGACCAGTGAGCATAAACAAAGGCGGAAGAAAAGTAGGCCAAAAATAAACACAAACACGGCCTTTAATGAGACATAATGAAATGCCGGAAACGTAAAGGGTGAAATGAGGTGCTGTAAATATTCGGTTCGTGCAGTCCATGAATGAGGCGGATGAAATCGACTCAAAAGTGAGGAAGTATTTTGTGTTGAAACACGCTTCTCTTTCAGCTCAGCCATGATTACGCATTCATCAATTCATTATTTCTTATCTTTTAATTAATTATATTCGGCGAGTCAGAGTATGGCCGCGTCAGCCTCTACACTGATGTTAATTTCGCTCAATGACATTGATAGACTTTTTGAAATGAAAGATTCTGTATGTACGAGAGAGAGGTAGTTAGAGAGAGAAAAAAAGATCGTAAGATAAGCACGAATGCAATTTCGCTTACGTCCATACATCATGGAAAAGGAAAGAAAAGTTCAGTGCATTGACGATGGTATTGTCTCTATAGTGGAAGGAAAGGAAAACAAATTTACAATATGCTTATTTGCTTATTGGATTCAATGTCTGTCTACAAGCGTCATTAACTTACAAACAATTTAAACTCCGAGTGTTCAATATACATGTAATTATTTGCCGACTCATTCGAAGCACCAGCTCCGGAGGCCAATAAGATTATGACATCTGCTTCTGACTCGTTAAACGTCTTTGTTTCCTTCATTTTCGGGCAACTCTTTTATCTCTTATCTTTCCCATGCACGAGCTTTCGGTAATGAGGAAATGTCGAAGAGAGGGAAGAAAATGAGTGCTATACTGCAAGCCAAAAGAGGAACAGAGCTTTCAAGAACTTTTCATTTCGGGTATTTTTATTGTGTAAGCTTTGATAAAGGGTTTCCTTGGTGTCTTAACCCACTTTTTGTCTCCTAAAACTACGTATAATTGTTGTTTAACCAAAACTGATTACTTAATGATATGTTTATAGGTTAAAATAACAAATGGGTTGTTCTGCAATACAATCATTAGTCATGTAGAGAAGAGACAGAGTAAGTAGTAATTATTAATTAAGGAAGTAGGAGAGGGAAGGAGAGCGGAAAAGAGAGGGAAGGAATTTGCTGCTGGAAGATGAAACATGCGTATTTTTCGTGCTAATTAGAATTATAATATTTATTTCATACATACCAAATTGTGATTTAAAAATTATGTTAATAAAATCAGCACTTAATATGAAAGTGTAACTTTTATAAATATATAAAATTACTGATGACTAGTAGGGCAACTGGTTTCAGAGGTTAAAGATATGTTTTGGATAAATTATATGTTTAAATAAGAGACGGACAGACAGACAAAATTAAAGTGAGCGGTCAGACATAAAACAGGACAATGAAAATTGCGGGTCAAGTATTCAAAAGTCAAAATTAGATTAGTAAAACGCAAACATGCAGCCTTCATGTCACACGGGGATGCCCACACATCGCCTCCAGCCCCGCCCGATGTCCCTTCATCATTCCTCTCCTCTCGAATCTTTTCCTCTGGGTTGCGTGAGTCCTCAGAGCCTATAACAATACGGTTTGCATGAGAGTCTGTGAATGCGTTTCTCGATAAGGCAAAGGTGAAACAGTATCCGCTTCCAAGACTGAAGAGCAGAGGTTGGCAGGAACAATCTCCCGGTCATGCAAGCGAGTCCTCAGTCAGGCCTTTCCGTAACTCGACACCACATCAAATCGAATGATTTTTGGCCCAAATAACAAACGGTAACTGAAAAGAAAAAAAAAATATTATTCGCAAGATTGCAATGCAATACGTTTTGGTTTCCTTTCCGTTTCGTCTAGTAAATTTGTTTTCATGGAAATTTTATTTTAAAAGAATGATAATAAAAATAAAAGAAAAAACTTCTGAGGCCTTTTTTTTTTTTTTTGACAAGCTAAAATAATTATACATGTGATTTTTTTTTTTTTTTTTTAGATATCTGTCAATTCATCTTCCCACTTATATATATATATATTATATATATATATATATATATATATATATATATATATATATATATATATATATATATATATATATGTATATGTATATGTATATATATATATATATATATATATATTT
>NW_028234409.1:1414844-1424692 GCF_977035675.1 Penaeus japonicus | reverse complement strand
TATAGACATCTATCTGCCCGTCGCCTTATCCATCCACCTGTATTGATTTAAACATTCCCTGAAAGAGAAATTGCCGAGCTCTGCATTGCAACCAAAACAAGCAAGTAATTTTAGCAATTGCAAAAGGGAAAAAAAGTTTAAAATATTTTTCGAGTTTTGACTAAAATTCATAAAACAAAATTTATTAGACAAACCGGAAAGAAAGAGCAATCCCAACACATATATATTGCATTGCAATCTTACCAAAGCCATCCCTTTTCCCGTTTCAGTCACCTTTTGTTATCTGGAATGATGACACAACTGCGCATGTGTAAGTTTCTCAAATGCCTCTGTCACATTTCGTAAAGGGCATGAACGGCGTGTGAGGAAAGAGGAATAAAAGAAACAAACAGCTCCACGTGCATATATCCTCCGAGCAACATATCTGCAACATGGGCAACACGCCTCTCGCTCTCCCAAGGGAACAAGGGAGCTGATAAGCAGCCAGCTGGAGACTCGACGCAATTCCCGAAGACGATCGCAGAACCAGAATTAAGCGTAGACTGGTTCGAGCTCATTCTACATGAATTTTAATGTTGTGGTAGCTTATAGAAGCAGCAAATTTCACACAATTATGCTTTCCTGAAGAAAAGTCACACGATGCGTCATTTCCACCCTTAGATATAGGAGGATATCACTCAGAATGCAAATGCACGCATGTGCATTCCTGCATGAACGGATGCAAAACATTTTTGAGACAAAATAAAGTACAACGCGTGAATCATTAGTAACGGATGATTCAAAATAAATCCTTATTAACCTTGCTAATAATCCTGGACCTAAAGCATGACTGTCATCAATATCCCTTGGTAGTGCACCCTTTAACTGGTCCTCATTAGCATCGGCTTCGCGTGGGTCACGAAAAGGCGGGCTTGAGGGCAGACTTCTGCAGCGAACGTAGAATGTATGAAGCTTCTAGAGTACCAGTTTTATTTACATTTACATCTCTTTCCTATAGACGATATATCATATGTCATATCAGAGTGATTAACACAAGTGCTAGATTAATAGCCTTTCCTTTCAAGTGGGGGATTGGCAACCCTGGTGGATTTCCTCCGTCGATATCTTGGCCGGGATGGGCGTGAAGATTTTTTTTTTTTTTTTTTTTTTTTTTTTAGTAACATTTATTAGTGATATGGGTCTTCTCAATGTAGACTTTCGAAATATAGAAAAGAGAGGAGAAGTGACAGATATAAAAGAGCCGACCATTGAAAATAACTTTTTCACGCACTTATGATTACATCAGTAGCTCCTGGATTGGCGGCCAAAGGAAAGAGGATTGGGCAGTTGGCCACAGAAACGAATCGCTCGGAAGGACAGTTGGCTCGCACGTGCGTCTACTCAGCTGGAACGCTGATATCTCGGTTGGAAAAGAGAAAAATCTAATAATGGCATTATTATTATTACTACTATTACTCTTAATACATATTTTTTTGTATTACTACTACTACTATTGCTGTCATTTTTGTTATTATGTGATAAAAAAATCCCGACAAACTACAGTTGTATTAACAAAGTTAACAATTTGGAAAGCAGTCGCTCATAGTGACAAGGCCTGTTAGGCGTCCCTTTGAGTGAAGGATACCAAAGGCCATTAACAAGGACTAAAGATTAAAAGGATTGCTTCTTTCAAATAGTGAGGAGGGGGGATGAAATACATGATTTAAGTCAAGACTTTCCGTCTCATTTCTGTTTGTTCGGCATTCATGGTGCTACAGATTAGAAGTCTGCAGCGCCATGAATGATAAAACCAGGCTTCCATTCCGAATAGAATATAACTTGATGCTATATACTTTTCACTCAGAACTGAAGACCAGATGTTCAATAGAAAGTGACAATGCGTCTCGGATAACTTTAACAAAATATTGCATATTTACAAACCGTTCTGGGGAGTGTTGCAAGGCCTTTGGGGAGATGAGGAAAAGTCTCGGGTGAAGCCTGAGCATTGTCTCTCTTTACGATGGTCTTCATTTCTGGTTAAATGAAGGTTGGACTTGCGCCTCTTCATCACTGGACTTTCGAAAGGTTTTCTGCAACTTGCCGCTTCGTCGTCCTTTCAAACTCATTCACTGTTCCCTCCGGCTCTCCGACAATCGGCTTTATCTGCCAAGCTGTGTATAAAAAGAAAAAGAAAATCGAAATTCCATATCACTATGCTCTTCATTTTTTCTCGTGGCGACTTCATTAAGGGTTCTGGAATAAGAAGGATGTATGTTTGTTTGAATTATGAAATTGTAATGAAAAAAGGATAACTAAGCAGTAATAAACAAAAACAGAAGAGCAACAGATAAATATGTGTGTGTGTGCGTTTGTGTATAAAAGGGGAAGGAGGAGGGAGTGGAAGGGACAGAAAGAGAGAAAAATCAGGGTCGAAGAAGAAATTGAATGCGAAGATCGAATATAAAATACGTAGATTATTCCAATATAGTTTATATAAATACACACTTTTTAATGACATGCAACTCATTGTAATGTTCAACTCATAGCAACATCTTTTCAGTTTTTTTTTCTTTCTTTTTAAGCGTTGTTTGTCACAATCACATTCTCTCTCGCTTTCTTCTCTCCAGCCTCCATGATTCGCAAGTTCGTAAGTCTGAAGTTTCCTGATTCAAGACAATCGTAGGAAAGTTGAAACGAGGTTCAGGATCTGAAGGATAATCTGCTCTTAGATCTCTTCCCTTTGTTTACATTAGATATATTTATAAATAATAACAAACCTCCTATAGACTCTCCGCCTCCAGCGAAATGCCGAACGAAAGACGATAAGATCCGCCACTTTGACATCAGACCAAAAGGCTCTTTCATTCACGGAAATTAAATTCCAATAAAGGATCGGTTTCCAGAACAGAAATGTCCGCTTCTTTCATCATCATCTGATCCCTGAAGAGGAAATCATGCAAGTGGGCAATGTTGCTCATTGATCGCTAGCTGCCGCTGTGAGAGAGAGTGTGTGTGCATGTGTGTATATATGCATATTAACACCCACACACAAGCACACATACACTCTCTCTCTTATTTGTGTATATATATATATATATATATATATATATACATATATATATATATATATATATATATATATATATATATATATATATCATCATTAGCCTGTATCAATCCACTGCAAGACGTAGGCCTCTCCCAATCTTTTCCAGTCATTCCGGTCTTGTGTCCTCTGATTCCAGTTTACTCCTGCGGATTTTGCTATTTCATCCCGCCATCTAGTCATTGGTCTTGCCCTGGGTCTCTTTGTGTCGTGTATTACCCATTCTGTTGTTTTCTTTGTCCACCTGTTGTCCTGTCTCCGATATATGTGTCCAGCCCACTGCCACTTTTTCATATCATATTGAATACTTTATTTTTATATATCAAAGGTAAGAGTAAATCTGAACATTATATATATTACGTGGTTATATTTAGCTGAAAAACACACATTTGTTTCGTATGATTATACAATCCTTAAAAAATCCAGCGGAGAATGACGTTATGATAAAAATTAATAAATTAATAATTTATTATTTAGTCAGTCGCCGAGGACAGTCAATCCAAGGACATACCTTCCCTTCGCCCGTAAACGCCTCCGTTCACCTAATACGTAGCATGTCGGTATTCTTAATGGCAGATTCACAGCTTTCAGTTCCTTTCTTATTTCTTTGTTGTTACAGAAGAATTCTTCGCCACACTCTACCCTCATTTATTGTACGTAATGTAAAGTATGAGCATGCAAGCGTGCATAAGATTTAGCCAATACAAATGTTGAAGTGTGATGGGATGTTTCAACAATCAGAATACTTCCTCACTTTTGAGTCGATTCCATGCGCCTCATTCATGGATTGCACGAACCAAATATCTACAGCACCTCATTTCACCCTTTATATTTCCGGCATTTCATTCTCATTAAAAGCCGTGTTAGTGTTTATTTTTGGCCTACTTTTCTTCAGCCTTTGTTTATGCTCACTGGTCTCAGATGCCTTCAATACGTGGTTTCACTCACTGATTAGAGATGAGAATAATTACCATGCAATTGCAATGTCAAGGTTGAAGGAAGTGTGATTCTCAGAGCCGGTTAGAGTCGAGCATCAGGAGACAGGAGGCCCTCGCTCAAGGTACCAGGGAATGAAAAGATCAAACCAAAGGATTATTATTGTAACCGTCATCATCATCATCTTTAATTTGTAAATCCTAAAACTACACACATTCGGAAAACTATTAATTTCTCTCCCTTGTCATCTAAAACAACCACATGAGAGAGAGAGAATGATTCACACGCAGACACGTCAATGACACACACACACATTATATCATATAATAAGAGGAAGATAGAGTTCTGCAACCAATAAATGCAAAATTATTTTGAAACGTCATAGCAAAATAACATCCAGTAGACTGTGAAAGAAAGATATAAAGTAAGAAAAAATGAAAAAGTCGACTCAGTGTTTAAATCAAAAAAACAACTTTTAGTCGTCGACTCTCGTGATAAAATATTTATTATGCTCTTTTAATCTTTATTTTACCTTACAGAGGCTCCAGTTTATTAACAAATCCGAATGACGTTCTGATAGATCGCACGAGGCAGTCATTCAATTCGCTTTTTTCTTTTAATCTGAAACATACATTTACTCCCTCCATTGCTGGCAGTTTCAACTTCATGTAAATATTGCTGTTCTGCATCTTTGATCAATAACTGTGGAAGACTAACAGCGGTTTCCCTAAAGGAATACCTTGTTTTCGGCGTTGATGTCGCTGGTCTTGTTCATTCACTATTGTGTGATTTTTTCAGAGTTACCTCTTCCTTTTTTTTACTCTGACTTTTTTTTGTTTATTTGTTTTCTGCGCCCCCTCCCCCCTTTCTCTCACATTTGTTCTTCTCTCTCTCCCTGTCACCCCTTTTGGTTTCTTTCATTTTGTCGTTAAGGAGGCCGACCCAGTAAAAAGGAGGTGAATACATGAATTACAAATAAATGAACGATACACGGGTGTATGAATATTAGGAACAATGAAAGCAGTATTTCTCTTGCCCGTTTACCGGTGTTCCAGCGCAGTCCCGGACCAAATGCCGTGGATTTAGTACTTCGTTAATGCCAATGTACGGATACACGTCAGACTCGGGCACAGAACGAGAAATAAAGATGACAAAATTCGATTCGTTCTTTTGCGCAGAGAGACAGTTGTCTGCGCCTGTCTATTCCTTCCAGTCATGCTGCGTCGACCAGCCAATGTATTGCGATATTTTTTTCAAAACATAGCGCACGCTCTCTGCTTTAAATTGTAAACACGTCATTGCGTGCCCTTTTTATATACGTCAGTGATATGATTGACATGTTTACGTTTTAAAGCTGAATAATTCTGTCCGCAGATTTATAATTTCATAGTAATGATGATGATGGTAGGAATGATAACATATGAAAATGCGAAAACTTCACATAGCTCCTTCCTGCCAGGAAACTGATGGCTACTTAATCGACTGAAGCCATTGAAGGGAGACATCGACTGAACCCGCTTACGCTCTCACCCTATCTCCTCGTTTCGCCCGTAACACTGACAGACACACGTGAGTAATCCGAACGGAACTCATCCGAATCTATCCCACAGGTGGTCAGTTTTCTCGAGCTGATTGGGAGGCGAGGCGACGTGGGCGACCCCCTCCAAGTGGCTCCCTCCGAAAGGGTCTGATTGCGGGCGCCTTGACCAATCTTTTCGGTGAAGCGAGATCGTTCTGACTCCTCGGTTACTCCTCGGCTGACGGTAGGATGGTCGAGGGCATCGCTGACCGTCGAAGGTTCGCTTTCTGGAAAGACGGCAAAAGTGAAGTATCAATAATGACGATGGTAATGATGTTCCCTCTCTCTCTTTTTCACTCACTCGATCTTTTCCTCTGGTTCTGTCTCTCCTTTCCATTTTCCTTCAATTTGATAACAAACAGACAGAAAGGATGAAATCTATGACACAATGCTGATTCAAACCGTGGGTTATGTCAACAAACAGACGTATGTAGTTGCGTGTTTTTAAGCTGATGTATTGCATGTACGTTGAGCCAACTCGAAGAAGTATACTTTGACAGAAAACGAAAACTAGCATCCATAGTTTCCCTTTCCATTCAGTTTCCTTTTATTTGTAACAAAACTAACCATTGCTATTCTTTTTTTTCCATTTATTTTGTTTCAGTTGAATAACCTTCCAACTCGAGAGGAAGGGAAAATACAAACCAACCGCTTTTAACAATAGTACTTGCAGAAAAAAACTTCAGCCTAGGCATTCAAATAAAAGCTTTGGTGTTTTATGGCCTTTATAAGAGAAGGCGAAATAAAAGTGCGTTGTTCTCGCTTCTGTGTTTGCACTTGATTCTGTCGAAAGATTACGGAATTGAAATAAGAGTAAACTCCTTTTCAAAGTTGACGTAGGGATCTGCTGAAAAGTCTTCTTGAATAAAGATTCCTTTAGTGTGGCTGTAAATCACCAAAAACAAGATTCTTTTCTTGCTTTGTTGTTGTAGTGTTTGCTAGACTCTTTATCTTTGCGAAGACGATGATGGCGATGGCAGGGATTGATATTAGCGTTAGAACTATGTTCACTCTTGTTATCACTCACATTATCCTCATCACAGTATTAGAGATTATAGACGGAATAAATAAGCAGCTCCATTTACATACATTAAGCAAAATCCCACCGTCACAACCGCAGCGCAACGAGACAAGAACATAACTCTGCAATGGCTGTTTGCAACTTCCCCCAATTCCGTCTCTCGCTGAGACAGAATCTAAGGAAAATCTTTTCCACACTCGTTCTCACGTGTGGAAGGACCGGCAAGAGGCAGAGGCCGCGCTTCCCATATTCCTGTGACGCGCAGATGCAGGCGACCGGATCCTTCCTCTGATCCTTCCATCTGAACGGCAACAGCAGACGGTCGTTCAGTCATGTTGGATCGCCTGGTTTGGCTGAACTCCGCCGTCCGTTGCTCGTGGCGTTTCCCGATGACGCGAATATTTGATAAGTTTTGCAGAAAGAGAGAGAGAGAGAGAAAGAGAGAGAGAGAGAGAGAGAGAGAGAGAGAGAGAGAGAGAGAGAGAGAGAGAGAGAGAGAGAGAGAGAGAGAGAGAGAGAGAGAGAGAGAGCATGTTTATTTTCCTTAGCCTAGATCCAGACTCTGACTAAGGAGAGAAGTGTAGTTCAGTGATTCAGATTCGCTTTTTCAAACGATAAATTGATTTTTGCCAGTTGGCATACATTCCAACTAGCTTAGACGCTAACACGCAAAAGCAGGTGCACAGATACGCAGACAAAAACAAACAGGGATGATTGTGTGTTCAAATCTGGTGTATCAGTTTTTATGGACTAAGCTATATGTATATGCATATAATAATTCGTCAAAGCTGATTGCCTGCACAGTTCATATCGGATTTCATACTGGAATTGAGTGTTTTTGCACATGAAAGAATTTTGCAATCGCTTTCTCCTTCAGTAGACTTATCATTTTTCTGTGGAGAGCTTCCGTTTGACGAGATACTTCCTATTGTTTCCTTGGAACTATTTTCTGCGAATTCAACAAAGGATTAAAGAGCAGAGAGAGAGAGAGAGAGAGAGAGAGAGAGAGAGAGAGAGAGAGAGAGGGGGAGAGAGAGAGAGAGAGAGAGAGAGAGAGAGAGAGAGAGAGAGAGAGAGAGAGAGAGGGGGAGGGAGGGAGGGAGAGAGAAGAGAGAGAGAGAGAGAGAGAGAGAGAGAGAGAGAGAGAGAGAGAGAGAGAGAGAGAGAGAGAGAGAGATGGGAGGGGGAGACCTACACCCAAACATCCAAAATATATCTTATTTTATATAGACGATACACCGCTTCTGTATGAATTGTTTTTTGTCAATTCCGCACTATTTAGTTCGCGTAACTGAACTCACGGAAGGACAGTTCTAGTTTTAATCAATGTTTGATAATGTTCCTTCATTTTGATTGTAACAAACGTTCGTTATCATTTGTTATAATTATTCTTGTCTTTATTATGATTATTATCATGTGTCATTATTTTGATCATATTGTTTTAGCTGTAGTCATTATTATTATTATTATTATCATCATCATTGTTGTTGTTCTTGTTATTAGCAATTATGTTAATTATCAGTAATTATCAAAAGTATAACTTCATCATCACAGTAATGAATAGTGTTCAGAGTTTCAACTTATATCCCTGGAACACCTCCTGCCTTGTATTTAAAACATGATGACCTCAAACCCCATTCTCGCCATATTTACACAGCTTGGAATTAGTGTTCATTATCGTTCTTTTAATTCTCAAACAGTATGCACCATTTTCACCACAACTCATGTTACATCTCTCAGTGAGATATGCAAACTCTCTACCAAAGGTTTTCCTTCACAGCCTCACCATCTACCACACAATAACAGACGATTCCACTCGGCACAACCATTTATGAGAGCTGACATTCTTTACCACATTAGTATCAACCTAACACTACACTACAAAATAATTATATAAAGGAATATGATTTTTTTCAGAAGCAAATAATTGTATCAGATTAAAAGCAAGTAGTTCGGGGATGTATCAACGGAATCAACTACAATGAGTTACCAGGACTGAGAAACAATCAGGACAGAATGAAATAAACGATAGGTTTTCATATATATCAGGCATGATGCACCTAGTGTCATGCGACTCTCCCTTTCCCGGACATTCAGACAGCCTGCCAGAAGACGATCTGCATCCTGCCGGAACTTTTCTCCCGCAGAAGATGGAGATCAAGGGGACTACTCGGGGCCCTTGGGGGGGGGGGGGGCGTTTCGTGTTTTATAATGGAGTGCAAGCAGGTGTGTTTGTGTGTGTGTGTGTGTGTGTGTGCGTGCGCGCGTGTGCGTGTGCGTGTGCGTGTGCGTGTGCGTGTGCGTGTGCGTGTGTGTGTGTGTGTGTGTGTGTGTGTGTGTGTGTGTGTGTGTGTGTGTGTGTGTGTGTGTGTGTGTGTGTGTGTGTGTGTGTTTTCAGTGAGAGAGTGAGTCTAAGAGTTTTGATATAAATAAATACGATAAGATTTAATCCCAGACAAACAAATCAACATCAAGTGAGAAAATAAAGAAAAATAGAGAAACAGGAAAGAATAAAAAAGAGAAAAGCTTAATCATGGTTTGGCAACGAGTGAATAACGTTCTGCTCGTCACTTCCTGCAATAAAATGTTATACTCTGTTTTATTTCTCCCTCTTACAGATGGCCAATCCCATCTCCTTCAGTTTATTCAATCTCTCGAGTTCGACTAATCGCACCAGTCAGTCGTTTTTAGATCACTTCGGATTTTTTCTTTCTTTCTTTTAATTGTGTTAAGTATTACCAGTGTTTTTTCTTTTGCTATTATTTTATGTTATATTATGTTTGCATCTTCCTTTGCTTTGACTTTGCTTCTATTTTTTTTTTCTTTTCTCCTCTCCTCTCTCTCTCTCTCTCTCTCGTCCTTAAAAAAACAACAAAAAAAACAACATGTGTGTGTATATATGTATATACATATATATATATATATATATATATATATATATATATATATATATATATATATATATATATATACATATATACTAAATAAAGATATAAACACGCTTCCAAATAGTGCAGACAATGGAAAACCTTAAAAAAAATATTGATGATATTTTGTTTAATTTCATCTATTCCTTTCTTAATACTTCTTTGTGTGAGACTATGGTATTTCTGTTAAAATATTTACCACTAAGTTTTGCAACTCCCCAGCCATCCGCTAGACATTAATTTTCGAACTTATGAATATGCCAGCGGGGTAATGAGAGCGCCTCGTTTTTAACGAATTTG
>NW_028234409.1:1407344-1409844 GCF_977035675.1 Penaeus japonicus | reverse complement strand
CATTAAAAAAAAAATCGCGGGGTCGTACAATGCAATCGTTCATTGCAAATGATGCGCTGTGTCGTAATTCGCGCCAAATGGTGATTACAAAGCGGGGAAAATGCAGAGTGGGATGCAATTTTGTGCTGTCTTCATTTTGATTTAACATCGTGAGAGAAATTTCCCCTTTTCAGGTTTATAATCACACACACACACACACACACACACACACACACACACACACACACACACACACACACACACCTGTCTCGATGCAGAGCCCATTCTCCTCTTCCTTTCCTTTCAGGTTAGCTTTCACTCGCGTCTTCTGCTATCTGTAATAATTCTTTCATCTTAACTTCCGTCCTTTCATTTCCTGTTTTTTTTCTTTCCTCTCTTTCCTGTCCGTCTTTAATACCATTCACCAATTTCTCCTTCGTTCCTTCATGCTTATCCCTTTATAATCAGTCCCTTTCAATCTCCCTTTCTATTCTCTTTATTCATTCCTCTTGCTGTCTCTCCCCACTATGTCGCTGAACCGTTCTTTCGTAGCGTGTGTAAATATATATATTGCCTGCCTTATTACTGATGGTTAATCGATGGCCCTCCAATCTGTACACAACTAACATTCCTCTTCAGGTGTTTCTGTTACCATTAATTCCATCGCTGTCAAAGACCGTTTAGAGCAGCAAATAAAGAAGAGAAATATTTCAGTAACCGGTAAACACGTTTGGTAATTTATTAGAAATCTTATCGGATTCAAAGAGCCAAGAATTCCTGGTTCTTATGCATTGCATTCATGTGATTACTGTTACTGCCTACTGATAGCCTGAGGAAGTATGTGACATATTAAATTTTGTATCGTCGTAAGTCTGTTTTGAAATCTTTTGTATCTTATATTTTTTTCCGTTCTCTCTCTCTTTCTCTTTTTCTTTCTCTTTCTCTCTCTCTTTCTCTTTCTCTTGTTGCAGACACCGGGGGCAGGGCCGTCCAGCACGCGAGGCTTTGAAGATACTTTAGCCACCAGGCAGCGTGTGTGTGTGTGTGTGTGTGTGTGTGTGTGTGTGTGTGTGTGTGTGTGTGTGTGTGTGTGTGTGTGTGTGTGTGTGTGTGTGTGTGTGTGTGTGTGTGTGTGTGTGTGTGTGTGTGTGTGTGTGTGCGCACGTTTGGTTTGTCTTCATTCACAGTTTCGTTTCAGTTTCAGTGATTTATAATTCAAATGTGATGTTACTTATCGTGCATGGTTATGATTAGGTGTTTATCGCATGCAATGGCTGCGAGTAGGCCACCACTGCCTCTGATGTGTGTGTGTTGACTTGGAAGGGTCTCATGTGCGATGTTTATGAATAGGAGCTTATTCATATAATTAGGGCAGGTACGATTATAAAGCCTCTGGGGTGTGTTTTTTATGTATATATTCCTTCGCTTCATCTTTGCCCGGTGTTTAGCTATCATTTTGCATGTAAATAGGCATTCATTGCATGCATGATATCTGTGGGTACACCTCTAGCATGTAATAGAATTCGTATTTGCTCTGACATACACTAGATTATAAGAATGTTTTACACGCGGTACGTATTTGTAGACATACATATACTTAAACGAGAATATTTTAACGATATAAGTGCACGCACACACACACACTCACACACACACACACACACACACACACACACACACACACACACACACACACACATATATATATATATATATATATATATATATATATATATATATATATATATATATATATGTGTGTGTGTGTGTGTGTGTGTGTGTCTGTGTGTGTGTGTGTTTGTTTTGGCTGTTTTGCAATATTTGAACCTTTCGGAAAATGTAGCAACGTTTCACACGAATCAGTAATTTTTGTGGTTGCTTATTCATTTTGGCTCAGCGTGGCTTGTGACAAGGTGCTTGCGGTTTTTATTTCTTATTTCTCTCTCGTTGGATAGCAAATGCAAGAAACGAGTATTATTCCTTTGTTTTAATTTATGTAGTTTGACTAAGCGCTTTTTAAACGGGAAACATGAGAAATGCAACGATTTATCAAAATGATGTTTGTCTTTCATTTTTCTCTTTTGTATTAGGAATGCAAGAAGTACATTAACCTTTTTGTTTATCTAAGTGATTCTATATCAAACTAGTACTTATTGTCCGAAATTCACAAGCTGAACTGGATCCTCAAAATCGTTTTTTCCTGCCAAAGAAATCCCATGTTGCGTTAATGCGTTCAATGCGATTTCAAACGCTATGGCTGAAGTTCTTCTGCTTGGTTTTGTCTTGTCTCGATAAGTAGTAAATTGCAACACCTGAATGCAACATAAGTGCTTTCGTGTGCGGCGTTTGGCCATTTCGGACGGAATTGGTCTTAATACTCTACGCAATTCTGATGTCTCTTACCGGTGGAAAGGGAAATCCTTTTCATTGTCTATTTTATAGGGATAAAAAAAAAAATCATTGCTGTTCTTATTGATAATGTTGCCCTTCGCACGAAATGAAGGAAAATAACATATGGTTA
>NW_028234409.1:1359844-1397344 GCF_977035675.1 Penaeus japonicus | reverse complement strand
TGATCGCCGGGGAAACAACGGGGACTTTTTTCTTGTTGGATGAAATAGCTCGGGAATCAACCTTGGGAACAACGGGGACTTTTTTCTTGTTAGATGAAATGCTCTGGAATCAACCTTGGGAACAACAGAGGACTTTTTTCTTGTTAGATGAAATGCTCGGAATCAACCTTGGAAACAACGGGGACTTTTTCTTGTTAGATGACTAATGCTCGAGAATCAACCTTGGGAACAACGGGGACTTTTTCTTGTTAGATGAAATGCTCGGGAATCAACCTGGGAACAATGGGGACTTTTTCTTGTTAGATGAAATGCTCGGGAATCAAGTTTGGGAACAACGGGGACTTTTTCTTCTTAGATGAAATGGTGGGGAATGAACCTTTGGAACAACGGGGACTTTTTCTTCTTAGATGAAATGCTCGGGAAATCAACCTTGGAACAACGGGGACTTTTTCTGTTAGATGAAATGCTCGGGAATCAACCTTGGGAACAACGGGGACTTTTTCTTGTTAGATGAAATGCTCGGGAATCAACCTTGGGAACAATGGGGACTTTTTCTTGTTAGATGAAATGCTCGGGAATCAACCTTGGGAACAACGGGGACTTTTTCTTCTTAGATGAAATGCTCGGGAATCAACCTTGGGAACAACGGGGACTTTTTCTTCTTAGATGAAATGCTCGGGAATCAACCTTGGGAACAACGGGGACTTTTTCTTCTTAGATGAAATGCTCAGGAATCAACCTTGGGAACAACGGGGACTTTTTCTTCTTAGATGAAATGCTCGGGAATCAACCTTGGGAACAACGGGGACTTTTTCTTGTTAGATGAAGTGCTCGGGAATCAACTTAAGGAATAACGGGGACTTTTTCTTGTTAGATGAAATGTTCGGGAATCAACCTTGGGAACAACGGGGACTTTTTCTTGTTAGATGAAATGCTCGGGAATCAACCTTGGGAACAACGGGGACTTTTTCTTGTTAGATGAAATGCTCGGGAATCAACCTTGGGATCACGCGGAGTGGAAGCGGAGACCGAGGGAGGGAGTTGGTCAGTCAGGAAATACGTGTTGGTTTGGGCGTGTTGTCTTCTCTGGCTTAGTCTTGATTTTATCGATACGATGGCGTGTGCCCCCCCCCCCCTCTCTTCCTCTATTTCCTCTTCTTTTTCCCCTTTCCTTTAGTCCTCCACCGTTGTCTATCTTTTCTAATTTTCTTCATATTCACCGTCTCTTCGTTTATTGTTCGTTATTCCCATGTAGTCATTTCTCCTAAACATTCAATATATAACAAATAAGTACCGAATATTAATGATTATTAGTCTGCATGTGTTTGCCAGCTTCTTATATATCAAGAACAGGTATCATACACAAACAAAATACACACGCCTCATTTTCCCGCTCGTTCTGCTAGCAACGGCCTCTAGAGTCAGCACAGGAACCCAAACTGCAGACTGAGTGAAACAGTTTAGTTTGGTTTTGGGATTTCGCGGGAGTCTGAATGCGGTTGTTCTGGAATAGTCCGTTTGATCATTAGTTCTGGACTCGGCTTGAGGCAGTATCTGTGCCGGGATGGTTGGGGATACGAAGATAACCAATCATTCTGTGGATGTTGGATAGCTTTCTGTTTCGCATCGATGTAAAGGTTCAGGTTTTATTACTGTTTTGTTTGACGGATGCGTTCGTGAGAAGCAGAGCAGAATTGATACGTGATAACACGACTGTTTAAATCAAGTTGAAATTGTGTAATACATTCATTTTCGCTTTTAACGGTCGATATTATGCTCTGTCTTCAAAAAAATCTTGAGTCATGTAAGAATTATAAAAAGTTTCCCTGAAAACATTAGAAAACGAAATATACAATAAATATCTAGTAACATTTGAATAAAGACTCAATTCTACTTCATCAGAAAAAAGTTGACATTGCTATTTGCACACTATAAGAATTGCAAATTGCTAGTCATAAAAGTGAACAATCATGTGGTGGATTTTGATTATGGATATGTGTTAAATGAATGTAAGATAAGTAAAAATAGATTTACAGATGCAAATAAAAGATAGAGAGAGAGAGGGAGCATATGCAACATATATATGAACATGCATACACAGAGAGTGAGAGAGAAAGAGAGAGCCTGTGAGCATTGTTTGCTTCTACTTTGTGCATCAGAGCTATACATCAAATCAACTGTATTGCCATTTATTCAGATTTGCTTTCCCTCCGTTTGTAACGTATCCCTCCTCTCTGTTCAACAGGTACGACTCCTCTACCTCCCCGCGTCCCTTCCCTAACCTTCCCTCCACTCTTTACTCTCCCACATCCTTCCCTCTCCCTCTCCCTCTCCCCAAGGCCCCCACCGCCCTCACCACCACCAGCGAGGACGACCACAAACACTCATTGCTGCTTCTTGATGTTCCCGCGAGTGGCCTCGTTGTGTAGCTCACCGGGTCATTACTAGGGATGTGGGGGGAGGGGGGAGGAGAAGAGGGAGGCGCGTCCAGACGAGAATGGCCGCGTATTTAGGCGATCCGAAGGCGTTTAAGAGCGGTCGAGGGGAGACGTTTTCCCATTCCATTCTCTTCTTTCCTGCCTCCCACACAGCGAGGAGGAAATTTCCATTGACGTGGGAGCTCTCCTCTGTTCTTTTTCGTTTCCTCTTTTGCCATTTTACTTAATATCTCCTCATAATCTAATGGAACCGCTTGAGGTCCGCCGCCAACGAGGAACTTCAAAGACACGAATGCTAATGGTGTGTGAGAATCAGATCGGGAACTAAGCGAATCAGACCTCGGTTGCCTTGCCGAGTTCGTCAGTCGTTATCTTACAAGGGAGAGCGGGTCAGTCGTGGCTGTGTTGGGGCTCCTGAGGTTAGGTTCTGGGAAATAAGAAAGGCTTTAAAATAAAATAATAAAATAAAATGTTTATTAAGATATTTGAGTATCATTTTAAGTTGAAGTGAATAGTGAAAGAAGGCAGAGAAGACTGCTTCCGTTTGTATAAAGATAAAGGATTACTTGCCTCAACTTTTATTTCCCTCCCTTCGCTTCCTTCATCCTGTCTCTACCTTCCATTCTCGATCCTCCCCTTTTTCTCTCCCTCGCGCTCTCCCTTTTAGCGCCGCATGAATAAAAGTTTACCCCTCCGTGTGCAGGCAGCTAGTACATGGTCGCATTGTCTCCGCAGGGAGCAATGCAGGTAGACAAAGCTCAAAACGTGTTGGAAGAGGTAAAGAAAAACGCCCTGCCACCTACGCAGCATATATATCTGCATACACACACACAGACATAGATAAATTAAGCCATTTGTACTGACTGCGTTGTACGACCCAACCCCACAGTTCCATTTCCTTTCATTCCATGACTTCCAAACAACTTCCCTTCCTCCGCCACCATCCCAGTCGACTTCGGCTTAGGATTCCTGTCCGCGCCTCCCTCCTTCCTGGGGGTCCTTCGCCCTCACGGCGTCCTTCCCCTTGCACTAACATACGGCCGACACTTGTCAGATATTTCCCTGCTCGTTGCCTCTCCTTTCCGCCCTTCTTCCTTCTTTTCCTTCTTTTGACAGCCCTATTGCCTCTTTCCCTCCTTCGTCCTACGCTGATTTGTCCTCTCGACGCCTACTCTTCTCTCTCTCTCTCTCTTGATCTTCACTACTGAAGGAGTAGAGGGAGAAGAAGGAGAAAGAAAAAGGCTAAGAAATAAATCTAGATTTGTCATAAAGGAGTTTAAACTCCGTTTTGTATTCTGAGTGCATGGGTGTGTGTCACTTGAAGAGTTTCCACGATTTGCTACTGTGCTAATCAGGAAGGTGTAAAGAGTTAAAGACATTCAACTAGAATGTTAAATGTTGAGAAAGAGAGAAAAGACCTTTAACTTAAATTTGGTCGTACAAAGATGAAATAAAAAAAAAAACGGCATAACATGATCTGTACAAACGATTTAGGCATAGTTCCTATTCCTATTCATGTGTATACACTGTATATAGTAGGAATAAACTTCAAAATCAAAATAAAGAAATTATAGTCTCGGATTTTCTTTGGTAGGCCTACATCACGGTGCAGCGCTGAAGAAGTAATTAGTCTTTATAAACTTATATTTAGCAAGACTCAGTTTGTAATGTAAGGGACCGTAGAACTATGTGGTTAATCTCTCTCTCTCTCTCTCTCCTTCTCCCCACCCCCTTCTCTTGGCCTTATTTTTCTCTTTTCGTCGTCATCGTCTTCCTTTTCCTTTTCCTTCTCTTCCACCTCCTCCTCTTCTCCCTTTTCATGTGTTCGTCTCATCCCCTTTGGTACGTAAACAGGATTGAATTTTGACGATTCCCTCCGACTCGAGGGGCGTTTGAGCGACCGTTGGAACAGCCGTAATGCCCTTGTAATGGCCGTAACACAGCACGACCCTCCCTCCCTGAGGGAGGAAGGGTCGTCCTTTGAGCGCCCTGTTGCAAGCCGTGGATCTGACGCCTCAGTCGCCCACTTGCAGCTGCACCTGACGCCCCTCGCCACAGGGAGTCGTGTCTGGAGCATGTCAGTCACTTGGAGGGAGGGGGAAGGCCAGGGAGGGAAGAGAAATACTACAGAGTATCAGAAGAAATAAAGATATGGATAGATAGATTGATAGAGACGATATATATATATATATATATATATATATATATATATATATATATATATATATATATATATGCATATCTATCTATCTAACCCAGCCACGGAAGCCTCACAATCCAGTGACGTGGAAGTGCCGGTCCCAAGCCCGGGTAAATGGGGAGGGTTGGCGGCAGGAAGGGCATCCGGCTTTAAAACCTTTGCCAAACACAATATGACACGGAACCAGAGGAAAGACAATAATGCTAGGGCATTCCCCACAAGCGATGCGCAGCAAGATCGCCGTAAAGCTGTGAGAAGTGAGCGACGGCTACCTTACCAGGAGTGGGTAAGACTAAAGAAGATAGCTCAGACGTGGCTGTCGGCGGGGTGAAAGGAGGAAGTCAAAGATGGTAGACAGAACGGTGGTCATCGCAACACTGAACGTGGGTACAATGACCGGAAGGGGACGTGAAGTGGTGGATGTAATGGAGAGGAAGAAAATAGACGTGTTGTGTGTGCAGGAAACAAGGTGGAAAGGTCAAAAAGCCAAAGAACTGGGAAACGGCTATAAGTTATACTACTTGGGGGAAAACAACAAAAGAAACGGTGTTGGAGTGGTGCTGAGTCCGGAAATGAAAGAAGGAGTGGTGCAGGTAAACAGAACATCCGACAGAATAATATGGGTCAAGATCGAGGTGGCAGAAACCACTATGAATGTGGTTTGCATCTACGCTTCTCAAGTCGGGTGTACGGATGAAGAGAAAGATGACTTCTGGGAACAGCTTGGGGATGTGATGCTGAAGATACCAGATGCAGAGGTGACGTGGGTAGCAGGTGACTTCAACGGTCATGTTGGGGAAGGAAGCTTGGACACAGAGGTTACGGGAAAGTACGGTGTCGGAATACGGAACGAAGGAGGAGACAAAATTGTGGACTTTGCAACAGCAAAAAGCATGGCAGTAGTTAACACCTACTTCCAAAAGCGATTGACCCGACGAGCAACTTATACTAGCGGGGGACAAAGTACACAGGTGGACTACATCATGTGCAAGAGAAGGGAACTGAAGACAATACAGGATTGCTATGTCCTGCCAAAAGAAGCGGTGGCTAAACAGCACAAGCTGGTAGTCTGCAAGGTAAAGATGAAACAACAGATTAAAAGAAGCGAATGTGGAACAAAGAAAACGCACTGGTGGAAGTTAAACGAAGAGGAACATCGAAATAAATTTGTCCAGGAGGTGGAGAGGAAATTGGATATGGAAGAGCAGAAAGAGTGGAGCACATTGAGTGGGGTAGTACGGGAAATGGCTGTCGAGGTACTAGGGCGTACTTCAGGCAGGAAAGTGAAGAAAGAAGAGACAAATTTATTTCGATGTTCCTCTTCGTTTAACTTCCACCAGCAATGATCTATGGCATGGAGGCGGTGGCTGTGACGAAAGCACAGGAGAAGAAAATACAGGTAGCCGAAATGAAGATGCTGAGGTGGTCACTGGGGTTCACAAAGTTGGATAAAGTAAGAAATGAGGACATTAGAGAAAGATTGAAAGTTGCAGTAATATCGGAAAAGTTGAGAGAAAGCAGATTGAGGTGGCTGGGACACGTAGTGAGAAGAAATGGAGATTATGTAGGGAAGAGGGTTAGACGGATGACTGTTGAGAGGAGGAAGAGGGGAAGGCCCAAAAGAAGGTGGGAGGATTGCGTGAAAGAGGACAAGATAGCGAAAGGGGTGACAGAGAGCGATGCATTATGGAGGACGACATGGAGGAGGCGGATCCATGCCGGCGACCCCAAGTAAATTGGGAAAAGCCAGTAGAAGAAGAAGATCTATCTATCTATTTATCTATATACATTTATATATATATATATATATATATATATATAATATATATATATATATATATATGTATATATATATATATATATATATATATATATATATATATATATATATATATATATATATATATATATATATATATATATAATGGAATGACAATGCATTTGCTTTTACAAAGTTTTAGGCTATATTCCGAATCGAAGATCTTTACATCAAAGGACATTTTTCTTCATAAAGCTGCATTTGTTGCCAACTCTTTACATTTCATTTCACACGAAAGTTCCTATATTTACCTAGATATGTCAAATCACAAATGCAGACCATATTGAACTGATTTATTCGTCCAATTATAAATTCTTTATTTCGCTCCTCACGTGAGAGACCTTTGCAGACCCTCTTTTTTCCAAACAATACGCAGCGGCAGACGATTAACTGCAAATTGCATCGCCGTTCTATGTCACCAAATGACTACTAGTCTGACCTTTTTTATATAATAAAAAAAGAAAGAAAGGGAGAAGCGGAGACAAATAACCTTAATTTGTTCAAAGGAGAAACATCAGAAAAAGAAGTCATACGTTCCTCGCAATCTTTTTCACCTGAAAGTTTAATTATTCATACGTGCATGTAAATTGTTGTGTTGGTTCTATATTAGCACATAATATAATCTCTTTCTTATTCTTTATCTCTTCCTCTCCCTCTCTCATTCCCTCTACATATACAGATGACAAACGGGCGTATGGAAATGCATGTTTATAGGCTTGCGAGGCGTAAGTACAGTGAGTCAACCCGGGACGCTACACGTTGGCAGAAATTTCAGCACAACAAAAGCTTGCAGTCATATTCTCCCTCTAGCTTCTCTCCTCACAATTGGGACAGAAACAACCATTATTTTACCTATTCCTTTTCGTTGTTTGCAAACTTTTTTCCCATATTTATTGTGTGCATGTTTTGGGAAAACGCCGTGTCGGTTCGAGAGGAAAGGAAAATACAAACCATCCGCTTTAAAAACAGTAGACTAAATGGCTCTCGGTTCAGTCCTGTTTGGCCGCGTGATAAAGCTTTCGCCTGGCATTCAAGTGAAAGGTTTGGGTTTTTTGAACGTTATGAGAGAAGGCGGAATGGAAGTACATGCTCTCGTTTATGTGTTAATGTTGAGTGTGTGCGCGTGCGTGTGTGTGTATGTGTATGTGTGTGTTTATGTGTGTGTCTGCGTGTGTGCGTGTATGTGTGCACACATGTGTTCATGTATATTGGGGGGGGGGGGGGCTATTTGGAGCAGTTCCTAATGCTGTGTTTTCTGATAGTGTAGACAACTAATGATAGGTGGAGATGGTGAAAGAAAAATTCGTAATAAATGTACCAATGAGTGTATTTTCACCAACAGTCAAACTCTTCATGAATTCTTATTATACGTAGAATTCATTGTACCTTGATTAATAAAGTTAATGAAGAAAGTGAAAATAATAAAAGTGAGAGTGATGATGATAATGATATGAATATGCGATAAGCAAATGATTTTGGTAAATCAATAGAAATGTACTTCCTTCTGTTGATACATTCTCTCACCACCTCTTTCAGCCACTTGAGAACACGAAGCAACCCTTGTACATCAGCTTTATTTTCTCAAATATGACCTGATGTATGAGGACTGAAATGCCCCGTAATTTCCTTCTTTGGACGAAAAAGGGATTTCTTTACGTTCTCCCCTTTGCTGCTTTGGCTCTGAATGCCCGGTTCCTCTTCCTATGCATTTGTTTCCCCATGTTTATCATTTCTTCTGAGTTCAGGTGTGAGCTAGCACCATTTGCCTGCACGTATTCAAACGTATTCACTGTCCATGTTGAAGAGTCACTTTCAATGAGAACTCATTCAAAAAGTTGTATATGTTTAATGTACGCCAATATTATATAATTAGAAAAAAAGCCAAATCTATTGATAGCGTTTTCATTATTCTCTTCTCTGACCGTGTCTGAGCTCTGCTGCCCCATCTTGGAGGATGTAAGTTTCTACGAACCTTTGGGCGCAGGGAACAGAACTCTGATAATCATCCTGTCTATTGCGATAAATTTATTGATATTTCAATGAGGATTTGAAAACATTCATCTGAAGCTCTTGTGGATTGATTCGCATTCTGCATATTCAGAATGTTCCTTTTCTTTATATCTTATTCTGGTTTAAACTTTTCGATGAGTTTCCAATAATTGCTGATTTTTACCCGATAGACACATAATAATACGATGTGCTGAAAACCTTTTTATAACTACAAATATAAATCACAATTGGAATACCCTCTTAAAAGGGAAAAAAGTCACGCACACTAGGACCTCGACCGTTTCTTTAAGGCAAATTCTGTGATCGGTGAAAGGGATTTCGCTTTTGGAAATTTAGCAGACATGCGCCTACCCTTCATTGTGAGGAAAGCAATTCAAACATACATTTTTATGTTTCCTTTTCTCGGCCTCTCATTACCAGACGCCCTCCCAGCATCCCTGAGGAGAAGGACAAGTAATTAAGGAGGAGGAGAAGCGGGGGGGGGGGGGGGGGCCAGACGCTTCGAGTTGTGAATCGGACATGTCTCGCTCTCCAGAGATGAACTTTGGATTTTGTAATTCCTACGCAGGTTCCTTCAGGGCAATACATGATATGATATACTACTCTTTGCACCCTCCCCCTCTTTATCTCTCTCTTTCACTATCTCTCTCTCTTTTTCTCTCCCTTTCCTTTTCTTTCTCCAATTCTCTCTCGCTCTCTCGTTCTCTTTCCCTCTCCCGCCCACTTAATATACATACCAAACCAAAAAGGAACTTTCTCCTTTCTTAACCTCGCTGTCACCAATACCACAGTTCTCCCCACAATAATCACCACAATGGTAATCACCACAATGGTTCAGTTAATTACAATCCAATACATGCATCACCATAGTGTGCCTACTTCAGAAACTTGGCAAATTTGCTGGAAATTTTCGTAAATCAAAATGATTCCGTTCGATCACATAGCATGCGACCGATGGCATGCAAGCGATCGCTTTATCTCCACTGTTTATGGACTGTTCGGATGCAAGTTTATGTTTATTTCGATGCAATGGATTTGCAAATCCGCATTTATTTATATAAGTGTTCAAATAAATTATTTTGATTGAAGTCATCCATTCGATTACTGGTTTTAAAGTATGGCGTTCGGCTTTCCGCATTCAGCTACCTACCAATGGTATTTCAATAGGATATATTCATTGAATAATAAAATGCAACGATTTGATTGCCTCGTTATAAATGCAGTTGCTTTGTTGCTTTGACCAGAATCTGCGGAAAAAAGAAAACCGGACATAGTGCGCAAAGACAGTGCTTTCGAGGATATAAATTGTAAATCTCCTTAATGAAAGCGGAACGGTCTCATGCGCCATAAAGGTCGTGCTCACTTTTCCAATTAAGCGAGAATTTCCTGCATCGTCGCTGTGTTTGCATTCTTGATCAGCATACTGCAACGCCTCTAGCTCGTGGCCTAATTAATATTCTTGGCGACTGAGGATCTGCAACGCCCTGGCGCCGACTGCAGAATGGAATGAGAGAGAGAGAGAGAGAGAGAGAGAGAGAGAGAGAGAGAGAGAGAGAGAGAGAGAGAGAGAGAGAGAGAGAGAGAGAGAGAGAGAGAGAGAGAGAGGGAGAGAGAGAGAAAGTCTAGTATTTATCTACACACATAGATCCTTAGACATATTCACCTGAGCACTCAAATACACACACTCATATTTTCCATGCATTATCCATCAGATTACATTGATTACCAAAAGAAGGGCCCATCTTCACTACTTATAGTATTTCGTATCAATGATGTATTTCCTGTACTATCAACATTATCAACTTTGATGTAATCTTAATGCAGCTTCACTTATCTACCTAACCAATCTAAATCACACATAAATTGTCTACAAGAAAGATAAAAATGTGCGTTTATGTGTGTGTATGCATGTCTGTCAATGCATAAGGTACATAATTACAAAAGACGAAGATGTTTCTTCCTATGATTAATCCCCGATGGCTTTTAACATCAGGAAGCCATCCCTCTCCTCACAAGCAGTTCGTGCTCCCATGATTTAGCATCACCATTCTCAGCTGAAACGGAGATTCAAATACTTTCCTCGCAATGGCTCATTACCGATTACTATTCATTGCTTGTTAACGACAACAGCTTTCTTATAGAACAATTGTTTCTTTTAAAACCAATAAAGAACATGAGACAAGACAACGAATTGTTCGTTTTAGTCACTTATTGAAGTGAATTATCTCATCCAAAGAAATGATTGTGGAATATAGGAAAGCTGGCACCTGATTATCTCATTGCCAAAGGATAGACTGCATCGTATGACAGATAGACAGACAGCCAGAGAAAGAGAGAAATTTGTATTTGTGTGTGTGACAGAAAGAAAGATAATGAAGGAAAACAGCGCGTTTGCAGAAACTGCTAAGAGTGTTAATATTGCAGTCATGCTGGGAGCGGGACGCGTTGCATTTACCTGATCAAGGATTCAACAGGTCGAATTTCGAATTTCGTTTAATGGGAAAAGTTTGCACGGACCCTATTGTTCATGCAAATGCCTCGGTTTGATAAAAGATATATTCATAATCCCTCAAAAGGTGGAAACAATTAAACGTACAGTATGTAGTTGCCTCAGATCAGTGAATTTGAATTTTTCGAAATCCAGGGAACAGTGATTATGAAACATGTGGCATGTGTTTTGTTAAACTAGTGTACGCGAGAGGAAGAGAGAGGAATGTACATAAAAAAACAGAGGCTTAATTCTAAATGTTGCAAAAGCATGTTTTTTTGTTTTTTTTTATTCAGGAAGGCACCCCTCTTTCTACTTTTTATTTTCTTCACAAGACCAGATTGACAAATTTCAGACTATTCCTGTAATCTAGTTAAGTAACTCTAAAAATCCTACCGAAATGTCTTGCTTCATATTCAAAATTGACTCTTGCAACCTTTGTCTCCTAAAGGCAACTTGAAACCCCTTCCGGATGTCGCTGAGGAGCGAAGCTTGTGATTAAAGCAATTTTCGCTCTTCTGATCCGCTGGCCGTCCCGTTACCGGCTTCAACGCGGATAATCCGGCTTTGCGTTCGCGTTGCTTAGACGTTAAGGGATGGAAAAGAAGAGGAGAGTTTTAATGTTTAAGCGAAAGGATGGGAGAGAAAATAAAGTGTCTGGTTGATGATGAAGCTTGAATTTTCCTCATCATTGCAACAGCATTAATGAGAATAGAATAGGAATAAAAAACAAACAAACAAGATAATGATGATGATGATATTGATATTAATGATAATTATAAAAATAAAAGTAATGTACTGTTTGTAGAAATATTGATGTTATCAATAACAATAATCAAATATCAATAACAATGATGACGATAATTATGATATTGATAATAACTGATAATACTGGAAAAAAGACATCATTCCTATCATACTGAAGCTAATGATAATGAATATATTAGTAATACCAATAAAGATCCTCATAGTCATCATCATAATATGTTCTATCAAACGCGCAAAAAACTAAATAGATAAACAAGCATAGAGACATTTGCATTGACACATTTACACGGTTTTGTTTCAAAAAGGTAATTAAAGAACAAGTGAAAATACAATCCCATTCTTTTGTTTATACCATTATTGTATTTGGGCGGTCTTGATGGTTTCTCTCTCTCTCTTTCTCTTTCTTTCCCTCTCTCGCTCTCCCTCCCTCCATCCATCCAACCTCCGCCTCTCTCTCTTTCTCTCTCTTTCTTTCTCTCTCCCTCCCTCCCTTCCTCCCTCCCTCCATCTCTCTCTCCCTCTCTCTTTCTCTCTGTCTCCCCCCCCCCCACTCTTCTCTCTCTCTGTCTCTCCCTCTCCCTCTCTCTCTTTCTCACTTCCTCTCTCTCCCTTGCTTATTATCATTTCCCTCGTTTCTTCTTTCTTAATCTTGAATGTATACTACTAATAATCTCTGTCTTTTTTGCCTCCCCCTCTCCCTTCCTCCCTCCTTGTGGAATAGGTTACAATATATTTTGTGAAAAGACCAACAGACTTCGATAAAGTGACTGATAATAAGAGGAGTTCGTTATTAATAAACTCAGGCGTCTGATAATAACCTGGACCTTTCCTCAGCTTCCATCATCAAGTCGACAGGACAGCTTCCTCGCCGCCATCCGCCTGGACATCCGCTCAGAATAAAGCTTCATACATCCTGATAGAGGAAATGTTCACAGACGACAGCCGGCGACACTTTTCGGCACTTTTTCGAGACTGGCAAACCCTCAGAACCAACGATGATGACACCTTTGGCTATTCCTTTGCACAGGTTCTCAGGTGCGGTCACTTCGAGGGGATTTTTCATTCAAATTCTCCTTTAACTTTGACACGTGCTGCGACAGTCGTAATCTTTTTATACGCCGAGAGAGCGAGCATAAACAGCGCAAGTTTCCCAGCGCTATTGACCAGCGTGAAAAGTTTCCGCTCTTTTGTGGTTCCGGCGAGATGAAGCGAAAGCGAGACCATGTGTGTTCTCAGGGCCAGAGGACGATGGCCATTTGCGGTCAGGAAGGGGCATGGAGGGGCGGAAAGGAGGGACACACATACACCTATATCTATATCTCGCTGTAAATCATATTACGTAGACACGCAAATACCTACATCCATCTAAAGAATTATAATATATATTACTAAACCCGGCATTTCTTTGAATTAATTACTAAGGCTTCCGTGCTATATAGTCCGCGTCAGGGAATTAACTGAATGAGAAAATTTCTAGCGTGTAATTTCTATATTATGGTAATTATCATATACATCGCTATAATTACCTTTCCTATAATCATGATGATAACTTTCAGACTTTTAATTTAAAAAATATATATTGTTTTTGTCATTGCAGGTGTTTTAATATTACCATTATTGATATCACTGTCGTATCATCACTATTATCCAATATTGTTAAAATAGCTATCTATTACAGCTGTTATTACCTTCACAGCAAACAAAGCTCTTCCGCTCACAGCAACAAGCAGCAAGTAATCACACATATTTCCACCAAAGCCTGGAGGAGCAACGCATTATTCTCTCCGCACATGGCTTTCCATCCGACCTACGTAAAGAGGGTACTTTGAGTGGCAAGTTTACATGGTAAAGCTGACTATTTCCGAGTGTAATTTCGCGGGTTGATGATAATGATGATGGAAACATGTTATAGCGATGTATGAAAATGCGAGAGCAATTTATTGCTCCTTCCTGGCAGGAAATTGACAGCCCTTCGGTAGACGCAAACCATATTAGGGCGCCACCGGTATTACCCGCTTAGAGCCCTCACCCTCTCCATCCCCTCGTTTCGTCCATTGCGAGGAGGTGGAGCTGAGAACACAAGCGACCCTTCTCTCTCGAAGTGACTCCCTACGAGGTCTGATGACTGCTGCTTTATGCTTCCTTTGACGGAAAGTGAGACCACTTGACGAGGTCACACTTCACGAGAAAGCGAGATCGTTAATGTTGACTTTCCTTTATTTAAGAATCCTTTCTCGGAAAGGGATAAAAAAAAAAAAAAAATAAAAGTGAATGATGATGGAGGTGGTCATGTTGATCGGAGTTGACGCTAACATGCATGGTCTGCCTTTTCCCTCGGCTCCCTTGGCTCAACGGGATTTTTTTCTTTCTTTTTTTTTTTGACTGCTAGTGAAAAACACCTGCTAGCTTTGGAGGAAATGAAAATAAAAACCAACGGCTTTTACAAACAATAGGTTTAATAGTTCCTGGGTCAATTCTGTTTTTTTTTTTTTTTAAGCGAAAAAAAATCTTCGCTTTCTAATGGGTCCTCTCAAGAGGCAATATCATAGAAAGTTTTTTTGGTGATGATTTGATGATGAGGGTGATGATGATGACAATCATAATGATATATAGATGTTTATATACTATATGTATGTATGCTAATATATATATATATATATATATATATATATATATATATATATATATATATATATATATATATATATATATATATATATATATATATATATATATATATATATATATATATGTATATTATCTATCTATTATCTATCTATCTATCTATCTATATATAATATATATATATATATATATATAATATATATATATATATATATATATATGTATATGTATGTATATATTATATATATATATATATATATAGATATATCTACAGATTTATATATATACATAGATATATATATATACATATATATATATATATATATATATATATATATATATATATATGTATATATATATATATACATATATATATATACATAACATATACAATAGATATATATATATATATATATATATATATATATATATATATATATATATATATATATACCACCAGTCTTAAGAGCATCGTATCATTGTATATACTTTTTTTGTTTTACTTTACTAATTAGCTTGCATATTATGTCTGTACTGCTTTGGATTACTGATTTTCCTGTTTTGTTTGCTATTTAATAAATGATTGTGTTTTTTTGCCTGATTTTTATGGCTTATTTTTTGCATGTAATTGAATAAGTTATTTCTTTTACTTTGTTTTGTTTATGTTCTTTGCAAGACAGTATTTATTTTTTCTGCAAACAACTCAACTAAATTGAGAAAAAAAAAAAAATATTATCCCGCTTTTTCCTCTGGAAATTAATTATCAACTTTTGCCAAAAGATTTTTTATACGGATCATTTCATCTCCGCTAAAGAGTCTTCCATTAATAAAACTTTTAATCGGAGTTTTAGAAATATAATTAAGAGCGAGTTGCTAAATGTACTCTTATTGTCCGGCGAATTTCTTAAGTCACACTTTCCTGGCCTATAAAGTTTGTTTTTTGTTTTTTTCAAATCCAACTAAATGGTAAAGACAGGGTGAGTCTTATACACAGCTTTTACATTGTCCTCTTTTAAATGATACACACACATACGCACACACGTGCGCACGCAAACACACACACACACACACAGTCTTTTTCGACACAGAGTAACAGCTTCGCATTTCGCCGTTATAGGCCTACCCATGGTGACCCATAAGGAACCAATTCTTCTTCTCAATTTTATTTGAAAAATTCAGCATAGACGGAAGAGACCTTGATATTATGTCGTGGATATTCTCAATATCTCTCTCTCCACCTCTCCCTCTCTCTCTTTCTCTCCATCTCTCTTTCTCTCCATCTCTCTCTTTCTATCTCGCCCTCTCTCTCTCTCTACTCTGCTCTTTCTCTGTCTTTTATAGTTTTACAGCTCTAGAGAGGAAATATTTAAGGAAATCTGTGAAGCTATATCTATTTCCACACACATTTACATGTTACATACGCCACTATATACTTGCTTCTCATATCTGTCTAAAGGTACAGCGTCCTTTTTCCTCTGCTGTGATGAAGTAAAAACTCCTTCACGGCATCGGGGTGAACTTCCAACTTCCTTCCAGCGTGAAGCCATTTGAGTCTGAGGGAATCATTAGTCTGCTCTGCCCGTTACACTTAAGTGCGAAGAGTGTGTGGAGACGAGGACAGCAAAGTCGCTGGAAATGGTTTCCAGACAAGAAGTCCGAAGCGACTCTTGGTCTTTCGAAGGACGACTGAGGACTCCGAAGCGACTCTTGGTCCTTCGAGGGACGACTGAGGACTCCGAAGCGACTCTTGGTCCTTCGAGGGACGACTGAGGACTCCGCCGGCGTTAGCGTCATTCGATCCCGTCCGAGTTGGCGCGGTTGCGGTTTTATCGACTTGGTTGTTGGATCGTATTACCCGTCTGTTATTTTCATTCTCTCTGTCGCCAGTCGGAATATTGTATCATATAATTACCATCATGATTGTGATGATGATCTAGTTCAGAATTGTTTATTCTATTCCGTCACCTATCTCTCACTACAGCATAAGAGGAAAGCTACTTCTTTATCTATTCATTCAAGAGCAGAGCCATAGGACACGAAATGGGATTTCCGAAATTAAACGGCGCTTGACTGCGCGAGAAGGAAACTCCGGAAGGGAAAGCCACGCAGAAGAATTGGCAACGCAAAGGAGGAGGAGCTTCAGTCGAACGTGTGATTACTGTCGCTTATCCAGCACAGTGACATGACAATGACAGTAGTGGTAAGAATTATGAAGATAATCAGCTTTAGCGTCATCATTATTCTCGTCACAATTTTCTTTGTGAATGTGAGAGCAATTTTAATTGTCATTATTACGATCATTTGTTAATTTTAACATCTGCACATTGTTTCTTTTCTTTCACTGTCATGATATTTCTGTGACAATTCTATCAAGTCGCAGATTGCTAAGTTATTAAAGGTCGATTATTATATATAAATATATATATATATATATATATATATATATATATATATATATATATATATATTAGGTAAGTAGGAAGATGAATTGACAGATATCTAAAAAAAAAAATCACATGTATAGTTATTTTAGCTTCTGTCAAAAAAAAAAAAAAAAAAAAAAAAAGGCCTTAGAAGGTTTTTCTTTTATTTTTATTATTATTCTTTTAAAATAAAATTTCCATGAAAACAAATTTACTAGACGAAACGGAAAGGAAACCAAAACGTATTGCATTGCAATCTTGCGAATAATATATTTTTTTCTTTTCAGTTACCGTTTGTTATTTGGGCCAAAAATCATTCGATTTGATGTGGTGTCGAGTTACGGAAAGGCCTGACTGAGGACTCGCTTGCATGAGCGGGAGATTGTTCCTGCCAACCTCTGCTCTTCAGTCTTGGAATACTGTTTCACCTTTGCCTTATCGAGGAACGTATTCACAGACTCTCATTCAAACCCTATTGTTATAGGCTCTGAGGACTCACGCAACCCAGAGGAAAAGATTCGAAAGGAGAGGAATGATGAAGGGACATCGGGCGGGGCTGGAGGCGATGTGTGGGCATCCCCGTGTGACATGAAGGCTGCATGTTTGCGTTTTACTAATCTAATTTTGACTTTTGAATACTTGACCCGCAATTTTCATTGTCAGGTTTTATGTCTGACCGCTCACTTTAATTTTGTCTGTCTGTCCGTCTCTTATTTAAACATATAATTTATCCAAAACATATCTTTAACCTCTGAAACCAGTTGCCCTACTAGTCATCAGTAATTTTATATATATATAAAAGTTACACTCACATTAACTGCAGATTTTAATGACATAATTTTTAAATCACAATTTGATATGTATGAAATAAATATTATAATTCTAATTAGCACGAAAAATACGCGTTTCATCTTCTAGCAGCAAATTCCTTCCCTCTCTTTTCCGCTCTCCTTCCCCCTCCTACTTCCTTAATTAATAATTACTACTTACTCTGTCTCTTCTCTACATGACTAATGATTGTATTGCAGAACAACCCATTTGTTATTTTAACCTATAAACATATCATTAAGTAATCAGTTTTGGTTAATCAACAATTATACGTAGTTTTAGGAGACAAAAAGTGGGTTAAGGCACCAAGGAAATCCTTTCTCAAAGCTTACATGATAAAAATACCCGAAATGAAAAGTTCTTGAAAGCTCTGTTCCTCTTTTGGCTCGCAATATAGCACTCATTTTCTTCCCTCTCTTCGACATTTCCTCATTGCAGAAAGCTCGTGCATGGGAATGATGAGAGATAAAAGAGTTGCCCTAAAATGAAGGAAACAAAGACACTTATTCGGAGGCGAGGCAGAAGCAGACGTCATGATCTTATTGGTCTCCGGAGCTGGTGCTTCGAATGAGTCGGCAAATAATTACATGTATATTGGACACTCGGAGTTTAAATTGTTTTTAGGTTAATGACGCTTGTAGACAGACATTGAATCCAATAAGCATATTGTAAATTTGTTTTCCCTTCCTTCCACTATAGAGACAATACCATCGTCACTTCACTGAACTTTTCTTTCGTTGTCCATGATGTATGGACGTAAGCGAAATTGCATTCGTGCTTATCTTACGATCTTTTTTTCTCTCTCTAACTATCTCTCTCTCGTACATACACAATCTTTCATTTCAAAAAGTCTATCAATGTCATTGAGCGAAATTAACATCAGTGCAGAGGCTGACGCGGCCATACTCTGACTCGCCGAATATTATTAATTAAAAGATAAGAAATAATGAATTGATGAATGCGTAATCATGGCTGAGCTGAAAGAGAGGTGTGTTTCAACACAGAATACTTCCTCACTTTTGAGTCAATTTCATCCGCCTCATTCATGGTCTGCACGAACCGAATATTTACAGCACCTCATTTCACCCTTTACGTTTCCGGCATTTCATTCCGTCTCATTAAAGGCCGTGTTTGTGTTTATTTTTGGCCTACTTTTCTTCCGGCTTTGTTTATGCTCACTGGTCTGAGATGCCTTCAATACGTTGTTTCACTCACTGATCAGAGATGAGTATAATTACCATGCAATGGCAATGTCAAGGTTGAAGGAAGTGTGATTCTCAGAGCCGGTTAGAGTCGAGCATCAGGAGACAGGAGGCCCTCGCTCAAGGTACCAGGGAATGAAGATATCAAACTGTAGCAGACGGCGATCACATCCCGACACATCACCACATTGGTTAATTGGAGAGAACCGCCAGCCAATAAGAGCGCAGGTCAAACGGCAGGTCGAGTGGGTAAACACGATGCTCGAGGTTAAAACCTCACGCCGTAACGCCGCCAGAAAAACATTATAGACTTTTTGTTACGAACCGACAAAACCAAAGGATTATTATTGTAACCATCATCATCATCATCTTTAATTTGTAAAACCTAAAACTACACACATTC
This sequence comes from Penaeus japonicus, assembly GCF_977035675.1. Lineage (NCBI taxonomy): Eukaryota > Metazoa > Arthropoda > Malacostraca > Decapoda > Penaeidae > Penaeus > Penaeus japonicus. The sequence goes on along the minus strand of NW_028234409.1, from coordinate 1,378,140 downwards.
GGAAAACAATTAATTTCTTAACCTTGTAACAACCACATGAGAGAAAAAGATTCACACGCAGGCACGTCAATGACACACACACACACACACACACACTGTATATTTTATATCAAACCGAGGAGTGAATTCTGCAACCAAGAAATGGAAATTTCTTTTGAAACGTCATAGCAAAATGACGTCTTGTAGACTGAAAAAAGAGATAAAAAGAAAAGAAAAATTAAAAAGAGAGATAAAAAGACAGAAAAATTAAAAGGTCTAAACACTATTTAGATCAAATGAACAACTTTTAGTCGCCAGCTCTCGTGATAAAAACTTTATTATGCTCTTTTAATCTTTCTTTTTCCCTTACGGAGAGGCTCCTGTCCCTCCTCCGCCCGCAGTGGAGAAGGACGTTCTGACAGATCGCACGAGGCGGTCATTCAATTCGCTTTTTTCTTTTTATCTGACACATACATTTGCTCCCTCCATTGCTGGCAGTTTAAACTTTGCGTGAATATTACTGTAACATCGTTGATCATTAATTGTGGAAGACTAACAGCGATTTCCCTAAAGGACTACTTTGTTTTCGGCGTTGATGTCGCTGGTCTTGTTCATTCACTATTGTGTAGTTTCTCTGTTACCTCTTCCTTTTTCTCGTTTTTTTTTGTTTTTTTTTCTTCTTAACTGACTTTTTTCTTTTTTTTTTTTTTTCTTTTTTTTTTTTTTTTTTGGCCTATTTGCATTTTTGCGCAGTTGCTCTTCTCTCCCTCTGTCACTTTGATTTCAAGTATCTATTTTCAAAAATAAAATTTCGAGAAATTATATGAAATAATAGCCAATTAACATTGAATTTCTTACATGGTTTCTTGGCATAACATAAATATTCATTTATCATTTTGCCGTGAAATTTATTTCTAATATAGCGAAACCCTTGTCGCGGGGTATAAGGCTCCGTAGCCACAATATACTATAATTAGTGGGTTCCTGTCGTATTAATTTCTATGGATTGGTAGCGTGTAGAAATTAAATGACACGCCTGGATAGGTTCTTCGTCTTATCTCACCAAAATTAAGTTGCCATATGAAAAATATAAAACCGTGAAAAAAGAAACCTTAATGAATATTCTTCAGTATCGTATAAAGTATAATATATGAAGACTGGTTCATATTTATAATTAAAAATAAAGAATTATGTCCAGCTCCTATGAAAAATAAATACCGTCAGGAAACAGAACTTAACTTGTATTAATTATTATGGTGATGTGACGCTTCGATGGGCTGAGTCTTCCATCGGCCGGCTAATTAAAAAAAAAATCACACAGGAGGATAGCGAAACACCATTGTCTGGCTGAGAATGGATCTATTTCCCGCTCTACGCGGCTTATATTTATAACTTTCGTGACGTCATAAGCCACGTCGAACATCGATTAATAAAAATAAAATATATACATAAATGCAAAAGAAAAGCCACAAAAATCATACAAAATCATAATCAGGAGACAGTAAAACTGAGAAAATTATTCATTCATACTGTAATAAACTGAGAGAAATTAAAACAGTAAAAATAATGCGTAAAATTGATATTTCTTAAAACAAAAACAAAACCACTGTAGGTGTGGAAAAATAACTAAAAATTAAGGTAAAAATTAATGACAATAAAATATAGCATAACAGGTTAAAGAACTCAAAGATGAAGCGTGAACAATTATGCTTGTAAAAGAATCGCAGACGAAAGTATGGAGTGAAAGGGTAAACTCAAACAAATGCGAATAAAACAAACGAAGCATAAAACAAATAAAAGGCGGACAAAAAGAAGATAAGGTAGCAGCCGAAGATCGTACAGTAAGGCGAAACGCGCGAGACGACGGGAGATGAACGGGAGATGACTGGGAGATGTGAGGCTGCGGGATGCCACCTTACAGTTTCCTCCCCCGCTCTGGGTCGAAACGCAGTGGAGACCTGAAAAATACAAGCAGTCTGAGTCCTGACAGTACACGAAGAGTGGACATGGTATAAAAGTGTGTTCTTTAAAAGTAAGTATAAATATCAAACCAGAAGCTTTGGATACGTATAATAGATGAAAATTATAATATTGCCCTGTAGCCAGAAGTTCCATCATCCATAATGTGAACCTCTTTAAAGTACAAGCAGTGAAATTAGCATCCTTCCCTGCAAAAATTGCATTCTGCAATCCTTTAACAAACCACAGCTAACAGCCATCCTCAAGCCAGAGTGGCACTAGGCCGAATCACACTGGCACAGAGGTCCCTAATGTCTGATAACAGCATCCCTTATTCCTGTGTGGCACTAAGCCAAGAGCTCACAGAAACAAGGTCCCTACACGAGTGCAGCTAACAGCATACCCCATCTCAGTGTGGCATTAAGCCGAGATCGCACTGAAAAATGGGGGTCCCTAAGCACATGGTGTGTCGCAAGTTGGCTGACTGGAATCAGAGAGGGCAGGATCTTGCACACATGACGTCAGGACTGCCACCCATGGATCATCATTTACCGGCTCATCCTCGTCTTCTGGAACAGCATCATCATCTGCATAAGACAGTTCTTCTGGTGGAATGTATGGTCGGAGGTGGTTAAGGTGAGCTCTTAGAACCTTGCTGGAGTCAAGATCCTGGATTTCAAGGGAAACTGGCCCTAACCGTTTGGTAACACGAGCAGGACCCTGCCACTTTGGTCCTAGTGGGCGCGGCACCATCTCCTTGTACCATACCAGCTGCCCTATGTCAGGAGTAAAGGTTCCCCTTGCACGTCTGTTATAGTACCTCCCGTAGACACCTCTTGCATCTCTTGAAGCATTGACGGCTGCACGACGGGCAGTCCTTAGCCTTTCTTGAAAATCTTCATTTTCAGAAAATAATGCTTCATTCGTCAATCCTACTGGAAAATATGAATGTCTCCCTGTGAGCAGATACAATGGCTGTTCTCCGGTTGATCGGTGTATAGCCGAATTGAGTGCTAGACGAAGTTCTGGTACAAACTTTTGCCAAGTTCCTGGTCTATCTCCAACAACTGACCTGAGAGCTGCTTTTACAACACGGTTGGTACGCTCCACAAGGCCATTTGCCTGAGGGTGGTACCTGATGGTGAAATGGTGTGTGGACTGAAGCAACTCAACAAGTTCGCTAAATATCTGTGCAATAAATTGTCTCCCATTGTCAGTTTGGATGACACGAGGTGGACCAAAGTACGTCACCCAGTGGTCCAAGAAAGCTTGGTGCACTCTGGAGGCAGTGATGTCCTTCATTGGAACAATCTGAATGAAGCGTGTATGTTGGTCGACGATGGTTAAGGCCCATTTCATTGGTGCTTGACCTACATCTAGGATATCCATCGAGATTCTCTCTAAGGGGTAAAGAGCAAGAGGTGCTTCTGCCATAGAAACACGCTGAGCAACTCCACGGGATTGTTGGCATGTAAGACATCTTTCCACGTAATTCCTGACATCCTGTAGCATATTAGGCCAGTAGAACATACCACGGAGGTTCTCATAAGTCCTGTGTATCCCTGGATGCATAGCTAGTGGTGGTGTATGTGCTACTTTCAGTGCTGAATTACGTAACTTCTGAGGAACACAGAGCTGGTAGATTATCTTAACAGGCAAGTGCCTCAAACGGTATAAAACTCCATCCTTTAGTTCGAATTCAGACAGGGGTATTGGCAGCTTCCGTCTAGGCACTGTTCCTTCTTGTAGGTAAGACAGGATATCCTTAAACTTGGGATCCTGGCGCTGTTCCTCAGCTAGATTCTCTGCAGATAGGTCATTAACATCTACAGGAGCAATCTGACGTGACAATAGGTCAGGTACATAATTAGTGGGACCTTCCTTATACTTGATATCAAAGTCATAAAATGACAGGTCATGGGCGTATCGTGTCATTCGCGGTGATTTAGTGCGCTGCTTGAAAACATAAACTAGAGGTCGATGATCAGTGAAAACAACAAATTTACGTCCGTACAAATAGGGATCAAATACTCGAACTCCTTCAACCACTGCCAGTGCTTCACAATCAATTGGTGGATATCGTGTCTCAGCATCCCTCAACTTTCTGCTGTAATATGCAATGGCATGAGGTACCTCTTGGTCATCTTTCTGGAGAAGGACAGCTCCAAGAGCAAGACTGCTAGCATCAGTATGGAGCTCAAAGGGTTTTGTGAAATCTGGTTGCTTCAGAATAGGTGCTGTCATAAGTTTCTCCTTCAGTGTTGCAAAAGCTTGCTGCTGCTGCTCTTCCCATTTCCATTGATGTCCCTTTTTCAACAGCAGGTGAAGTGGGGCGGCAATGTTGGCATAACCTTCAATGTGCTTCCGGAAGAAACCAGTTGCACCCAGGAAACGGCGCACTTCTTTAACAGTTCGTGGGGGTGGCGTCTCCAAGATGGCAGCTACTTTGTTATGATCTGGTGCCACGCCTTCGGGAGAGATGGTAAAACCCAGAAAGTTGATGCTTGTGGAGGCAAAAGTACACTTCTCGGCATTCAATTTCAGGCCGGCCACCATCAGCAACTTTAAAGTCTCTTCCAAGTCCTGAAGGTGCTGCTTGAAACCCCGGGAATAGACAACAATATCATCAAGATAAGCCAGAGTGTGGCGCCCAAGCACTGGAGATAATACAAAGTTCATTGTGCGCTGGAAAGTGGTTGGGGCAGTGCTGAGACCAAAGGGTAGACGGCGGAACTGGAACAAGCGGTAGCCGTCGCTAAAGGCCGTCTTAGGTCGGTCATCAGGGTGAACTTCTACACTCCAATAGGCTGCTCTAGCATCCAGTGTTGTGAAAGTATCAGTAGGGCCCAGCTCATCCAGCAATTCATCAATACGAGGCAAAGGGTAGGTGTCTGATGTAGTTACTTGATTAACCCCTTCACTCCGGGCAGTAGAAAACGCTCCTCGCGCCGTATCCGAGCTGCCGGCGCGCGCCAAATTTTAAACGTCGCTACTGAATATGACAAGTTTTAAGCCAAAACCTCTACAAGTTTATAGCCAAAACCTCAACATAATCATCATGTGTTATATATCAAAATATGCATAGTTAACCTCTTCCCCCATATGCATGTGACAAGTTATTTACATGGGTTGGGAGGAAGATGGAAAGAGTGACCTTGGTGGGAGGCCTCACTCAGATAACCACAGAAAACGACTGAAACAGTATGGTAAACTAATCATAATATGTTTTATATTTTTACATAATGTTCCATAAATAAATAATAAAATGATTGCTAGCAGGGCCCATCAATGCCTCCCCTGGTATAAGCAAATCCCACTCTTATGTAATAAATTATTAATAATGAAAGTCAAGTAATATATCGTATCATATCCGACCTCTATTCTGAAAGATCTCGTACAGTATCCGGAAGAAAGAAAACGCAATTCCACCAGAACTGAGCCATGACGCAGTATGCGCGTCCTCGGGTTTGACGCGAGCGCTGCGATGACGCAGTATACGCGTCATCGTGTCGAAGGGGTTAAGCTTGCGGTAGTCCACACAAAATCTCAGTGCTCCCCCCTTTTTCTTCACTAAGACTACAGGACTGAGCCAAGGTGAAGTTGATGGCTCGATTACACCAGCCCTGAGCATGGAGTTGCACTGTTCTCTGATTACATTTCTTGTTGTCTGCGGAAGACGCCACTGGCGTGTGGACACTGGTGCTGCATCTCCTGTCTCAATTCGGTGTTGTATATCTGGAATGTGGCCCACTGTCTCTTCACCTCCATTAAAGAGAACCTGGTAACCTTTAAGAAGTGACTGTATGTCCATCTTTTGGGAATCATCCAAGTGATCAAAGTCAAAAGCTGGACTACCATCTGGAGTTGTATTCTTATCCAATAGGCCAGCAGCCTCGACAGCTGCAAGGGCATGTGATGGTGGCAACTCTCCCGTGAAAAAGTCATAGTTGTCGAACCCAAAGTCTTCCAAACCGTAGGTGCGATCGAATTGGTCTTCCTCCCAATTAAACTCCTCGTCCTGTGTATCATCATCCCAATCTGCAGAATCAGTGGCACCTGATGGACCCTCATCTTGATCAGAATCATCGCCTGGAGAGTATACTTTTTCAATCTCAGCTACCGTCCCCAAACGTGTCCCTTGGGTTAGCCGTATTGTCTTTGCAGTGTCATTCAATGCCCACACAGGGCAATGGCGTCCTGAGACAGTTGTGAGTAGATAGGGCGACACACAAGCAACTGATGCTTGGGGCATGAAGATAACATCTTTCTCACTGGGACCAGACTTAGCAACCGCACCCTCCATGAAGCGCCCAGTGTGTGGTGGGAGCTCCGTCGTCTGTAGGAGGTGGACAGCGGCTGATAATGTCTTAGGTTTAGGCACTGTTAATCCTGGTTCTTCAGAGTCTACATCAATAATACCAATCTGCAGAGAGTGCATATCAGTGTAGGTGACAGGGAATGTACGACCTTCAATGGTAAGATGAGCTGAATCATTCTTGGCATCTGAAGACAAGCTGTATGAAGTTCTCCTGAGAAAGTCCATACCTAGGAGGACATCTCCTGGGAAGCTAATGTTGCACACAGCAACGCGGTGTCGGAGTTCTAACTCTGAATCAAGGCAGAAGGGAAGAGTAACCTCACACAGGGTATCTAGTGGCTTGTTGGACACTCCTCTCAGCACGTGAGTAGGATCTTTGCGGCACAAGTTTCCATGGGGGTCTATAAACTGGAGAGTCCTGGGCTTTAAGATAGTCACTTCAGATCCAGTATCGATGAAGCAGAGGACCGTACTGCCATTAACAATCATTGGCACGAGTGGCCGCCCCGTGCGTCCTGGGGACCTCATGGATGCGACCTTGAGTGTGGGTATGGCTGGCTTGGTACGAGCTCCCTGGGTCATCTTGGCCAGGGGTTCTGGGAGCAGCATCTGCCTGGCACTGACGAAAGGGGCAATCTCTGACAAAATGGCCAGAGCTGCGGCACTCATAGCATCGACGGTTAAACTGTGGGGATGTGGTATCCCTCCTAACTTTTGCACGACATTCTGAGGTATCGTGTGTTGTTAGGCGATGATACTCGCACCATCTCTGGCCAGCAGGACTGGGATTTGGTTGGTTGGTTGCAACTGGCATTGCATACATGTCCCGAGCCCTTGCAGGACGGCTTGGACGTTGGGTCCAGTCTTCTGGTTGATGGACTGTGGAACAGTGTTGGATACCGTGCCGTGAGTTCCAGATTCGCTGAGCTGCTTCGGCAATCTGGGCTGGACTACCATCTTCTTTTATAGCCAAGAAATCACGGAGCCAGGCAGGAAGGCCACTCAAGAATACCCTCTTCACAAGCTGCGATGGGTCACCGATAGCTTCACGGTGATCTCGGTAGCCTTGATAAACGCTGCCTTCAAGTTGGAGGAAAAAGTCCATCGGGGCCTGTCCTGGAACCATCTGGATGTCGTAGAGTACCTTAAAAAAATCAGCAGAAGTATACGTCCCCCTAAACTTGCTTCTGAGTGCTGCTTTAAAAGTACTCCAGTCAGTAATGTTGTCGAACAAAGGGGAGTTGATGATCAACTCGGCTGACCCACGACAGTTTGCCCTGGCTGCTTGAATATACGCCTCTGATGTTGTAGGCTTAATGATGTTTTCGATGGCCCGGATCCATCCTTCCACTTCCTGATTCTTCTTTAGGGGCCGAGAAGCTGACACATCTCCCTTAAAGTGAGGAACAGTCTCTTTGGTGAACACATAGTTCATAGTTGGTGTACTGGAAACCTGTGAGGGCTGACGCTCTGAGTTACCAACTTGACGTGGGGAGAAGCTACGCAGTGAAGGTACCGGGGCAGCATAATGTGGAAGGGATGACACCTGGTTCTGTTGATTTCCTATAGCATCTGCTTGGGAAACTGGTTCTGGAGTTAAAGGCCGGCTCCTGGGAAACGGCTGCAGTGGTTCACTGTTGATGGTTGTGGCGTGTGCCTGGGGAATAGAAACACCAGATCTCTGAGCCATTGGAGCTCTGGTAAGTCTGCGGGCTTCCTCCAGTTCAGAGTTGCGCTGCCGAAGCTGTTGTTGTAACTCCTGAATTTCACCATCTCTTGTACTGCCGTGTGGTGCCAGGGTAGGAAGATCAGTGGCGGCCTGCTGGTAGATTTCTAGCTGTCGCTGGGTTTCGGCTAACTGCTCGGACTTCTCTTCAAGCTGACGACGAAGCTGTTGCACCAATTCATCCCTCTCTGGCTGACGCTCGGTCTGGGAAGTGCTTGCCTCTGCAGGGCAAGGTTGCCGTTCTGCACCATGTCGTTGAAGAGCTTCCTCGTGTTGCTGTAGTCGAAGGTCGCTTTGCTCCTTATACTCCCTAAATTCACCAACCAGAGCATTAATCTTCTCCATAATTTCCTCGAACATGCTGACTTCCGCCACCATAACTTCCACAGCTCGGCTAACGTCTGGATTCGAACCACTAGCACCAGCAACAACACGATCTGACCGGGCTGGAGAAGTCACACGAGACGCAGGCTGACTAGTAGAGCGGGCGTCGCGGCGTTCTAGAAGCTGCTCGTATCTCTCCTGCCTAGTTGTTCCCTTTGGCATACTCGTAAGATACGGCAAAAAAAGACGACAAAATCACTGCACAAAGTCGAATGAAAATCCGCTTGACAGCTATGAAACCCTGTAGCACATTACAAAGTCAACAAAGCACATCACTAAGATACACGGGAGCACTGCAATTCACATAAGTACTAAGATACACGGGAGCACTGCGATTCACATAAGAACGAACATCAGCAAAAGAGACAGCAAAAAAAAGGGAAAAAGAAATCGGTGCTGATAAAAATAAATACGTTAATGTCTTAAACTATATGAGCCACTAAAATCTAGCCAGGCGAGTTGATGGTAAATACGGTAAAAGTCAATAAACTGTAAAAGAAATTATTTAACACAGAACAAATATAAAACATCAACTCTTGATAAAATGTCAATAAAATGACTACCTTGAAATCCTGAAATTAAATGCGAAGATAAAAAAATTGCAAGAAATATGTGGCTCACCAACAACTACAATAAACATGCATGATATAACCTCAAAGAAATAAAAGCTAAGCTGGACGTATTAATGAAGGCAAGGAGATACTTGAAATCCAAACTTAAAAGCAACTTACAGCAGAGATAAAAACACAAAAACATCCAACAAAATGAAAAAGGTTACGTAACAAGTCCCGCCGCTGCACACCAAAATATTCCTGTCGCGGGGTATAAGGCTCCGTAGCCACAATATACTATAATTAGTGGGTTCCTGTCGTATTAATTTCTATGGATTGGTAGCGTGTAGAAATTAAATGACACCCCTGGATAGGTTCTTCGTCTTATCTCACCAAAATTAAGTTGCCATATGAAAAATATAAAACCGTGAAAAAAGAAACCTTAATGAATATTCTTCAGTATTGTATAAAGTATAATATATGAAGACTGGTTCATATTTATAATTAAAAATAAAGAATTATGTCCAGCTCCTATGAAAAATAAATACCGTCAGGAAACAGAACTTAACTTGTATTATTATTATGGTGATGTGACGCTTCGATGGGCTGAGTCTTCCATCGGCCGGCTAATTAAAAAAAATCACACAGGAGGATAGCGAAACACCGTTGTCTGGCTGAGAATGGATCTATTTCCCGCTCAACGCGGCTTATATTTATAACTTTCGTGACGTCATAAGCCACGTCGAACATCGATTAATAAAAATAAAATATATACATAAATGCAAAAGAAAAGCTACAAAAATCATACAAAATTATAATCAGGAGACAGTAAAACTGAGAAAATTATTCATTCATACTGTAATAAACTGAGAGAAATTAAAACAGTAAAAATAATGCGTAAAATTGATATTTCTTAAAACAAAAACAAAGCCACTGTAGGTGTGGAAAAATAACTAAAAATTAAGGCAAAAATTAATGACAATAAAATATAGCATAACAGGTTAAAGAACTCAAAGATGAAGCGTGAACAATTATGCTTGTAAAAGAATCGCAGACGAAAGTATGGAGTGAAAGGGTAAACTCAAACAAATGCGAATAAAACAAACGAAGCATAAAACAAATAAAAGGCGGACAAAAAGAAGATAAGGTAGCAGCCGAAGATCGTACAGTAAGGCGAAACGCGCGAGACGACGGGAGATGAACGGGAGATGACTGGGAGATGTGAGGCTGCGGGATGCCACCTTACACCCTTAATCATGGAAGAGTATAGACTGTACGGAGGGCGTCCCATAGACCAGCCAGACCAAGCCGAGGTGTCAGGAAGTCATCGAACCGCAGTTTATCTTATCATAAAGACAAAGAAGAAAGTGATAGTGTGTTTCATACGGCATGAGGAATATTAAGTGCTACTTAGAATATATTTCGGGTGAAGAATTCGTATTGATAGTTATTTTTATTAAATAAAATAACGGTAATATGGAAATCAAATTAGATAACAATAAGGCAAAAAAGTGAATAAATCATCGTAATAAGAAACGGAGAACGAAAAAGAAGCATGAAAAGAAAACCGACATCATTACGACCACTATGGTTTCTACGACATGATAATTACAAAATAACAGATTGATGATTATATGAGAAAAAATTATGAGATGTAACTGGAGCTTCTAAACATTTAGTCCCTAAATATAATTTATTTAAAATTACTGATGATACAGTGTGTATCTTGGTTTCGGGGAATAAAGACTTAGCGGAACCTTTATATTGGTCGATTATTTTTCATTACTAAAATGTCATTAAACTTCTGGATAGCTCTGGAGTGCATGAAAACATGCGAGGAAGGATTTCCTTGGTGTCTTCTTCACCCATTGTTTTGTCTCCTAAAACTCCAGATGGAAATATACTTCCAATCCCCTCCTTACATAAACGCATGCATATATATATATATATATATATATATATATATATATATATATATATATATATAATATATATATATATATATATATATATATATATATATATATATATATATATATATATATATATATATATATATATATATATATATATATATATATATATATATATATATATATATATATATATTAATATAAATATATATATATATATATATATATATATATATATAATATATATATATATATATATATATATATATATATATATATATATATATATATATATATATATATTAATATATATATATAATATATATAGATAGATATATATATATATATATATGTATATATATATACATATATATAATATATATATATATATATATATATATATATATATATATATATTATATATATATATATATATAATATATATATATATATATATATATATATATATATATATATATATATATAAATTAATAAAACTGCTACAAATTGAAAGGAAAAACTCACTTTTAAAGAAAGTTCCTCATCAGGCGTAAGCAATCCAAAAATGAATATATATGTATATATATATATATATATATATATATATATATATATATATATATATATATATATATATATATATACATATCAGATATCATGCACCTAGTGTCAAGCTCACAACTTTCGCAAGTGGAAAGTCTGTGGCCACAGAGCCTAATTGTGGGATGCGACTCTCCCTTTCCCGGACATTCAGACAGGCTGCCAGAAGACGATCTGCATCCTGTCCATTTTAATTCATGCACACGTTCATTATATAAAGAGAGATTGTTTCATGAATTCAATAAGAGTTTTCGCAGTAACATTTTAATTTAACCCTAAATATTCTTTACAAACAATGTGCAATGAGGTAGAGGGAGAGAGAGAGAGAGAGAGAGAGAGAGAGAGAGAGAGAGAGAGAGAGAGAGAGAGAGAGACAGAGAGAGAGAGAGAGAAAGGGAGCGTAATAGCATGTGTAAGTAAGAAATAAGAGTTTTCCACATTACAAAGTTTTAAAGAATCGAAAAAAAATGTCTGGCATCGTTATCCCTGAGCCAAGATCGCCGTTAGCTTTCCTTCAGCAGAGGAACTTTTGCTATCACTTGTCATCGAGGTCACTTTTGGCTCATTATATTCGACAAATTTAAAAGTTATACTAGAGATTTATAACAGAACTAGGGAGCAAAAACTTCTAAGACTATGAAGAAATATTGAATATGAATTCATGAGTCACTAAGGATTGCAATTCCGGCCACAGGAAAGTCCTGAAGCGAGCGACAAAGCCTCTTCCGTTCGCGCGAAAACGTCCTCTCGCACGGAGCTTCTTCGCAACATAGCTTCTTCCTTCGCAACATGGCTTCTTCCTTCGCAACATAGCTTCTTCCTTCGCAACACAGCTTCTTCCTTCGCAACATAGCTTCTTCCTTCGCAACACAGCTTCTTCCTTCGCAACATAGCTTCTTCCTTCGCAACATAGCTTCTTCCTTCGCAACACAGCTTCTTCCTTCGCAACATAACTTCTTCCTTCGCAACATAGCTTCTTCGCAACATGGCTTCTTCCTTCGCAACATAGCTTCTTCCTTCGCAACATAGCTTCTTCCTTCGCAACATGTGTTTGTGTTTCCCCCTGTCACTCCTCCCCCAAGCCATGCTCACTTTACGTCACGCTGTTACTTATTCCCACACTCACTCGCTGCCCCCGACAACATGCCGAGCAGACTTGTTCTCGTTGAATATTGTCAAGCTAACAAACTGGCAGCATTTAGTTCCGCCCGTGACCTGCAGCGCTACCACATCTTGCTTAGACCTTGCTTAGACACACCGTCCCCTCGGCGGGGGGGGGGGGGGTCAGCCCGGCTGTCCTTGCGCTGTGCAAGAGTCAATTGATCAGTCGCTTCTATCGCTTCTCTCGTTACACTCATATGGATAATCATCATTACCATTCTCAATGTCATTATTATTGCCATTATCATTCTTGCCATCGTCCTTTTTAATGTCATTGTTTTATTGTTTCTGATATCATGATCATCTTTATAATAATGTATTCATATCATTATCATAATATTCTGTAAATAATAAAAGCGGTTATTTTCATATTGCCGAATGAGTAAATTTCATTTACGTCAATACTAAAGAGAAAACAATGCTTTATTTGATGGTCAGTGAAGTCATGACACTGAAACGATTAAATCATCAATCATACGACATCTGTTGCGATTATTTCAGCAGGAATAATTTCACAGAATCCAATGCAGAATTGTGTACAATGGCGCATAACATAATATTACGCATGCGCGCGCGCACACACACACACACACACAGAAAAAAAAATCACATTCATATATTCCCTCCTAAAATAAACGATACATATCTGCTATCATCATATAAAGTATCTGAATCTCCCTGCCTCTTTAGAAGTGGAGTGGACCGAGGCCTTTGACCGACACCCTAATTAGCCGTCGGAACATCCAGGAAGGAAAGAAATCTCGCTCCCCTTCTCCCTTTCCCTCTTCCTCTCCCGTTCTTTCTTTCTCCCTTTTCAAAGACGATGCGACGCAGACAACGACGAAAGGGAATGTTAGATCGTCTTCGTCGAGGGACACCGAGGGCTTTTAATCATTCTCATAACTGCCTCTTTCTGCAGCTCAAGATAAAGAGAGGAAGGGCGGTGACCTTCTGCCTTGAGCTCTTTGCAGCTCTTCCCATTGCGAGGCCAGAAGCGGAGAGGAAATAAATATTTGGTAAACGGCAGACAAAGCAATAGGTTTGATGTCGGACACATCTTTGCTTACATATTCATAACCATAAAGCATAATCACTTTTCTGTGTTAAATAATAGCCCTTTGAATCTCATTAGGTACTATTTTCTTTCCTTCTATTTCCTCATTATTTCCCTAAATTGAAGTCACTATTATGTAAAAAGAAATAAAAAATAAAAAGGTTCGTTCTGACATAGTCATCAATGACTCCAAAGCAAAATAAACACATGAATTACAATCACAGTCTTTCAATGCTGAAAATGTTTGAATTCATTTGACAATCACCCAGGGACGTGCATCACATAAAAGACAAAACAAATAAAATTTAAAATCCTATGGCAGCATCAATTGATTGTCACTTCTAATAAAGCAATTTAAGGTTTTACAAATAAATCTTGAGACGTGCAGGAACCATGTCCTCTCTCCCTCCTTTCCCCCTCTCCCCCTCTGCCCTCGTCATCCCACTGCAATAACAGCATCTCATCACCCTCGTCAGGTCACCTCCTCCTTCGCTTTAGTGTTTGCCGAGTTTCAAAACGAGGTCATCAGCGCCAGCCTGACCCCATCAAAGGTTGGTTCCTTCTCTTCCGTGGAAAAAGTTTCGTGATTCCCGAAATGAAACGGCGCTTGACTGGACCAGAAGGGAACTCCGGAAGGGAAGCCACGCGGGAGGAACAGACAACGCAAAGGAGGAGGATCTTCAGTCGATCGGTTCCATTGCTGTTGCATAACACATACAGTGAGGATGACAGTGGCAGTAGTGGCAATTCCGATAATGACAGTCAGAATGAGTATCATCATTATTACCATCACAATTTCGTTATGATTGGGATAGTAATTAGCACTATCATTATCGATGTCATTTGTCGATTTTAACATTTTCATATTGTTTTTTTTTTTTTTTTTTCACTGTCACACGATTTCTGTTTATTTCTATTGATTTGCAGACTGCAAACTTCTAGAGAGCTAGTCATAATAATGATGAAAAAAAGATAGATAGACACATTGATTCATCTTAATATACCCCTACTGGATATAAATATCAGCCTTTTCTGCTGAACATTTTTTCAATATAACAACAACGAATACAAGTATCTTTAGCAATTACAAGAAAAAGAAATTGTCTTTTTTTTACAGACATACAAAACGGAAAACCATACATACAGCATTGCCAATTTGCCAGAGACATCACTTTCCTCTTTTCAGTCACTTATTGTTATTTGGAAGGATGACATATGTATAAGCTTTTCAAATGTGCATCAGTCATATGTCGTAAAGGGCACTCAACATTATTTATATGCCTGTTTATATCTAGTGTATATGTAAACACACACACACACACACACACACACACACACACACACACACACACACACACACACACACACACACACACACGCACAGAGCCTGTTGCAGATGACACGAGTTGCTTTGGTTGAGCGTTCTTCTCCTGCACTTCGACCCCTCGTCCTCGACTCAATTGCTGGAGGATCGTGGGCCAGTTAGTGCTTTTCAGACTTCGTGGAGGTATGTGCTGTGTCTCAGCATAAATTCCAGGCTGCATTTCTGCTGTCTGTTATCATCTCTGACTAATGAGCACTATTGATTTTTGTAGATTGCTTTTTCAACATAATGGTTCTCTTTCATTACATTTACCATGTTTCTTTGCAATAAATAGCTTCCTTTTTATCTAAATTACTTAATAGTCCTATCTTGAAAAACAACGCTAACAAGAAACGAAAGATGAGATAGAAACTGGTATAGAAGGAAGAAAATTCATCAGCCATTCTATTACTGATGTTTGTTCTGACAGAAAGTGGCTGCTTACCTGCAGAAGTGTGTGGATTCGCTCGGAATCCAAGGAACACGTGTACATTACCTTTACTTTCCGAATAGATCTGTAAGAATCTAGTAATGGTCTGAGATGTAAAATTTGTAAATAAATAAGATTACGCAGTAGCGTTAACGTGCACTTTACATAACTCTTGTTTCTTTTATCCTTCGTGTATACTAATCGTCGATAGATTTTGTAATCTGGCAAAAGACACAGGAACTGGCTCCCAAAAAAGAAGTAGCGAGGCAGCAGAATTAAGAATTCTTTACCGGAAGGGAAGGAAAAGAAAAAGTAAGTTGTAGCCTGTACCGGAAACGCCCCTGCACCAAAGAAATTGATCATTTTTAAAAGAAAGAAGATATCAATCTCTCTCTCTCTCCTTCTCTCTCTATCTCCCTCTCTTTTTGTTTCAGTCACAGAGAAAGGGAGGACGAAAATGGTTTCAACATCACCATCACCATCATTTTCATTCTCATCATAACACAATAAAAAGCAGGAATCCATATCACAAAAGCCACAATGATTCCACATCCGAAGACGCATCCAGAGGCTTCTCTCGCCGCCGGACGGGAAGCGAGCGAAGTCTTTCCTTCGCGAACCTCGGCTCCGGCGAACTCCCTCGGAGGGAGGGAAGGAGGTTCCTGCTGGTGCTCCTTAAGCCTTAGGGATTGACTGTGCGGCTGAAAGAAATAGAGAAAGAAATGCTCCTGCAACTTTTTAAATCAACATCTGAACGCCGAGTTTTTGTTATCCTCTTTGTGTGTTGTGTAATCCTTATCTTTTTCCTTTATTCTGCTGTTTGTAGTATTAAACCTTACGATTACTCAGGTGAAGAATCAGTACTGTACAAATGCCCAGAAAGGAATGCAAACCCATATTTTCCACCAACGTATAATCGGAATAATGGCGCAGTGTATTCCTGTGATTCTCCGGTGACGGAGGAACCACGTAGGCCTATTGCCTTTGCGGAATCTTCGGTTCTCTTCATGGAAGAAAACGCGTGTGTGTGTGTGTGTGTGTGTGTGTGTGTGTGTGTGTGTGTGTATGTGTGTTTGTGTGTGTGTGTGAGTTTGTGTGTGTGTGTGTGTGTGTGTGAGTTTGTGTGTGTGTGTGTGTGTATGTGTGTTTGTGCGTGTGTGTGTGTGCCATGCACGTGTACATCATATCTGCCCATGCGTATGTATATGTGAATATCTTATGTCACACGACATACAGTTCAGGACACGCGTTTTACGAAAGCATTCGTGAATTACTGTTACCTAATCCTTATCTTCTGTCAAATAATGCAGCGTGAGTGGCGCCTGCAACGATAAAGATGAACCTTCTGATCCTTTCGTTATTGTCCGACGCGTTTCTTCGCAGAATTTGCGCCGAGTGTATTGCTCCTGAAGCAGTGACAAAGTGCCTGAGCCAAGGGGAGTGAACGACTCGGTGAAAATATTGATAATGTAATTGATAATAATTAATAAATGGTCCTCATCAGTATTTTTTTATTGGCTATATTAAAAGAAATAGCATAATAAAAGCCAAAGTATATAAATCAGGAAAAAGACAGATTTTTTTTTTTTTTTATGTGAACACAAAGCTGTATGAATAGAATCAATTATAAACTCATGTAGATTAAGAATGTATCAGATATTTTCGCTTTGAGTCACAATGTCCTTTTTTACAATTCTTTATCTAGTAAACAGCTGTTTCTCTGTAAGATCTAGTCTCTCCTTCCTCTAAATAATTCTAAACCGAACATCTGAGTATCCTGCTCGCCGTATCATTACACTCGAACCATTTGCCTTTCCATATATGAGGGGGGGTTCGCCCAGAAGCAACCATTATCTCATAAGAGCATACGACAACGGGGGAAGCATGATCCAGTCCCCCTGTTACACGGGGCTTTGTGTGCCCTCTGACGAGCTCTTTCTGTCGGACCCCGCCTTCACTTGCGGTATAGGTAACGGAGATGACAGTCTTGTCGCAAATGTATGGGTAAAATGTCCTCCTGCCTTTTTAATGCCAAAAGTGATATCAGGGAGAGTTGGTTGGCTGTACCTGATTTGACTCTCTCTCTCTCTTTCTCTTTCTCTCTCTCTCTCTCTCTCTCTCTCTCTCTCTCTCTCTCTCTCTCTCTCTCTCTCTCTCTCTCTCTCTCTCTCTCTCTCTCTCTCTCTCTGTGTGTGTGTTTGTTGACGGCATATTGCTTTAAAAGTAGAAAAAATATAAAGACGGTTAAAGATATGCCTAATGATGTTACACATCATTAGAAGAATATGTTCAATCGACCAGTCTCTCTTCATAGGACGCCCTGAAAACTCATTGCCTGGATCAGTGAGGAACTAACTTCGCGAGTGTTACTACGACACTAAACCCTAGCAATATTTCTTATACTCGTATATATATATATATATACATATATATATATATACATATATATATATATGTATGTATATATATATATATATATATATATATATATATATATATATATACAAGCCTAATACCAATGCAGTTCTCTGAAATTTAGAAGTTTAGGCACATTTTAAGGCTGAGTAATCAAACGAGAGAGAGAGAGAGAGAGAGAGAGAGAGAGAGAGAGAGAGAGAGAAACTCAATACCCTGTCTATAAAGATAATTGACCGGTATTTTCGTAGAACTTTTTCACATCAGGAGATCATGTTATATCTGAAATAGGGATTGCAACGATGATGCTCCTTCAGCCAAAGGGGTATAGTCGGTACACGCTGTGTTATCGCCATTACAAGGGCATTATGGCTCTTCCAACGGCCGCTCTCCCGCCCTTCCTGCGGGAAGTCGTACACTTGCAAGAGATTTTCAGAATTCAA
>NW_028234409.1:1352344-1354844 GCF_977035675.1 Penaeus japonicus | reverse complement strand
ATTTATTTCAGTTTGTTTTTGCTTTCTGCATCTTGGGATCGTTCTAATGTGGTGTATGGATATAAATATATATATATATATATATATATATATATATATATATATATATATATATGTATGTATATATATATATATATATATATATATATATATATATATATATATATATATATATATACATATATATATATATGGAAATGGTGATGATCATCACAATAATAAAGATGGAATCATCTGTAGTCAAATAAGCAGCACTTGATATTGAAGGAAAGAACCCAGAAGCAAACGACACGCGTCTGTCCCTTCAGAGGAAACGAAGGAAAGGGGAGAAGAACACGGAGAGGAAACGAAGGAAAGGGGAGAAGAACACGGAGAGGAAACGAAGGAAAGGGGAGAAGAACACGGAGAGGAAACGAAGGAAAGGGGAGAAGAACACGGAGAGGAAACGAAGGAAAGGGGAGAAGAACACGGAGGGGAAACGAAGGAAAGGGGAGAAGAACGCGGAGAGGAAACGAAGGAAAGGGGAGAAGAACACGGAGAGGAGCAGATGAGTATGATGTGTCTTTCCTGAAATCATTCCCTAGAAAACGCTTTCGTCATCTTCTGGGTGCGCGTTCGGACGATGGTCACAAGGCGAACTCAGCGCCGCTGCCGACCTTTGTCTTCGCGAGACCGCACCAACCGTACGTCTCAGTTGCAGAGCGCCCGGCAAACGCTCCGCTGCCTTCGCCAAACACAGACTTGGAATTCTTCGCATTTAGGATAAAAACAGTACAAAGAAAGGGTCCTTGTCAAAATGTATTGCAGAAATTTCTTCGGAAATTGCCATGAAAAGAGAATAAAAGTTTTAACTTTTGCTTACTATTGTTGTTCATGTCCCAGACGAAGGGGCTTTGCTACTTTAGAAAAAGTATGTTTAGTTTCATTTCTACTTGTAATGCAGTTAAACAGATTGAACAGATGCTTCGAGTTTGTTTTTTTTTTCGTATCATTTGGCTTTTCCGCAGTGGGTTTAACATGTTCCCGAAGGAAATTCAATAAATCAAAGAGCATCATTCACCTCATGTAAGCAAGCGCTTGTGCTTCCGCCTTCCCTTGAGATGTCGCGATGGAAGTGACAAATCTCTTCCTCATTTCCTCGGCGTCTGAGGTGAGGGCGAGGCAACTGCCGGGGGAGACGACTGCCTTTCTGGAGCCAAGGAGCGACCCGGGGATTCCATGGCGCCATTAGGTTAGTATCCTTCCTATTGCTGTTTCTTGTCACCGTTATTTTATTCGTTGTTTTGGCGGTTATGATTGTTATTATCATTATTACTGTTTTTTTTCTCTCTATTGCTGCTGTTGTTTATCATTATCGTGATTTTCATATCATCTTTTTGTCACATATTATGGTTATCATCATTCTTATCGTTTTATTCATCATCACAACATTAAGAAAGTGAAAGAAGGAATGGAAACGATAAAAAAAAACTTTTTAAATGTATTTTTGTGATATTTTGCTCTTCATTTATATTCTACTCATTTGGTAATTAATAATTTGAACTTGTTTTGTGTGGAGGGTTATTTTCTCCATGTCGGGTTGTCTCTCGGCAGGTGATCCATGCGGCACACATGAACATGCAGACATCCACATATGTAAGCACACGAGCTTCTCCCTCTCATGTCGGTCTGGGAAACATAACGTTTTTGTTTAACGACGATATAAATCTTGGGTGGTTTTGCGTAGACAATTTGATTTTGGGTAATTTGGAAGCACTAGTTTGTTTCTCTGGCTTATTACAAATTTCTTAAATTAAATACCATGGTCTGTCAGTATGTTCATTGAAAAAATATTTGTTACAGAAGATTTTATAGGGACTAGTAAAAAAAAAATGTATATATATATATTTAAAAGTACTGCTGACGAGCCGTTACCCTCCTTCTGGAGGTGTGTGGTATTATGTTATTTATTAAAGAAAAGTACACAAAGTTAATTGCGCACTTAACTGACTCCGCCCTTCTTACCTCACCAATGACAAACTGGCTCACCACACACCAACATGCTTTCCATTTCAGTCATGTCCGCGAGTCAAATGCCCAACGGAATCAAACATCGAATGTAGAAAGTAGAAACTAATCTGACTTGCACACTATAATAGTGAAAGCCACCTTGCTATCTAGTGGTTATCATGTAGTGCTTGATTTCTGTGCTAATTTCAACATGCATCCACTATCTGAGAAGACATATTTTGAAATTGCCAAGGAGGTAGAGGAGAAGAAAGCAGCCGGAGGTGAAACATACGGGCCCGGGATTGCGGCGGTGGACCCGTAGAACACCTGTTTGGTGAGCATTGCCAATGAGGAGAGGAAAGAAGCTCATTGCTGGTAAAACAAAACCCCCTCCAAGGATTTGGTAAAGGGAAGACACTCCAGCAGTGAGGCATTTCGCCGGTAAAAGCGCAAAAACGATGCTGAACAAGGCACTTCTGAACACGACACCATGGTGGGTCAGTGGTGTTTT
>NW_028234409.1:1332344-1334844 GCF_977035675.1 Penaeus japonicus | reverse complement strand
TCGGTGATAAAACAGAAGGCGACTATACTACATGTGTGGGAATTTGAGGCGATATGCATCTGGCCATTTCCAGATGTATAAACAGATGGAGAGATACATACGGACTGTGCGATTACATCTAGTTATGCACATTCACAAATAATTACATCATCAAGCATGAATACAAACATACATACTTGCATCTACATGTCTTTTCTATCTTAATTTCTTTAATTATTACATTCGTCGGTATAAGAACACGTGCATTATTAACGCAAAACCTGGGAAGGAGTCAAAGCACCGGCATTTCTGGCCTTATTGTCAAATCCTTTCCGTTTAGGCATAAGATAAATGTTGATATATTTGAAAGGTGATGACGATGATAGGGAGGACGACGATATTTTCATTATTATTATCATTGTTTTCATTAATATTATTATCGCTATTATTATTAATATCATTTGTATTATTATTACTATCATTATTGCTATTATCATTATCATTAGTCCTTTATTTCATAATCCCTTCCCTTGCTCTCCTTTCACTCTCCCCCTTCGACCCTTAATGTTACTGCAACTTTTTTCATTGTCCATCATTTTCTCTCTCTCTCTCATTTCACCCCCCTGCCACTATCTCTCTCTCTCTCTTTCTCCTACCTCTAACCTACATACGCACAAACACTCCATAATATAGCCAACGTTTTTGCTTATGAGATGCCACGCGTGTAAGTATGTGCTTCCACACTTGGACTATTATGCAAATCCTTTTCCCCTTCGACCTTCGCAAGCATTCAGTCGTAAAGCCTTCTACCCTGGAAGGTTTACTGGCTGTATTACTTGCTAGACACCCAGTCAAGGTCGGGAGGGGGCGGGGAAGAGAGAGAGAGAGAGAGAGAGAGAGAGAGAGAGAGAGAGAAAGAGAGAGAGAGAGAGACTGGATTTTGTGGAAGCAGATAAGACGAAATCTCGGATTTCGTGAAAAGCACCACAAGCAATTCAGAACGATTCCAAGATGCAGGAGGCAATGATACTCTGAAATAATTCGGGTTTACTACTTGGGAAGCTCCAGGAATGCAACTTGTATCCTGCGTTGCAATTGAGATGCATATTAGCATATTAATTGGGTAATGATACTGCTCGGACTATTAGCGCATTGAATGAATATGTTGTATAGGGGAAGCCCCTTCAATCTGAATATTTTTCTTATCTTGTTATTAAGGTTAACAACAAAATAACTACATACGCCCACATGAATATACAGTATCTAAATCATATGCATTAATAATCAATAAACAAAATCGAAAAAGACCGAAAGACGAATGATTGTGATGAGATCAGTCAACACGGAGACAATTCTTAGACTGATAATGAAACAGCAACCAAACGCCGACGGAATCATCGAAGAGCATCATTCCTCTCGTGCAGGAACTTGTGCAATCCTCCTTGCATGCAATCCCCCTTCCCTTGAGATGTTGCAATGGAAATTACAATATATCTTCCTCATTTCCTCGGCGTCTGAGGTGAGGGGAGGCAGCTGCCGGAGGAGACGACCGCCTTCCTGAATACCCAAGGAGCGACCCGGGGATTCCATGATCATTAGGATTGGGAGTGAGTGATGATGAGTAACATTGTGGGAGTTGAATTACGTTATTAATTAGTGTAATTACTACTGGTAAGGATATTAAAGTGTCAGTTACATTTAACTTTTTACTTTTATATTTTACGTTTTACTCTTAACATCACAAAACTTGTCAGTGATTCATAGTGACAATATTAAAAAAGAAAGACCATAATCACTAAAGCCTTACACGCAAAATAATCTCCACCGAAACTGTGTTATATCAGATTGTCTCGGGACGTGAGCGAATAACTTTTAAAATCACTCTCCTCCGATTAACGACCTGGTATGGCCGTATTTCCAGTGAGGCGTGACCTGCGCGCAAACTGACCTCAAGGGATCAGGTCTGGACGGGAAACATTTCTCTCATTTTCTCCTTCGATTCTCCTCCTTTGTACTTCGGGAGAGTCAGTCTTTGAAGAACCTTGGGTCCTTGGTGAGCGGAAAAATTGCGCTTCTTTCAGTGTAATACGTTCTGCCTTATTGTAAATTCTGCTCAGAGGTGACACAGTGTACAGATTTCATATTGATTGCAACAGCGCCATATAAGAAGCTGATCACTTCACAGAAGTTTGGCAGTTGGCAGGCGCAGGAGAGAAGCATATCCGAACTTCACGCATCGGGAAGAAGTTATTCTTTCGGCGTGCGGAGGCTGAGCAGTGTAAAGCTTCCAACAGACATTGACCTTCAAATACTGGAGTAGGAATTGGTTGAAGGAACTACAGAAGCAGGGATTAAAGATCACGGTCGAGCCTGGGAGCGTGGATGAGTCGGGAATAAATGTGGGATGCGAGAATGTTCCTTTCCTTCGTGCGGACTGTGCAGACGTCAGTCATTGGCTGAATGGATGATATTGTGATTCGATTTGATCCATGAAATGCTGAGCTCTTGAAGGATAACCATT
>NW_028234409.1:1326172-1327244 GCF_977035675.1 Penaeus japonicus | reverse complement strand
TTTTTTTTTTTTTTTTTTTTTTGTTTTTTTATTTATTTTTTCAACGAACAATATACGAAGGCGTCCTAATTAGTGGTTACCCCGCAGAAAAAAGAAAATTTATTCGCTCTTTTATTATTAACGCATGAATGTTTTTACTATTAATTTTGACAAAATGTGTGGACTAGTCCTGGCCACGGAGGAAAAACCAACTGGAGCAAAGGTTTTAAATGTCAAACGACTGTGATTTCATTTTCCATTTTGCATTCATTGAAAAAACAAGGAAAGAAATTTTCGATCCGTTTAAATCTGGCGGTGTATTGATAATACTTCATCTTACCATCATTTTCTTTTCCTCTAATAATTTATTTGATGACTATTATTCAATAATATACATTAATTGAGGCAAAGACACACAACACACCACACACACAACACAATACAAACACAAACACAAACTCATACACACACCCATAAAAATGGGCGCATTGAAAGAGAGACGAGAGAGCGAGAGAGAGAGAATGATACTGAGATAGAGAGAGAGAGAGAGAGAGGAGAGAGAGAGAGAGAGGGAGAGAGAGTAGAGAAGAGAAGAGAAGAGAGATAGAGAGGAGAGAGAGAGAGAGAGGAGAGAAGAGAGAGAGAGAGAGAGTGAGAGAGAGAGAGAGAGATCCAAGCAATAGGGAAACATGAAATACTACAAACTTTGCTTTCCCACGAGTCAACACGGGGCGGACGCGCCTCGTGATGGGCCCAAGTCAAAACCTTCCTCTTGAGTGAGAGGCAGACAGGAAAAGAGAAGAAAACAAACGGCTGCGAGGAAAATTCTACTCGATCGTAAGAGATGTGCAAGTGGCTGCTTATGTCGAGAGCGAGTGTTGCAAACATAACTGGCATTGGAACTCAGATGAGGAGAAGGAGCGAGGAGGGGGTTTGGGTAACACTGTGTTCACTATAATCTTTGGGTGTTCTAAAGTTGGACCGATAATAAATGATTCTCGAAACATCAAGGCAAGATATGCGAAACTGAAAACACTGCAGGAAACGTTTTTGTCATTGCATCAAGGATTTTACAGAAAAAAATTTAACTACT
>NW_028234409.1:1318672-1321172 GCF_977035675.1 Penaeus japonicus | reverse complement strand
TTGGTCGAAAAAAGTGTGGTCAGTGTGTTGCTGCAAGTGGGCACTGCGGTGGAAGTAGGTGTCCATTATGTGGCAGAGGGCGTGGGAAGTGTAAAGCTACTTAAAGACGCAACTGCTGTAGTAAGATATAAATCTAATGGGGAATATAACTAACGAGCGTTTGGTGGCAACATGGTGCTTACTGTGTGGTGGACCAGGAGAGTAGTGTCAGGTTGCCAAAGATGTAGTAAAGAATGCCTGTGTTCATAAAAGGTTGTACCGTGTGAAATCATATATTTGCTGTGTGCTAGATGGTGATATTGTGAAGAACAATAAAAAACTAAAATATTTTTTTTTCATCATCTTTGATGATGAAAATAAAAACGAGTGGCAGGGAAAGCCATTCTGCGGAGTGCACTGTGCACGCAGTTTATTGCTAGTCTGTCATTTAGGTCGGCGGGGTAGTGCGTTTTTATTACACTGGTCTTTCAGTGTTACAGAATACGAGAAGGATGATGTCATTTCCTTCATCAGGTGTTTTCTTTATATTTGAAACAATAAGAAGAGAAGAGCATAACACTAACTCTGCATGTGGAAGAAAAAAAATCCCTATTAAAAGCTACAGGGAGGAAATATGGTCAGGAGAACGCATTCCGATGCTGAAATATGGTTCGTTGAGATGGATCTCTGGAGTTACTAGTACGGAGGCTCCTACACTCGAAAGGTGCTTGGCAATATTGGAGCGGGTAAAAAAAAAAAATAATAATAATAATAATAAATAAATAAATAAAATATATAAAATAAAAAACGCTGGATTATCTAGACATATATGACCAAACAAATATATAAGGTTGACTTCTCTTACCAGTAACCTGACATGGGATGATAATGTTTTCAATAATGCAGTATCAGGCAAATAGAAACAAACAACAAGAGCCTCGAAAATGAATAATGTAATCAAGTTCTATTCAATTTCTAAGCTTCAATTAAAACTTTATGTTGTAAAAGTAGAGGCGGACGAGTAATAATATAATTAATGCCAAACTTTATAGAGGGTTTTTGTTTGATACAACTGACTTCGGTGTTCTATTCAATACATCAGCGGGACAGATTTAGTGAATGTTATGAGCCGACGCCGAGAAAGAGAGTTAGAGAGAGGAAAAGTGAGGAAGAAACACTCCTCCGGTTTCGACGAGGCTCTTTCTTACTTGGCGTAACTGAGGAAAAACTCGGCCGCTACTATCTCTCTCTCTCTCTCTCTCTCACACACACACACACAGAGAGAGAGAGAGAGAGAGAGAGAGAGAGAGAGAGAGAGAGAGAGAGAGAGAGAGAGAGAGAGAGAGAGAGAGAGAGAGAGAGAGAGAGAGAGAGAGAGAGAGAGAGAGAGAGAGGAGAGAGAGAGAGGGAGAGAGAGAGAGAGAGAGCGGGGAGATTTGTACAAGAATTTTCTGTTTTGGGTAATTTATCAATCAAGACAATCCCTTGAAAGAACTGACAGGAAATTGCATATTGATCTTTTTCTATTACTTTTTGCCTGTTGTATCATTTTGATGTGAAAACAGAGCAGGTCAAGAGCAGGCTCTGCATCGCAAGCACACACAAGCACACCCTCATCTTCCCCCACAACACCACGAGATACGAGGCAGAGCGACAGACCGGCCGCTGGAACTTGTCATGAGTGACGCTGACACAATGACACGCGAGCGGGGAATGGAGCCACGACGGCAAGAGACACCGAATTCATTTCCAAAACAAATTGCATATTGTCTGGCATCGCCCATGGCATGAAGGGGGAAAAGGCAGTGTGGATGTATATGTAGACAGAGGTAAATATGGATATAAATAATAAGGACTGAGATATGTTTAAGAACGAGAACGATCATTGCATGGATTCGTGGAACTCACATTTTGTTATCATATTATTAGGAACTGAACACTGGCAGAAATAGGATTCCCACTCGAAAGCGAGAACGAACACAGAGAATCAAACAAAGTGACGAAAGGCGACCTTAGGAAGGGTTTCCATCGTCACAACCGCCACTTGACATCCCGAGACATCCCACGAGGAGGAAGGACCTGAGGCGGAAGGAATCAATCACTCGGCGTTCGTTTACTGGCAATGTACTCCATCCGATCTTGGTAGAGTTGATGTAGATTAATCAGCTAAAGGAATCAATACTGATCAATCAAATCTTCCGCCATGAAGTCAGCGCGTTTCCTTTATTATGACTTCTACTCAATGGTATTATTCGATACAAATCGTTGTAATTTTCATGATAACGACGATGCACAGTGAATACGTGACACGCCTGACGTATTACGTACCTGCTGCAACGTGCTTGAGCAAAACAGACTCTGTGATTTATTGTATCTTAAAAATATATGTTTATATACTCTGCTTCATCTCTCTCTGTTTCTTCTAAGTAATTCAGGATCGATTTCCGAGTTCCCTACTGCATAATGATATTGAATATATTTTTTTATGGATCAGGATTACCTTGTATACAGAATTAAATTG
>NW_028234409.1:1306172-1316172 GCF_977035675.1 Penaeus japonicus | reverse complement strand
GAGTAACCTGAGCACCCAATGTCATAGCTTAGATCCCATAGGTGATCAGTGCAACACAGGCGATCTCTCTCTCTCTCTCTCTCTCTCTCTCTCTCTCTCTCTCTCTCTCTCGCTCTCTCTAAGTGGCTCCTTACGCGAGGGGCTGATAACCGTTGCATCGAGTTTCCTTTTATGGAGAGTGAGATCACTTGACGAGGTCACATTGCACGAGAAACCGAGATCGTTACGAGTGTTCATTCCTCGGTTGATGTTGACTTTCCCTCCTTCACTTAAGGGGCGTTACCTACGGATCCTTTTCTCGGAAAGAGGCAAAAGAGTAAATGTAATGACGATGGTCTCTCTCTTTCTCTATATATGTACTGGTGACAACTAGACCATGCAATTCATAAGCAAACTCGAGTAGATCATATTGCCAAATATTTCAATCAAAACTAACGCCAGCATCCATGGCCTGCCTTTACCTTCGCCTCTCTCGGTTTAACAGAACGAAGCATTTTTTTTTTCTTTCTTATTTTCTTCCGTTTTACTTTCGTGAAAAACCTGCCAGCTCTAGAGGAAACGAAAATAATCGAATTTTACTTACAATAGGCTAAATGGTTCTTGGGTCAGTGTTGCCAACTGTAAGGACATGTCATGGATTTATTTCGCTTACTCACACGTAACATTCTGGGCGCAGTAATGTCCAGGTCGATGCACGCATTCGACAATGTACAAAGGCAGGCGCTTTTCGTCGTTTGGTCCAAGAACAAGATATTGGGCGCAAAAAAAAGGAGAAAATCGCATCGACATTCCCGTTAGGTCTCCACTGTAAAGGGAACAACTTCATGCAAGGGTTCTAGGACTCGGGATATGTGTATTTATATATTATTTTTATCATCATCTTTATCCTTATCATTTTACATACAACTCATGTAGAGAAAGGAAAAGAGAGAGGCTCAACTGTTATATACATATAGGAATAGGATTTATTTTCAGGACTGACCGAAAAGAAAACATGTCTTCCATCTTTGGAACAAGATTTATAACTAGTCATCAGTAACTGTAAATATATATACTAGATTCGTTTACTAGAAATCCAACAAGTTTTTCACATTAATTTTTATTTTTTTTTTTACATTATTTATGAGTTATAAATGATTCAATACTCTATTAAATAGCACCTCGGTTAGCGGAAGTACCCTCCCTCCATTAGCGATATATTCTCTCTCATTAATTACCACTTACCACCTCACATTTGTGCGTGTAATTTAATAATGGTTATTCTTCAAGAGCTCAGCATTTCATGGATCAAATCGAATCATAATATCATCCATTCAGCCAATGACTGACGTCTGCACAGTCCACACGAAGGAAAGGAACATTCTCGCATCCCACATTTATTCCCGACTCATCCACGCTCCCAGGCTCGACCGTGATCTCTAATCCCTGCTTCTGTAGTTCCTTCAACCAAATCCTACTCCAGTATTTGAAGGTCAATGTCTGTTGGAAGCTTTACGTTGCTCAGCCTCCGCACGCCGAAAGAATAACTTCTTCCCGATGCGTGAAGTTCGGATATGCTTCTCTCCTGCGCCTGCCAAACTTCTGTGAAGTGATCGGCTTCTTATATGGCGCTGTTGCAATCAATATGAAATCTGTACACTGTCACCTCTGAGCAGAATTTACAATAAGGCAGAACGTATTACACTGAAAGAAGCGCAAATTTTCCGCTCACCAATGACCCAAGGTTCTTCAAAGACTGGCTCCCCCGAAGTACAAAGGAGGAGAATCGAAGGAGAAAATGAGAGAAATGTTTCCCGTCCAGACCTGATCCCTTGAGGTCAGTTTGCGCGCAGGTCACGCCTCACTGGAAATACGGCCACGCTAGGTCGTTAATCGGAGGAGAGTGATTTTAAAAGTTATTCGCTCACGTCCCAAGACAATCTGATATAACACAGTTTCGGTGGAGATTATTTTGCGTGTAAGGCTTTAGTGATTATGGTCATTCTTTTTTTAATATTGTCACTATGAATCATTGACAAGTTTTGTGATGTTAAGAGTAAAACGTAAAATATAAAAGTAAAAAGTTAAATGTAACTGACACTTTAATCTCCTTGCCAGTAGTAATTACACTAATTAATAACGTAATTCAACTCCCACAATGTTACGCCTGAAAACTCCTTCTTATTCATCATATCTCACTCGCAATCCTAATGATCATGGAATCCCCGGGTCGCTCCTTGGGTATTCAGGAAGGCAGTCGTCTCCTCCGGCAGCTGCCTCCCCTCACCTCAGACACCGAGGAAATGAGGAAGATATATGGTGATTTCCATTGCAACATCTCAAGGAAAGGGGGATTGCATGCAAGGAGGATTGCACAAGTACGAGATGAATGATGCTCTTCGATGATTCCGTCGGCGTTTGGTTGCTGTCTGTGATGGCGCGTCGTTTCATTGGCAGTATAAGAATTGTTTTCCTGTTAATTGATCTCATCACGATCATTCGTCTTTCGGTCTTTTTCGATTTTGTTTATAGATTATTAATGCCTATGATTTAAGTACTGTATATTCATGTATGAGTTTTTAGTCATTTTGTTGTTAACTTAAATAGCAAGATAAGAAAAATATTCAGATTGAAGGAGCTTCCCTTATACAATATATTCATTCAATACGCTAATAGTCAAAGCAGTATCATTACTCAATTAATATGCTAATATCGATCTCAATTGCAACGCAGGATACAAATTGCCTTCCTGGAGCTAACCAAGTAGTAAACCCGATTTATTTAGATTAGCATTGCCTCCTGCATTTTGGAATCGTTCTGAATTGCTCGTGGTGCTTTTCACGAAATCCGAGACCTGTTTGCCGCTGTCTTATCTGCTTCCACATCATCCACTCTCTCTCTCTCTCTCTCTCTCTTTCTTCCCCGCCCCCTCCCGACTGGGTGTCTACCATGTAGTAAAGCCATTAAACCTTCCAGGGTAGAAGGCTTTACGACTGAACGCTTGCGAAGGTCGAAGGGGAAAGGAATTTGCATAATAGTCCAAGTGTGGAAGCACATACTTACACGCGTGGCATCTCATAAGCAAACGTTAGCTATATTATGGAGTGTTTGTGCATATGTAGGTTAAAGGTAGGAGAAAGAGAGAGAGAGAGAGAGAGAGAGAGAGAGAGAGAGAGAGTTAGTGGCAGGGGGATGAAATGAGAGAGAGAGAAAATGATGGACAATGAAAAAAGTTGCAGTAACATTAAGGGTCGAAGGGGGAGAGTGAAAGGAGAGCAAGGGAAGGGATTATGAAATAAAGGACTAATGATAATGATAATAGCAATAATGATAGTAATAATAATACAAATGATATTAATAATAATAGCGATAATAATATTAATAAAAATAATGATAATAATAATGAAAATATCGACGTCCTGCCTATCATCGTCATCACCTTTCAAATATATCAACATTTATCTTATGCCTAAACGAAAAGGATTTGACAATAAGGCAAGAAATGCCGGTGCTTTGACTCCTTCCCAGGTCATGCGTTAACAATGCACGTGTTCTTATACCAACGAATGAAATCATTAAAGAAATTAAGATAGAAAAGACATGTAGATGCAAGTATGTATGTTTGTATTCATGCTTGATGATGTAATTATTTGTGAATGTGCATAACTAGATGTAATCGCACAGTCCTTATGTATCTCTCCATCTGTTTACACATCCGGAAATGGCCAGATGCATATCGCCTCAAATTCCCACACATTTAATATAGACGCCTTCTGTTTTATCACCGAAAGCCCTGCGTGTCAGCCATGGATCGACTTGCATCACACCAACGCCCACTTACCTCTGAATGGATAAGCCCGTCGCCTTCGATCTCCCTTGCTTGTGAATTCCTAACGCTTCCTGGATTACCTGGTCATGGAACCCTTCGCGTCTCACGCCATCGAATGCGGGAACCTTGTCATCTTGCTCTTAGTTTAGCCTTGATTTCCTCGCCACATAAGAGAGAGGTTGACAAAGGAGGTTGACTCAGCCTCCAATTCCCATTCCCATTCCCACTCATTAGCGTCGACGCCTCTCCTTTCTCTTATGATTTCCCATTTCGAAAACGATACCAATTTTGCTTAAAATTGGACACGGCCGCTTTCACTTTGTTCCACTTCTTTGTTTCACTAAAAATCATTTATATCTAAAATCACTGCTGACAAGCCGTTGGCATTATGTCCTATTTGAAAGGAAAGTAGATTAATTGCGCACTCGAGATATCATTGTCCATTCGTGGAAAGAATTGTCGTAAGCTTATATTAAACATCATTGCGAGACTCTTTCCTCGTCGAACAGGCGCTCCGAGGAGGAATATCATGCTTGTTGCGCAGAATCCCTTCCTTGCCAATCAAAAATTCTACCGGACCGCTAACCTGACTTCGCCCTTCTAATAATGAGAAAGTAATGCGAAACTGGCTCAGTACACACGGAAACAAGGGAAAAGGCCACGGAGGGAAGAGGTATTGCACATCTAGATATAATAGGTGCGTATGATTTGACTACTTAATGATATGTTTATAGGTAAAAATAACAAATGGGTTATTCTGAAATATAATCGTTGGTCATGTAGTGGAGAGACAGAGAGTAAGTAGTAATTATCAAGGAAGTAGGAGGGGGAGGGAGAGCGGAAAAGAGTGGGAAGGAATTTGCTCCTGGAGGTGAAACTTGTTTAACCATTCCTATTTTTCGTGCGAATGAGAATTATGATAATCTTTATTTCATACATGTAAAATTGTGATTTAAAAAATATCCAAATAGATGCAGGTTGTGTTTGTAGAATGCCCATCAATTATATATAAAATTACTGATGACTAGTAGGGCACCTGATTTCAAAGATTAAAGACGTTATTTTTCGTAAAGGTGTTATGTCTGTATGAGAAACAGACAGACAGACAAAATTAAGGTGAGCGGTTAGACATATATCTGATACAGAAAATTGCGGCCAAGTAAATAAGTAAAAAACAAGGCGAGAGAAATGCCTAGATTCGTTCTTTTTCTGTCACTGTTGATGCTTTGCATAATCAAAATCAGCATCACTTTATTGTCTCTTTTTCTCTCTATTTACCATTCTATCTATCTATATATCTCCCTTCTTCCCCTCTCTGTCCGTCTATCTCTCTCTCCATCGTCCCTCTTCCGTTTCTCTCGCATTCTCTGTCTTCTTTTCTTTTTTTAAGGTCTCCCCCTCCCTCTCCTCTCTCTCTTCTAGCTCTTTATTTCCCTCCCTTTCTCCTATGAAGAGATATTTCAATCCACTCGACACTTCAACTTGCACTTCTCCTGCGTATCATTCCCTTCGCCTTCCTCCTCCTCCTCCTCCTCCTCCCCCCCCTCCTTCCCCCAACTCCCTCCCCTCGCCTCCTCCTCCCCCTCCTTCCCCCAACTCCCTCCCCTCGCCTCCTCCTCCTCCTCCTCCTCCTTCCCCCAACTCCCTCCCCTCGCCTCCTCCTCCCCCTCCTTCCCCCAACTCCCTCCCCTCGCCTCCTCCTCCTCCCCCTCCTTCCCCCAACTCCCTCCCCTCGCCTCCTCCTCCTCCTCCTTCCCCCAACTCCCTCCCCTCGCCTCCTCCTCCTCCTCCTCCTCCTTCCCCCAACTCCCTCCCCTCGCCTCCTCCTCCTCCTCCTCCTTCCCCCAACTCCCTCCCCTCGCCTCCTCCTCCTCCTCCTTCCCCCAACTCCCTCCCCTCGCCTCCTCCTCCCCCTCCTTCCCCCAACTCCCTCCCCTCGCCTCCTCCTCCCCCTCCTTCCCCCAACTCCCTCCCCTCGCCTCCTCTCCCTCTCACTCCCGCCCTCACGCGCAGCAGCCGCAAAGAACCGTCGTGATTCCCGTGAATCCGCCGCTTAGGTTAGGTTAGGTTAGACTGACCTTCATTTCTAAGCTTGGAAGCTTTCGTGTCCTTGAAGGCGAAGGCGTGTGGTGTAGGAAGTCATGAGGGGAAGGCGCGGGAGGGAGGGTGTGTCTGAAGGAAGTCATGAGGGGAAGGCGCGGGAGGGAGGATGTGTCTGAAGGAAGTCATGAGGGGAAGGCGCGGGAGGGAGGGGGGGTGTCTGAAGGAAGTCATGAGGGGAAGGCGCGGGAGGGAGGGTGTGTCTGAAGGAAGTCATGAGGGGAAGGCGCGGGAGGGAGGGTGTGTCTGAAGGAAGTCATGAGGGGAAGGCGCGGGAGGGAGGGTGTGTCTGAAGGAAGTCATGAGGGGAAGGCGCGGGAGGGAGGGTGTGTCTGAAGGAAGTCATGAGGGGAAGGCGCGGGAGGGAGGGTGTGTCTGAAGGAAGTCATGAGGGGAAGGCGCGGGAGGGAGGGTGTGTCTGAAGGAAGTCATGAGGGGAAGGCGCGGGAGGGAGGGTGTGTCTGAAGGAAGTCATGGGGGGAAGGCGCGGGAGGGAGGGTGTGTCTGAAGGAAGTCATGAGGGGAAGGCGCGGGAGGGAGGGTGTGTCTGAAGGAAGTCATGAGGGGAAGGCGCGGGAGGGAGGGTGTGTCTGAAGGAAGTCATGAGGGGAAGGCGCGGGAGGGAGGGTGTGTCTGAAGGAAGTCATGAGGGGAAGGCGCGGGAGGGAGGGTGTGTGTTGGAGGAAGTCATGAGGGGAAGGCGCGGGAGGGAGGGTGTGTCTGAAGGAAGTCATGAGGGGAAGGCGCGGGAGGGAGGATGTGTCTGAAGGAAGTCATGAGGGGAAGGCGCGGGAGGGAGGGTGTGTCTGAAGGAAGTCATGAGGGGAAGGCGCGGGAGGGAGGGTGTGTCTGAAGGAAGTCATGAGGGGAAGGCGCGGGAGGGAGGGTGTGTCTGAAGGAAGTCATGAGGGGAAGGCGCGGGAGGGAGGGTGTGTCTGAAGGAAGTCATGAGGGGAAGGCGCGGGAGGGAGGGTGTGTCTGAAGGAAGTCATGAGGGGAAGGCGCGGGAGGGAGGGTGTGTCTGAAGGAAGTCATGGGGGGAAGGCGCGGGAGGGAGGGTGTGTCTGAAGGAAGTCATGAGGGGAAGGCGCGGGAGGGAGGGTGTGTCTGAAGGAAGTCATGAGGGGAAGGCGCGGGAGGGAGGATGTGTCTGAAGGAAGTCATGAGGGGAAGGCGCGGGAGGGAGGATGTGTCTGAAGGAAGTCATGAGGGGAAGGCGCGGGAGGGAGGGTGTGTCTGAAGGAAGTCATGAGGGGAAGGCGCGGGAGGGAGGGTGTGTCTGAAGGAAGTCATGAGGGGAAGGCGCGGGAGGGAGGGTGTGTGTTGGAGGAAGTCATGAGGGGAAGGCGCGGGAGGGAGGGTGTGTCTGAAGGAAGTCATGAGGGGAAGGCGCGGGAGGGAGGATGTGTCTGAAGGAAGTCATGAGGGGAAGGCGCGGGAGGGAGGGTGTGTCTGAAGGAAGTCATGAGGGGAAGGCGCGGGAGGGAGGGTGTGTCTGAAGGAAGTCATGAGGGGAAGGCGCGGGAGGGAGGGTGTGTCTGAAGGAAGTCATGAGGGGAAGGCGCGGGAGGGAGGGTGTGTCTGAAGGAAGTCATGAGGGGAAGGCGCGGGAGGGAGGATGTGTCTGAAGGAAGTCATGAGGGGAAGGCGCGGGAGGGAGGGTGTGTCTGAAGGAAGTCATGAGGGGAAGGCGCGGGAGGGAGGATGTGTTGAAGGAAGTCATGAGGGGAAGGCGCGGGAGGGAGGGTGTGTCTGAAGGAAGTCATGAGGGGAAGGCGCGGGAGGGAGGGTGTGTCTGAAGGAAGTCATGAGGGGAAGGCGCGGGAGGGAGGGTGTGTCTGAAGGAAGTCATGGGGGGAAGGCGCGGGAGGGAGGGTGTGTCTGAAGGAAGTCATGAGGGGAAGGCGCGGGAGGGAGGGTGTGTCTGAAGGAAGTCATGAGGGGAAGGCGCGGGAGGGAGGATGTGTCTGAAGGAAGTCATGAGGGGAAGGCGCGGGAGGGAGGGTGTGTCTGAAGGAAGTCATGAGGGGAAGGCGCGGGAGGGAGGGTGTGTCTGAAGGAAGTCATGAGGGGAAGGCGCGGGAGGGAGGGTGTGTCTGAAGGAAGTCATGAGGGGAAGGCGCGGGAGGGAGGGTGTGTCTGAAGGAAGTCATGAGGGGAAGGCGCGGGAGGGAGGATGTGTCCGAAGGAAGTCATGAGGGGAAGGCGCGGGAGGGAGGGTGTGTCTGAAGGAAGTCATGAGGGGAAGGCGCGGGAGGGAGGATGTGTCTGAAGGAAGTCATGAGGGGAAGGCGCGGAAGGGAGGATGTGTCTGAAGGAAGTCATGAGGGGAAGGCGCGGGAGGGAGGATGTGTCTGAAGGAAGTCATGAGGGGAAGGCGCGGGAGGGAGGGTGTGTCTGAAGGAAGTCATGAGGGGAAGGCGCGGGAGGGAGGATGTGTCTGAAGGAAGTCATGAGGGGAAGGCGCGGGAGGGAGGATGTGTGTTGTAGGAAGTCATGAGGGGAAGGCGCGGGAGGGAGGGTAACTTACCTATTTTTGTTAGATTAACAAACACGCATAGCAAAAAGGTATCAAATTTAGTGACTGTGTTATGTATGGTTCAGTCAAGGGAAATCCATGCAGCGTCTTCGACAATACCCTTTGATTTTCCAAAACGGCAGTAGAATCCTAAGTCTCATCGCTGGCATTGTGCTCCCTTCTGGTATTGATGTATGAGACCTTTAAGGTAAATTCGCCAAAATCAAAGATAGAAAATACACATGCATCGCAATGGTCGAAGATATCCGTAAATTACTATGTTCTTTTGGAAGTCCTTGGACACTTGCAATCGTGGGATCCGACTCTCCCTTCCCCGGATATTCTTAGGAGTCTGAAGAGAAGACGGTTTGCATCCTGTCGGAAGTTTTCCCCAGCGGAAGATGGGGGGCAGCGAGCTCCTCGGAGCGATTCGTGTTTTACTGCGTGTGTTTGTGTTTTTGTTTATGCGTGTTTCTGTGTGTGTGTATGTGTGTGTTTATGTGTTTGTGTGTGCGCATGTACATGGAGAGTGTAAGAGTTCTGATTAAAACATCTACGACAAAATCTTATCTGAGATGTCACACCAAAATGATATCCAGCAAGAAAAAAAAAAAAAAAAAAAAAAAAAAGACAGATAAATCAATAAAGAAGGAAAACTAAAAAGTTTGATCATAGTTTGGTCGTCGCTCCCGCGATTAAAAGTTATATTTTGTTCTTTTTTCCCCTCTTCCAGAAGCCCTTTCCCTCCTCCACCGGGAGCTTAAGAAGACTGTTCACTAAACAGAATTTTCTTTTCTTTCTTTTTTACCTTTTCTTACATTTGAGATATGCATCTACTCCCTCTGTTCTCTGACAGACTAAACGTAAAGGTTATTGTTTATTTCTTGTGGTAAAGAAACGACCAGTGATTCACCTATCGTTTTTTGAGTCTCGCCGGTATTTTATGTCTTAGTATAGTTGCGTATCCCCTTACTTTGACTTTGCATTTTTCTCATCTCATCTCTCTCTCTCACTCTCTTTCGCTTATGAAGTGTGTTTCGTCTCTCCAACCGGCGGACCGTGTTAACATGCGTCCAGCCTCGCCGCAGGATCATGGGCGTGTGTGCACAAAGAGGAAAAGGTTACGACCTCGTAGACAGTTGTGGCGAAACGACCTCTCATGCAACAAACATGACTTTGTCTGCAACATGCATGACCACTGCACCACTTTCCATTTGGATTCCAAAGAAGGCCCTCCCTCAAGACCCTATCGCACTGCTAAAAACAATTCGATTGCTATTGTTTACAAACTTCGTGTTCGAACTCGTGACGCGAAGTGTGCATTATGTATTTCCATGCAATCTCCTTTGCAGTTAATTGAGCATATTGAGAAGGCTTGTTCCCTTTGGTTTTTTATGCATGCAGCAGCTGCAGAGGTTCTCTTCAAAAACTAAAATTATATATATATATATATATATATATATATATATATATATATATATATATTGATATTTAATATTATATATATATATATATATATATATATATATATATATTATATGTATATATTAACTTATATATAATAACATATAAAC
>NW_028234409.1:1301230-1303730 GCF_977035675.1 Penaeus japonicus | reverse complement strand
TACATACATACATATATATATATATATATATGTATATATATATATATATATATATATATATATATATATATATATATATATATATGTACACACACACACACACACACACACACACACACACACACACACACATATATATATATATATATATATATATATATATATATATATATATATATATATATGTATATATATATATAGTATGGTGTCGTTCCGTCAAAGCGCTAGCAACAAGGGTAGCATTTGCATGCAGTCAGTGATTAACACGTAACATAGCCATATTGTACCCCGAGGGACGTCAGAGAATATATATTTTTGTTGTTGTTGATAGCATTTAAACGGTTTCTCCTGTAGAGTTCTGGCGGACGTGCGCATTAGCACTACAGGTGGTTTTATGGCACAAGATATATTCAATTTCCTTTATTTATTATAATTTTACTGACAACTCATTTAGTGCGAAGAAGAGAGAGACGATCAACTGCTATGTTATTCCACGAACAAATGCATGTACAGTTGATTTACTTTAAGATAGAAGATAATGGCTTTGATCTGTGGAACCAATATTTAGATTAGTCATCAGTAATTTTATATATATAAATAATATATATATTTATTTTAGCATAGTTTTTTTTCTCATTAAAATTTTGAATCTAGTTTCTAAATGAAATTTATATAAATTAAAGTAGTGACGCATTACAAGTCAATCAAAAAACGAAGTGGACTTAGTCACAAACTCTGTTATTTCATCCTGGATGAGAGGAAGGAGTAAATATCCAAGGACTGGAATGACAATAAGACCTTTTAGTCTACTCTGAAGATTCGCAATGCCTTTCAGGGCGCTGATGAATATCATTTGGATTTAGAAAAGGGCGAGAGAGGATACCCGTAAATTCAGCAGTGACAAATGTCGTACCTGTTGCGCAGAGAGGAGGGATGCGTTGCAAACGGAGGGAAAGCAAATCTGGAAAAATGGCAATACAGTTGATTTGATGTATAGCTCTGATGCACAAAGTAGAAGCAAACAATGCCCACAGATGCGAATCTATTGGGAAGAAGCCAATTAAAAAGGAACAGCTGAGATGGAAGAAAATACGACAATAGGGGGTATTGCATATTTTATTGTTGTTTTTTGCAATGACAAACTGAAAATATACGCATTAACACACAGATTAGTGATAGGCCTACAGATATAAATATTGAACCAATAAATAGCTAGACAAATAAATGATTTTGTATTTTATCAAAATAATTTGTTTACTTGTTTGATTACATATCCAATTCTCCATTTATACATCTATTTATCTATTTACTGTACTTTCTACCACTGTGTCATGTATGTAGTACCTATATCCTCCCACCATAAGCAAACTTTGTAACATGGAAGAATCTCTTTGCCGAGTTAGACTTACTATCACACAATTGAGTAGGTATGCATATCTGTCAGGCATTACTTTCATCATGAAAAACATAATCATTATCATGAATATCATCACTCCCGTCTTATCCCTTTCCCTGTCTTTATCTTTCCTTCCTCCTCACTCGTTTGTCTCCGTCCTCGGTCCATACTTCCCGTCTCCTCCTCCGCCAAGCGTGTCAATTCACACGCATTTCGACTCGGCAACCGAGAGCCAGTCGGCAGACGCCTGGCGCTCGACCAAGGCAATCCGAAGACGCGGATTCCATTTCCTTGTCTTGTGATGCGAAGACGATGCGGAGAGACGTGTGTGTGTGTGTGTGTGTGTGTGTGTGTGTGTGTGTGTGTGTGTGTGTGTGTGTGTGTGTGTGTGTGTGTGTGTGTGTATAAGCATTGTTAGATTTTAGATACTCAAGAATGCCTCTTCCGTGTATGACACAATCTCCCTGAAAACCATTTTATTGAAAATCCAAAGTCGACGAGTTTAGTCAGTCGCCAAGCAATCCGAGGACATACCTTCCCTTCGCCCGTAAACGCCTCCGTTCACCTAATACGTAGCATGTCGGTATTCTTAATGGCAGATTCACAGCTTTCAATTCCTTTCTTATTTAATTGTTGTTAAAAAAAAATTCTTCGCCACACTCTACCCTCATTTATTGTACGTAATGTAAAGTATGAGTATGCAAGCGTGCATAAGATTTAACCAATAGAAATATTGAAGTGTGATGGGATGTTTCAACACAGAATACTTCCTCACTTTTGAGTCGATTCCATGCGCCTCATTCATGGACTGCACGAACCGAATATTTACAGCACCTCATTTCACCCTTTACATTTCCGGCATTTCATTACGTCTCATTAAAGGCCGTGTTTGTGTTTATTTTTGGCCTACCTTTTTTCCGCCTCTGTTTATGCTCACTGGTCTGAGATGCCTTCAATACGTGGTTTCACTCACTGATCAGAGAGGAGTATAATTACCATGCAAAGGCAATGTGAAGGTAGAAGGAAGTGTGATTCTCAGAGCCGGTTAGAGTCGAGCGTCAGGAGACAGGAGGCCCTCGCTCAAGGTACCAGGGAATGAAGCGA
>NW_028234409.1:1291230-1296230 GCF_977035675.1 Penaeus japonicus | reverse complement strand
GAAGGGAGATCGCTGTTCACCACCGGCTGAAAAGGACGTGCTTTTGACCCTTTTGGCTGCTTTCATTAGAAAATCCAGATACAGATATATATCTACATATATACATATATATAAAGTGCTGAATAATTAAGTATCGAAACTATAGGATAAATAACCAAGTACTGAACTTATAAGGCTTGAGTTGTGCAGTGCGAACTTTGAAATGGTTCGGGATACGTGAGTATTGTGAAATAAATATCGGTGAAATTACTACTTTGAAATGACTTTGTGAAGTGATTGTGCTACTATAGTGATAGGATTACCATGTAATGCGAAAGGTGAGTGAGTGGGGTGATTGTGTAGGGCATCATTCATTAAATGATAATGTATTGTGTGCATAGTGAATAATAAATAATAAATGTTGAAGTTATTTCTTGCATTTATCTTTCCGTTATTTATGAATCGTCAGTGGCTCGCAGTTTCCTTTCTCAATAGACGAGAATAAAACTTGAATTAAATATTATGGTCTTTCACTATCTGTTAATTAAAAAAATAATTATGAACAAGGGATACAATTGGTTAAATCAAAAATATATATTTGTATATTTAAGATTACTGAAGACAAGCAGTTACCCTGCTTTTGGTGATGTGTGGCATTATATTATTTTTTAAAGGAAAGTACACAAAGTTAATTGCGCACTCGAGACGTTATCGTTGTCACACTCTTACTCAGGAATTTAAGTAATATTACAGACCTTAAAATAATAAATTAAGAAGAAAGTAATATTGCAATCACACTGGTTATATGGAAAAAGTGATAAATATATTCCACTATAATTAATTGCTCTGAAATAAACATAAATTCCTGAGTAAGAGTGTGACAACGATAACGTCTTGAGTGCGCAATTAACTTTGTGTACTTTCCTTTAAAAAATAATATAATGCCACACATCACCAAAAGCAGGGTAACTGCTCGTCATCAGTAATTACTAAGTAAAGAAGAAACCATTGGACTAGCGTTTCTTCTACCCTCTACTCAGGGAGAAAGAGGGATAGCAAAGAACAGTGAATAACTAATGTGATATCAGTATCCATACTAATAGATAGCAGCGGCTATCATCTCAGAGACAATAGTGTGATATCTTTGTGGTGAATTTCACGAGAGGTGAGCCACCACAAATATATAAATATATATTTTTTTATTTACTTTAAAACGATGCCGCCAGGATCCTTCTGGGTGCTCCTATATGGGCTAAGGTTGCCAACCTTTTCCCTCTGGACATCCGGATCGATCAGATGGCGGCTCAGTTTCTTGCCAAAGTCTTACAGTCCCCGTCGGACTCGCAGCTAAGACAAAAAGTGCAGCGTCGGCTTGCACTGAACCATGAACTCTTTGCCAACAACTCCTGGCTGTCTCATACAGCCAGGGTGTTGATATGCTTTGAGCTCAAGGAGACACTGTTGGTCAAGGGCATGGACCTCCCCCACCCTGCCTATGCCTCAGCCC
Source organism: Penaeus japonicus (assembly GCF_977035675.1). Taxonomy (NCBI): domain Eukaryota; kingdom Metazoa; phylum Arthropoda; class Malacostraca; order Decapoda; family Penaeidae; genus Penaeus; species Penaeus japonicus. Next base: position 1,294,744 of record NW_028234409.1, on the reverse strand, counting down.
CGCCGTGGGCAAGATCCTTGATAGAGTATTCTGTCATGAACCTGTCAAGGAGAAAGACTCAGTATTCTCCGTCTCTTTTGAAGGCTGAGGCGGAGAGGAACATTGCAGATATCACTCCACCAGGTAGTAAAACCTACTTCACGGATGGTTCTGTAGACCCCATTTCCCACACTGCAGGCGCCGGCTTTGCAGCAAGGGACGTAGCACAAGCTATGCGGGTGTCCGACAATGCCTCGTCGCTCCAAGCAGAGGCTGTCGCTATTATGGGAGCCCTAGCCCATGCAGCCCAGACGGAGGGGCATGTTGTCATACATACAGACTCTAGGGCCGCCATTGACAGCCTGCAGCAAAGCACGCCCCTTGATAACGTTTACCTTCTGACCACGATTCTTACTATTGCTCAGAGAATCCTGGATCAGGGTAGACGCATTATCATCAACTTGATTCCAAGCCATGTCGGTATCAAAGGGAACGATGTAGCTGACAGGCTAGCGGAGGAAGGCAGGAAAAAACCCTTGAGTAATCTTGTGGTGCATCCTAGCCGAGAACTGCTAAGGCTTAAATTGATTAAATAAAAACGCCGAGCCATTGATTTTAGCGATTGTTCGACGAGGAGAGAGTCTCGCAAATGTGTTTAATATAAGGTTACTACAATTCTTTCAAGGAAAGGACGATGACATCTCGGGTGCGCAATCAATTTACTCTCCTCACTTTCCTTTAAGATATAAACTAGTGCCACCCACCTCTGTAAGCAAGTCCAACAGCTTGTCAGCAGTAGTTTTAGATAAAGAACATTTTTATAAAAAAAAACTCGAGTGGATTTTGAGGAACTATATATTTTTTAAATAATATTTACTTAATCCGAGGATTGTGACTTTAAGAATCATTTACTCACGTCCCGAGACCATGTGGTATAACACGGTTTCGGTGATTATTTTGTAAGGTTTTTGTGAGTATGGTCATTCTTTTTCAACATTTTCACTATTAATCTTTGTCACAAATTTTATCATGTTAAGAGTAAAACGTAAAATATAAAAGTAAAAAGTTAAATGTAATTGATCTTTACTTTCCTTGCCTTAAGTAATTGCACTAATTTATAACGTAAATCACAACTTTCCACAATGAGAACTCCTACTAAATCATCAACACTCGCTCCGAGGATATGAGGAAGACATATTATGATTTCCATCGCAACGTCTCAAGGGTTGCGTGCAGGGAGGATTGCACAAGCACTTGCACGAGATGAATGACGCTCTTCGCTTCTCCCGTCGGCGTTTGGCAGCTGTCTGTGATGGCGCCTTGATTCCCTGGCAGTTTAAGAGACGTGTCTCCGTGTTGACTGACCTAATCACATGTTCGTTCGTCTCTCGGCCGTTTTCCTTCGAGTTTGTTTTTTGATGATTGCTGTCCATGGTTTTAAAAGTTATTTCTAATGTATATGCATGTTTGCGTAAATCAGAATTTTAGTCTGATGTTAAGCTCAATAATCAAAGAGAAAACATATCCAGGCTACAGTAGCTTCCTCAATACAGCATCTTCATCTGATATGCTAATATGGATCTCACTTGATCCCAACACAGGACACAAGATACCTTCCTTAAACAGCGCTTCCCTTATAGTGTACCAGATGTATTTCACTGTATTACTATCATCTGTCTCTTAGAATCGATCTGATATGCAGGTGGCGCCTTTCACGAACTCCGAGACCTGTTTGCAGTCGTCTTATCTGCATCTACGTCATCCAGTCTCTCTCTCTCTCGCTCTCTCTCTCTCTCTCTCTCTCTCACTCTCTCTCCCTCTCTCTCTCTCTCTCTCTCTCTCTCTCTCTCTCTCTCTCTCTCTCTCTCTCTCTCTCTCTCTCTCTCTCTCTCTCTCTCTCTCTCTCTCTCACTCTCTCTCCCTCTCTCTCTCTCTCTCTCTCTCTCTCTCACTCTCTCTCCCTCTCTCTCTCTCACTCTCTCTCTCTCTCTCTCTCTCTCTCTCTCTCTCTCTCTCTCTCTCTCTCTCTCTCTCTCTCTCTCTCTCTCTCTCTCTCTCTCTCTCTCTCTCTCCCCCTTCCCCGCCCCCTCCCAACCTTGACTGGCTGTATAGTTTGTAATACAGCCTTTAAACCTTCCATGGAAGAAGGCCTTCCAACTGGACGCTTGCAAAGGTCGAAGCGGAAAGGGATTCGCATAAGAGTCCAAGAGAGGAAGCACACACTTGCACGCGGAGTATCGCATGAGCAAAAACGTTGGCTATGTAATGGAGTGCGTGTACGTATGTAGGTTAGAGGGTCAGAATGGTTTGAAAGGAGAGAGTTGGTGGCAGGGTGATGAAATGAGAGAGAGAGAAAATGGAGGAAGATAAAAAAAAAATCCATGTGGATGCAGGCTGTAGTAACATGAAGGGGTCAGAGGGGGAGAGTGAGGGAAGAGAATATGAAACAAAGGACAGTGAGAATATGGCATGAACTAAGCAAAATGGATGGCAAAGAAATGAAACTGGTAAAGAAAAAGAGGTAAAGGAACGGAGATATAATGAGAGATGGCTTAGGAGGAATGACGGAGGATAAGGATATGAACATGGGAATAAAGAGATGCGAGGATAAAAGCGTTAAGGGCGCGAAGGTCGCTTCCGCCCCGCGCCCGCATCAGCGACCGAATGTGATCTGCGAGCGGCGGCGCAGCCAAGTCCTCAGTCTGGGAACAAAGTGGTAATGCTGTTAACGCCAGCTGCTCGACCTTATTGATGGCGGGGCATGTGGCTTGTACGTTTAAGTGTGGTATGTCTTTCTTTCGGGTGAATATAAATTTATACTGAAATCTAATTTGTCACTTTGCTACAGTCACAGGAGTTCTTTGTATAATGAATACCAGTTTCCGTGTTTATGAAACGAGAAAGCTCAAGATTTGATAGAAATTTTAATACACGCATCTCTTCCCTCCAGCTCACACTTAATAAGCATTCCGACGCAGATGTATCAACGTGCATAGATAGATAGATAGATAGAGTGGCATAGATATAGATATTCATATATATCGTCATCAAAGTTATTGTAGTTGTTTCCATGACTTCTTTCTTTGATAATTTGTTTCCTTGAATTGTTGTGCGTCACTCTTTTTATACCGTGGAATGTATATACTGTTCGTATTTTCAAAAAAATACAATGGCATCATTCATTTACCGGAATTGCTTTTCTGTTCCGAGGAAAATAATGGAATGCACTTTTTATTTTTTGATGAGCTTTAGGAAATTAAGCAGACACATCCATCCTTCATTGTGTGGAAAGCAATTAAGATAAACACTTTTATGTTTACTGTCCATGGCCTCTCATTATCCCCCCCCCCCTCCTCCCAGCATCCTGAGGAGAAGGACAAGTAATTAAGGAGGAGGAGAGGCCCTGGGGGGGGGGGGGGGGCAGCCAGACGGTGCTTCGTCTCTCCAGAGATGCACTTTGTATTTTGAACTCCTTATGCAGATCGCTTCATGGGAATGAAATGATCTCGGTATAATTATCGTATATGATATGATT
>NW_028234409.1:1278730-1286230 GCF_977035675.1 Penaeus japonicus | reverse complement strand
GACGGAATTAATTCTGTGAAGGTTGTGAAGTGACCACAATGGCTCCCTAATCTCACTATGACGGTTAAGTGTATAGCCTCAGAGGTATTTAATATATGCACATGTTCTGGTGTTGGAATTTCCGTATATTTTCCTCCTAATCTGTTTTCTCTAAAATTCTCTCAAGTATGGAAGTATATTAAGTGGTGCATGGATGGAGATTATGAAATAACAAATTATATGAACTAATATATATATATATATATATATATATATATATATTTATATATATATATATATATATATATATATATTCTTTTTGTTTTCACAGCATATAGAATTATACAATGAAAAATATGAGACACCAAAGACCGGAAAGCTTTTGTGCCAACGCCGAAAGCACGGAAGATTATGGCGTGGTTAACTTCACATAAATCAGGCTTCTCTTTGTGAAAAGGAAGCCGATTTACGAGTGATGAATAGCGTGGTGCTTCTCTCTATTCTAGGGATGAAGCACAGTGCGAGGGGGGCATTTGCTAAGTGCATATGAAGTGCATTATTTGTAAATATTTCTTTTCATGCGCGTGCAAGTCAAACATAAGTTGTAAATCAGGAAAAAAAAAAAAAAAAAAAAAAAAAAAAAAAAAAAAAAAAAAATATATATTTATATATATATATATATTTATTATATATATATATATATATATATATATATATATATATATATATATAAGACTGAATAGGTTCCACAACGGAAGAAATGGAATATAAGCGTTTCGGATTACACCGTCATGAGAACGACACGAGTAATCCGAAACGCGTAAATTACGCTGAAGAAAACATTCAGTCTCAAGTGTACCTCTATCAATATTTGTCTTTATGAACTTTAATCATTAATTGTCAAATTAGATTAAGGTTTGCACTAAATACACAATCCTTTTGGTCCTTTCCATCTCCTCATTTCTTTTCATTATTATTATTCGGAATAGCTTTTCTTGACCACAATACCAATCTACAGTATATCACTCACATAAACCCCGAACGTGATATAAAAAGCCAAAGATGTCATAACCTGGTTTGAAATCCATAAACCATCTTTGGCCTTTTCTACCGACACAGGATCTCTCGCAAGCGCCCGTCGCAGACACTCCAAGCGAAAGGCTTCCCGGGGAGGAAGCGGGGGCGCGTGTGAAAGATCCCTGGTTGGTTGCCTTGTTTGCTCACGGCGTCAGGGCGCTGGGGCTTGGTGGATTCCTTGAACTGTTTCTAATATGCGTTGGGGAATAGTACATATCAGTGAATTTATACAGTAAAATTTTTATCCGACATTTTTGTGTGTATGGATGAGTACATATGCGTTTTGTGTGTTTGCGTGAGATTCCATGTTCTTTAGAGCTTTTAGATTTCTTCCAGGAAGAGCATTGAGCTCTCCGGCCGCCCACGTCACTAATTGGCTGCTCCTCTCCGGTGGACGAGAGACTGGAGGAACCTCATTAGCATTCCGGGAGCTCAAGAACTGAAAGATTTTCTTGTCGAATGCCATATATAAGAGAATCTTTTCATCAGTCGAAGAGCCGGTTCGTTAAGATGAAAGGAAATGACATGAAATAACTCTAACTGTATCCAATGCTGGAATCTATCTTGATTATTCAAATTATCTATAGCTGTGTGTGTGTATGTAGGTGTGTGTATATATATATATATATATATATATATATATATATATATATATATATATATATATATATATATATATATACGTGTGTGAGTGTGTGTGTGAGTACCGAGACGGGTAGTTTATATTTGTCACGAAATCATAATTGCCAATTGATGCGTTTCTCAGATTTGTTTATTCGACTCAAATAAACTTGGGAAACTTGGTATTCCAGTGAAAACTTACTCTCGGTGAATGCAAATGCGAACCCAATCTGCCACTGCTTCCTCCTATCAAAGTTATCTAATCCATTCGCTTGAAGTCGGGAGGAGGAAGGAAGTTTTGGAACTTCACGAACGAATTCAGGTTTAAGATCTCCATGTTTAAAACTTGTGAGAGAAGAAGTAATTGAAATGTACAGGAAATGATAGTCTATAGAAAACATAAATACACAAGGTAAGACAGACAGAAAAGGAGGAAACAGAGATGAGAGACAATGGTAAAGGTTGGGAGGAAAGGGGAAAGAGAAGAGAATGTGGAGGAATGAATAAAAGTGTACAAGAGAGAGACAGAGAGACACGGCCAAACGCAACATATGATCCATGATTCACACTCTCTCTACCTCAGCCTCTGGCGGGAGGATAAAGGCAATGCTGATGTAAACAAAACAGAAAGCCAGGTATTGCGACCACAACAGATCGGGAACTCATCCATATAAGCTATGAAATGGCACGTTTGGGTATGAAGTATCTGTGTTGTCATATTTGTTTAGAAAGTGACTAGCTTTTCTCGAACGGCAGTTTCCTAAATCGCACATGGATCCTTAGGACACGGTTGCGACATTGATACGAGTGAGCGGGTATATTTCATTTCTCTTTCTGCCTGCATGTATCACTTCATCTCTCTCTCTCTATATATATATATCTATCTCCCTCTCTCTCATTCTCCTGTTTATGACATTAAGCTTTAAATCAACATCCGATTTCTAATAAAACAGACCTATCTCTAATCATCAATTATTTGAAACACCCTACGTGTTCATATAGCGACAAATGTAAGCAATTAGAGAAATTATGAAATAAAAACATGTAGATGCAAGTATGCGTTTGTATTCAGGAAGGAGGATGCATTTATTTATGAATATGTGCATAACTACATGAAATCGCGCAGTCAAATGTATCTCTCCGTCTGTCTACCTATTCGGAAATGGCCAAATTCATATTGCCTTAAATTCCCACGCATGTAGCATAGTCGTCCTCTGTTTTATGACCGAAAGCCCCGTGTTTCAGCCTTGGTTCGACTTGCATCACACCAACGCCCGCTTACCTCTGGATGGATAAGCCCGTCGCCTTCGATCTCCCTCGCTTGTGAATTCCTAACGCTTCCTGGATTACCTGGTCATGGAACCCTTCGCGTCTCACGCCATCGAATGCGGGAACCTTGTCATCTTGCTCTTAGTTTAGCCTTGATTTCCTCGCCACATAAGAGAGAGAGAAGCCGGGAGGTTGACGCAGCCCCCAATTCCCATTCCCATTCCCACTCATTCGCCTCCAATTCCCATTCCCATTCCCACTCATTCGCCTCCAATTCCCATTCCCACTCATTCGCCTCCAATTCCCATTCCCATTCCCACTCATTCGCCTCCAATTCCCATTCCCATTCCCACTCATTCGCCTCCAATTCCCATTCCCATTCCCACTCATTCGCCTCCAATTCCCATTCCCATTCCCACTCATTCGCCTCCAATTCCCATTCCCATTCCCACTCATTCGCGTCGACGCCTCTCCTTCGAGATCAGTTCTAATTGTCCTCCGTCGTAAGACCCCTTTCTCTTATGATTTCCCATTTCGATAACGATACCAATTTTGCGTAAGATTGGACACGGCTTCTTCGATAAGGAATACAGATGTGTGAGTGAGTAGATATACCCTCACATGTATGCATGTGCAACCAGTGTATTCGCAATTGAAGATTGTGAATCACATAACAGTCAGTGAAAAGCGGCTACACAAAATCCATGCGTTTTTAGAAAATTTCTTACTTGCACCCACCTGCAACCCTCTTACAACGTCGTCTGTCACTCTCACACACCCTTTAACTCTTTACTTCCTATTATTCGGCGCCTCTGTGTCCCGGTCTGACGAGCTCATCTTATTTCACCAAAAGCTGATCCTTTCCTGGCCGGGCATATCAGCCAGGTCTCTTTTCTCATTTATTATGCTCTTTTCTATTATCCTAATTTCGATTTTTTTTAAAAGAGTGCCTGTGGAAGTATAGGAATTTTTGTGGACACAATTTTGTTACTTGAGGGAATCTGTATATTATCCTCCCCCCCTCGCCCCCACCTCTCTCTCCCTCTCTCTCTCTCTCTCTCTCTCTCTCTCTCTCTCTCTCTCTCTCTCTATATATATATATATATATATATGTATGTGTGTGTGTGTGTGTGTGTGTGTGTGAGTGTTTATATATATATATATATATATATACATATATATATATATATATATATATATATATATATATATATATATATATGTATGTATATATATATATGTATGTATATATATGTATATATATACATATATATACATATAAATATATATATATATATATATATATTTATATATATATATATATATATATATATCAAGTATACATATATATATATATATATATATATATATATATATATATATATATATATATATATATATATATATATATATATATATATATATATATATAGTGTGTATGTGTATATACATACATACATATATACATACACAATATACATAGGGATATTGATAGATACATAGATTATATATATATATATATATATATATATATATATATATATATATATATATATATATATATAAACACATATATATGCACACACACATATATATACTTTTTATTTTTTTCATCAGTATTTTCGCCGTTATTATCCTTGTTGTTTTGACGATGATGATTGTTATTATCATTACTGCAGTTGTGTTTGTTGCTGTTGCTAGTATTTTTTCTTATGAGCTTTTTTGTATTTATTTAATGCCGGGTTGTCTACCGGCAGACATACACGCACATTTCACCATGTAGACATTACACATGTAAGCACACAAGCTCTCCCTCTCACCTCAGTCAGGGAAACATGACGTTACTGTCAACCAACGTCCCAAAACTTGGGTGGCTTTCCGTAGACTAGACGAATTTCGATAATTTGGAAGCACTAGCTTGTTTATCTGGCTTGTTTCAAGTTTGTTATACATACTGATTACGCTTCTTTAGTATCTGGAAAAATAAATGCTTGATAAATCACCGCTACTCTTTTTTACTAAAAATCATTTATATCTAACATCACTGCTGACAAGCCGTTAGCATTATGTTACATTTTAAAGGAAAGTACGGAAAATAGATTGATTGCGCACTCGAGTTGTCATCATCCTTTCGTGGAAAGAATTGTCGTAAGCTTATATTAAACATCATTTCGAGACTCTTTCCTCGTCGAACAGGCGCTCCGAGGAGGAATATCATGCTTGTTGCGCAGAATCCCTTCCTTGCCATTCAAAAAGTCTGCCGGACCGCTTAACTGGCTCAGTACACACGGAAACAAGGGGAAAGGCCAAGGAGGGAAGAGGTCTAGATATAATATAGGCTTCTTTTGTAGAGTACAGAACAGGTAACGCGTTCTATGTTTTCGAACTTCTGGGAGGGGCGTTCGGGGTTGTCGGCGACGCGTTATGCTTTTGACGTCATCGTTTAAGCTCCGCCCATTCTAGCCTGAAAATTAGCCTGAAATTCGGTTGCTGGAGCACATCGCGTCTCTATTGTTGTTTTATTTTCAACATCAATACAACATATATTTGTTTAAATAATCTTATACCCAGGAGACAATATTTGTAGATACCTCTATACCCAGAAAACAAAGAAATAAACCATGAGGACGCCTAAAATAATAAAAAAATAAAAGAATAACTGAAAACTTTTCCCTCCAAACAGACGGTGTCTCAATTCGTTCCTTTGATTATTATATATTTATTCAAACAAATCTGAATATCAACTTTGATAATCTAATATGCATTTTGATAATAAGGAATATTGTAAATCTTAAAATAATTGTTAAAAAATTATTAAAGTTCAATACATATGCGTATATAATATAGATAAAAAACAAAAAATTATATCTCCTTATTGTAATCGGACAAAGTAAATAAACAGCTTTATCAGGGTAAGAGCTCCTCTGCTACATGGACGGAATGGAAAAGCAAACAATTTTAGCGGAATCACCACCATGGAAACACAAAGAAAGTACGTACTGTTGTTATTTTGTAATAAACACATCTCATGTCCATCTACATAGAGTTCTAAAGTAATGTCATTTCTTTGATATTCTAAAAGACGAGCATCAACCTTGGAGGTAGAGAGGAAGAGAAAAAGAGAGAGAGAGAATATGATATAGATATATAGATAGATAGATAGATAGATAGATAGATAGATAGATAGATAGATATTCACACACACACACACACACACACACACACACACACACACACACACACACACACACACACACACACACACACACACACACACACACACACAATGATATTAGTAATTATAATGATAATGAAAATAATGATAATAATAATAATATTAATAATATAAAATATTTGCTAAGAAATATGTACCTGATTAAATACAATATTGAAATAGAACTTTAGATATATATATATTTTTTTTTTCATGATATAGGCAGTCTCAGTGTAACATATGTGACAAGCTATACGATAAACCAGAAGAGGCTAGCAAGTGCTGGATAAGCCATATGTCTGTAGTGTATCCAGTGGCTGAAACTGTGAGGAGCCCACAGCCAGGGCCATCCTGGGCACCTGATATCATTCTTGGAAGTCCCGAACAGCCTAGCAGTATTAACAGCAATGAAACACTGGAGGTGGAGCTGATAGGGGATCCTGAGGAACTACCTGATGATCCAACTGAATTTCTTGAAGAACCTCAAGCAACAGGTGCTTATTAATCCAAATACTTTTCAATATGAGAAGATATACTGACTGTTATCTTTTATAAAGTAAAATATTTGTATTATCCATGTAAACTTTCTATTATATATCATTGGATCCAATTCATTTTTTTTCTATCTTATTTCAGGGGAAGTCGGCGGAAGGATTTGGACAACTGAATGTGTCGTAAGACTGATAGAATTAGTAAAGGATAATTACCCTCAACTGACTGGCAAAAAAAAAAAAACGGTCAGCTGTTTGGGAAATGATTAAGGACACTTTGCATGAATTTGTAAGTAGCAAATAGCTCTTGATATAGTGAACTGTATATTTGTTATTGGAAGGTTGGTTATTCTTTATACTTTATACCTTGAGTTATGTGTTGCTCAGATGTGAAGTTAATTTCCTATGTGCACTTGCAAGTTAGAAGTTGATATATATTCAATATTGCACTTACAAGATATCATCAGCATCATTACAGGCTTTTCATCATATTTACCTTAGTCTTTAATGATATATATACAGTGCATAAGCTTGGAAGAAAGATAAAGGTCAGTATTTTAAAGGTCATGCTTTTTCAAAGATTTGTGGCATTCTTGTATCATTTGATTTTCTATAGTAATCTAACAGCTATGCTTTCCTTTATCTATATGCCAGGAATGATATTCAGAATAAGGTAAACATTCAGTTTTCACATTTAAATTCCTTTGGCAAGAGGAGTTTATGTAGTTATGATCTTCACCTTTTATATGATATGATAACTTGTTATGTGCTTCATATTCATAGAACTATGAAATTATTCTTATTTGGGAGGGGTGGTATTTGCAAAGTTAATATTCTTCTGTGATTCAG
>NW_028234409.1:1263730-1273730 GCF_977035675.1 Penaeus japonicus | reverse complement strand
TGTCAAGCGTCCTGTGTCTCTGAATGGCACCATCAAGTGTTGGTGCAAGGCAAATGCAGAGTCTCCAACAATATGCAGGTTCTCAGAAGGAAACCATGGTACTGGATCAGTTTCCATCTTAGTGAAAAGTTTAGTAGACCTAAATACTCTACTATCATGAGCAGAGCCTGGAAATCCTGCTTGTATATATGTAAATTTCTTATCAGTTGTGCAAACTGCCATTAAATTTACGCTGTGTTTCATTGTTCTGTCCAGGTAGTCTGACTGTACAGCTTCTGGGGCTTTAATATTGATATGGCAACCATCCACAGCACCAATTACCCCTGGCAGACCAGCTAAATGCTGAAATTCTCTTTCCCTTTCTACTACTTCCTCATGAGTTGGCCATCTTATATACTTTCTGCCAAGAGAACACAGTACTTCTATAATTTTTTGTACACAACCAAATGTAACTCCTTCTGATACTCCAAACAATTCAGATACTTCTCTATATGATACAGGAGTTCCCAAGTACCACAGTGTCATATACAAGGCCTTCTTTGGTCCTAAATTGAGGTTGGTTCTTGAAGGTCTGGACCCATATACCCCTTCAATATCCTTGATAATTGCATCAAATGAACTTCTGGTAACTCTAAGGTGTTTGAAGAAGTCAAGGTCACTTTTTTTCTCCAGAATTTCCACGAAACCTTCTTGTTGCGGGTGATCTTCCCTGGAGGAAGAAGAAAAAAGCATATCTAAGCAAATTTTTTTTGTTTTTGTTTAATAGGTTTACTATAAATTGTAAATGAATACTACATATGAGTATAATTGACTTACTAACCTTATAATACAATTACGGTTTTATCAAAATGATAACCGCAGAATTTCCAGAAAAGGATTGTAATTTATGGTAAAATACTTCTATAATAGTCATTTACTAATAACTTTACAGCATAAGAAAAAATATAAGCATTGCTAAAACTCATCACCTAGACTAGAATACTGAAGACTTGTTTATTTCTTCCGATAACTCACCAGAGCATTGGAAATTTGTACACCTATGGAGATGTAGTAACCTATTTACATTGTGTAATAAAGATTATTATGTTCATTCTAATCCTTCTCCAAGAATAACAACACTGACATGATCTTTTCTCACAACTACTGAAAACAGCACACTAACAATAATGTTATTATAAAGAATATCACATTTTATTAATACACGTTTGTATAATTTTTATAAGAATTTATAGTGTTTAATTAATCATTAAAAGAGTGCGGTAATAATAACTGTTGCTAGAAAATCTAGAGCTCTGTGACACCAAAAAGACCAACAAATACAAATTCTTGACATGACAGAACTTTAAAATGTATTCAAATCCAAGATTGTGCATCTCATGGGCTCTTAGGAGAAGTTTACTTATTTGTTTTATGAGAAAGATAATGCAGTTGATTGTAATGGGTGGATACAATTGGTTAGCATGAACACTGCCTCCTCTAAGTATTTGATTTAAGTTTTAATGCAACAATTACACTGTAGTTAATTGTGTAACTTTTTTTTCCCCATAGACACATAGTAAATAAATAAGTCTAAAGTATGGAAATGATTTGCACTACTGTCTACACAAACTGGGAAGGAAGTTGGTTGTTTTTTTCCAGGTTTTCCTTCAAACCACAATGAAACCCACCTGTATTCAAAGGCATAAGCACTCATGCACATCAACGTTGCATTTGGTAGAACAAGTTCTTCCGTAATTTCATTACTCTCATCTTCTGGGGAGACCAGCATAGCTACAGCCGTAATCTCATATACGTCTCTTGATATATCCGACATTGTACTCCTAAGGGTGCTGCGGATCATCTGTGGTGTTTCGGGAGCGTGTAACTTGAAATGATATCAACGATACTTTTTCCCACGATTCACCCTACGCTTGGCAGCGCACTCACTGGCCAATCAGCGTCTATGAAGAGTAATGACGTCATTAGGGCCAACCTCTTTCAGTCTTCAGGAACATAGAACGCGTTCCCTGTTCGTACTCTACAAAAGAAGCCTTATGTTCGTATGATTTGTATTAGGAGAGAGAACGAGAAAGAAAAAAAAAACAGCAAGCCAGTAGTGCCTGAGAGAGAGAGAGAGAGAGAGAGAGAGAGAGAGAGAGAGAGAGAGAGAGAGAGAGAGAGAGAGAGAGAGAGAGAGAGAGAGAGAGAGAGAGAGAGAGAGAGAGAGAGAATGCAGACAGTGGGGAAGTAATCAGGAAATTGAAAATACATTGCTTTTTACGGCTTATCTCATCTTTTACTTTTCCTTTTCGTATGAGTGTGAGAGAACAAAGTGTGGACTTTATAGTGCTATGTTCATCATTGAAATTTGCAACTCAGGCATCTGTTAAGTATTTGTGAACATATCAATATGTTACCAGGAAAGTGCAAGTAATATATCTCGCATGCTAATTTACTCATTCTCATACAAACAGTGCAAGGGTGTGTAAATATTGATAAATAATCTCTCTCTCTCTCTCTCTCTGCTTCTTTCCCCGACCGACATCAACAGAAACAAAGCCTCACCAAAGTGTAATTCGGGTCTATTTCCTTATTCAGTATCTAATCTTCTGGGCTAAAAGAGACCTCTAAAACTGCCTCTTCCCTTTGGCTTATGAAATTAGGACCGGACTCTGGCCTGGTTCACTGCTCGCTCGGGGGTATTCATGGGTTGAAGTCTTTTGATTGCAGGAAAACTAATGGAAATGGCCGTTGGTAATTCAGTCTACGCTCCAACAAGCAAACGGGATGAGAGGGATCCTGTGATTATGTAAAGATCTTCCTTATTGTGTGTGTGTATATACTGCACACGTATGCATATCTTTAATATACCATACACATAGATTTAATGTATACATATTTCATATAATCATATACTTTAACTCTACGGTCCTGACTCTGTTACCATTCATTTAACTTCACTCTCCTTCGAAAAGTCCGCCAAAAGGTAAACAAACTCAAAATCAGCAGAGAATCCATGTTTTCCAGAAAGGGTTTGTAATCGAAGTCTAGGACAATGATGCCTAATATATCCAATATAAATATTACTTTCCAAACATAGTATGCTCATATGAAGTATTAGTAAGGTAAAGTACAGTAAGAATATGATTGTTTTCGCCCGTGTATCTTTCGTGATGAGCCTACCCCCGTGTCACGGAGTTTCCAGATTGTTCCAATACTTTCCACGACTTTGCCACGAACACGCGTTTCTGGAATACCAGTCGCAGCATGTTCATGTCATGTACTCTGCGCGTTAGGGACTTAGAATATGACTACATGTTCTAGCGATAAGCACTGTATTAGAAAAAAAGAAAAAAATAGAATTACGAGTTTAATTATAATTGGTTTCGTGTTGAATCTCATTTTTTATATTTACAATTACTGATGATATGGCGTTCTGATAAGTGGTATATGGTATATCTATCTATCTATCTATCTATCTATCTATCTATCTATCTATCTATCTATCTATATATATATATATATATATATATATATATATATTTATTTATATATATATATATATATATAAAAATTTATATTATATATATATATATATATATATATATATATATATATATATATATATATATATATATATATATATATGTATATATACATATATATATAATATCTTATTAGTGAGAAGGGCGAAGTCAGTCAAGCGGTCCGACATGATATTTGAATGGCAAGCAATGGATTATGCGCAACAAGCATGATATTCCTCCTCCGAGCGCCTGTTCGACAAACCTTTGGTTTTAGCGATTGTTCGACAAGGAATGAGTCTCTTAGTGATGTTTAATATGAGCTTACTAGAATTCTTTCAATGAGAGGACGATGACGTCTCGATTGCGCAATCAACTTACTCTCCCTATTGTCAGCAGTAAGTTTATATATAAAATATTTTTACCTGATACTCTAACGCTTTTTTATTTTCTCGATTTTTTTTCAGGTAATAAATAGTAATAAATAATAAATAATAAATATTTACTAAATAGCCACATAGATTTACAAGTAAGTTGAAATAAGCTAGATAAACGAGCTAGTGCAAAATACACCTCTCTACATTAACAATATTCATAAACATCAGTATAACTTGTCAAAGCCGTACTAAAAAGTGATGCTAATCGATCGATCGAACTAACGTTGGTAAGGCCAATCACAGTCAATTTTAAATGGTCATTATCTCACTTCCGGCGCTACATTCATCTCCCTTTGCTTTGCAAGAATGACGCTTGTGTCGACAGGGCAAAAGCGAGTCATGATCTCTCTCTCTCTCTCTCTTCTGTCTCCTGTCTCCTCTCTCCCCCTTTCTCCCTTCTTTCTTTTCTCTGCTTTATTCTCTTATCTCCCCTCTCTCCATCTCTATCTCTGTCCCCGTACTCTCCCGCTGTCGACAGAAGAAAAGTCGCAGGCAAGCAAAAGCAGCGAAGAAGAGGCACCGCAGCGGGACAAAGGTCTCTTGCTATGCTAATGGATATAATTTTCTTTGTATGTGTGTCTTCTCTTCTTTTCTCTGTCTCTTGTTTTCTCTATTGGAAGGAAACGGAGGAAAAGTAGACTGGATGGTTGGCTGTAAACGGAAGTTTACGGTTTTTATTCTAAGTATTTATACCTTTATTATATATATATATATATATATATATATATATATATATATATATATATATATATATATATATATATTTATATATATATATTTTTTTTTTTTTTTTTTTTTTTTTTTTTTTAATACATGGGACCGATATCAAGGGAAAAGAGGAAAAATAAATACACAAATGCCATAAATCACATAATTTTCCACTGTGTGGTTTATATTAATTCATGAGTACCAAAAAAGTCCACAGTGGGAAATGTAAAGGGCGTCTCCAATTTAAGTCTTCTGGATTATCTATAATTATCCACACGACACAATATGTAGGCGGCGCGTCGAGTGGAAATATTCTTTCTGGACAATCCATTGTAAATACAAATGTGCTTCTCGGGGGCTTTTGTGCTAGTCCTCGGAAGGGCCTCGCGAAATGTGGTTCACGAAAAATGCAATTCATTTTTTTTTAAAGATTGTATTACGTGCGAGGGATTATTCATTTCAAGCATATCTATCTTGTTTATTTGCTGATATATGTAAACTTGTTTTTCCTAAGTTGTTTTTCGTCATTAGATTTATTTATATATTTTCTTGGATTTTGGATTCATTGCAAAAGCCTACGTTTTATGCAACCCCATTTGATGGCTGATCCATCCCCGAATCCTCGCAATTCAGCCATCTCTGATAGTCCGATCGACGGGCGCGGATAATGGCGTAAATTAATGAATGCAGAAAAAAAGATATATTTTTATTTCTGTTAAACATTTTGCCATACATACACTAACGCTAACACACACGTGTGTGTGTGTGTGTGTGTCCGCAGGAATTGGGCTGTTTATAACAAACCTATAAACTCTTACAATTTAAACTTTGGAAGTTAAACTTTAAACTTTAAGGATAATCTTTAACGGAAATCTGAAGAGATATATGGCTTCCCCTGCCATCAGATTCTGTCCTACAACGGCTCCCAAGAACACTCCAGCCACAGACTACCCGGAATGTAGAAATGCTCTACCATGTTCAGAATAAATATGAATTTGGGTTTCATAGTCAGAGCTGGCGAAACGAACCGTTATTGGATCACAACGGTAATCTCCCCATTGAATTATCTTTCACTTCTTAAAAAAAGTGTTTGGCTAACGTCAACCCAGCCTATACATACCTTTTGTTTTATAAAACTAGTGGTTGGATCTATTAATTACAATAAGTTTTAGGCTAAGAGAGCCAAAAAACGAAGAACTAATCCTCTGACTAAAATACCAATCCATGTCAGTATTGACAAGGCGATAAGCAACGTGAAAGAATGTCCCCCAAACGCCGGCCTGGGAATTCCTGTCTTATTGCCAGCGCTCGCTCGCGACCCTAATAACGCCCTGGAATAATCCCCGGGACGCTCCTTGGCTATTCAGGAAGGCGGTCGTCTCCTCCGGCAGCTGCCTGCCTCGCCCTCACCGCAGACGCCGAGGAAATGAAGATGGTAAGTCGCCGTTTCCGCTTCCACGTCTCAAGGGAAGGGGATTGCGTGCAGGGGAATGCACGAGCTCTTGCGCGAGACGAAGATGACGTCATGAATGCTTGCGGTGCTTCCGAAGGCGCCAATTGACATCATATAGATAATGTGTTGCGCATGTAAAAACATCATACTTGTACCTGCCTAGCATACACACACACACACACATCCATACATACACACACAGACATACATACATAAATACATACATAGGCTACATACACACATATACTCAAATACATATACACACACACGCACACGAACACGCGCGCGCGCACAAACAGAATATTATTCTGATAAACCTTTCTATTAATAAGGAGACAGAACAAAGGCTTATCAGCCATAGCAAACACTGGTGCAGGATTCCCACCTAGCTCTTTGCATTATGCAAATGCTCTGAGGAGCGAGTATTAGACGGCAGGTCTCGCGTGGCTGTGCGGGGAAACCTAATGATTATGATATTGCCTGAAGCAAGAGGAAGATGTATGTGCTTGCTTGTGTTTGCTTTCAAGCCTTTGCTTGCATGGATTATTGCTTGATTTTTAAAATGATGCGCTGTCCTCTTTCTAATGCTCTAACGCTTTCTTTGTAAAGTATGTATTAGGCAGCAGCATTGCTTTAGTTGTAATTAAGCCGGCGCAAATGATAAATGTATTAACAAAAGGTGATCATAGTCATATGAATTGCTCGCATACTGTTTATTCACGAAGAATCAATGCACAAAGAAAACACTCTCTGTTGCCTCGTGTTCTCTAGACTGCCAACTATTCCAAGTCCAACCATGTTGTGTTCAAAGGAAGTTTCGCATTCAAGCTTGTAAACAGTATTCAGTATTAGACCTGACCTGTGCGCAAGTATCAGCAAATAGTGTAAAAGCATATGAACGTTGCTGATATAGGGTGTATGCACATATACAATCACACACACAAAGAGAGAGAGAGAGAGAGAGAAATTGCACGTAAGCCTGTGAGGCTTCATGACGAAGCGCGTCGGAGGAAGCCATTCGAATGAAATTCTTGGTGTTCAACATTGTCTCATGAGATGACGTAATGCGCGTTCATGAGTGTTCCATTTGCTGGCTCACAAGAGAGAAAGAGAGAGAGAGAGAGACAAGGAGAATAATCAAACAAAATAAAAAAGACTGCATCGTATGACCCTCTTTCGGTTGTTATAAGACACTATTTGGACAATGCAAGATTTCAAGGTTGAATGAAATTCCAGTAATAGAAAAAAAAAAACGCATTAGAAAAAAAGAAAAGAAAAGAAAATTAATAAGAATAAATAAATAATAATAATAATAAAACATATTTTTGTCACATATTATGGTTATCATCATTCTTATCGTTTTATTCACCATAACACATTAAGAAAGTGAAATATGGAATGGAAACGGTGAAGAATAAAAACCATTTTTTTTTTATGTATTATTAGTGAGATTTTTGTTTTTCGTTTATTTTTACTCATTTCGTATTTATTGATTTAAGTTCTTTGTGTGGCGGGGGTTATTTTATCCGTGTCGGGTTGTCTATCGGCAGATGATCCATGCACGCACACTTATGTACATATTTAGGCACACACCCTTCTCTCTCTCACCTAGGTCTGCGAAATAGGACGTTACTGGCTACCAACATTGTAAGTTTTGCGTGGCTTTGCGTTAGCCATTCCCATTTCGGTAATTTGGAAGCACTAGCTTGATTATCTGGCTTACTTCAGCTTGCTTGAAATACATATGTTCTTGCAATATGTTACTTGAAAATTTAATATTCCTAAAAATTACTATTCGGAAAGTTGGGTAAAAATTATTTATATTCATAATTACTGCTAACGTGCCGTTACACTGATTTCGGAGGTTTGTGGCATTATGTCATTTTTTGAGGAAAGTACACAAAGTGAATTGCGCACTCGAGACGTTATCGTCCTTTCGTTCATTTGTAGTAAGCTTATATTAAGCATCACTAAGAGACTCATTCCTCATCGAGCAATCAGTAAAATCAATGGCTTGTCGAACAGGCGCTCCCAGGAGAAGTATCATGCATATCAAACATTCGGCCGGAGCGCTTAACTGACTCCGCCCTTCTTACCTCACCAATGACAAACTGGCTCACCACACACGAGCATGCTTTCCACTTCACTAATGTCCGCGAGTCAACTACTCAACGGAATCAAACAAGGATGTTAATTCCCTTTCGATCTTTCAACAAACACTCGACAGTCGGAGGGAATTCACGTATCTTCATCATCAAGTTTTATTCGCTCTGCCCTTTTGCTGGCATTAATTGTCAAGCAATCATATATTGGTATAATACCTTTGTACTCATACCTATTCCTATCGATCGTGAACTAACCCGGTCTAGGAAATAAACTTCCTATCTGTATATAAGAGTGAACTCAAGAACTTCCAAATCTAACAAATAAGTATAAATCAAATCATTACCACAGAACTCACTGCCATGCGATGCACTGCCACTCAACACCAAAACCTCGAAGCTCTTCCGGGAATTCCTCCGAGTGCAGAATGCATGAGCCTACGAGTATCTACGGTCCCAAAATGCGTCGTTTTCGAAAATACACCGTTTCGATGTTTCTGATTCTTAAATCAATAGAAATGGAATTTAAATGCGACAAAGAAAGCTACATACATACATACATACATATATATATATATATATATATATATATATATATATATATATATATATATATATATATATATATGTGTGTGTGTGTGTGTGTGTGTGTGTGT
Source organism: Penaeus japonicus (assembly GCF_977035675.1). NCBI lineage: Eukaryota > Metazoa > Arthropoda > Malacostraca > Decapoda > Penaeidae > Penaeus > Penaeus japonicus. Next base: position 1,264,871 of record NW_028234409.1, on the reverse strand, counting down.
GTGTGTGTGTGTGTGTGTGTGTGTTTGTGTGTATGTGTGTGTGTGTGTGTGTGAGTTTGTGTGTGTGTGTGTGTGTGTGTGTGTGAGTTTGTGTGTGTGTGTGTGTGTATTTATTTTATTTTAATGATTAAATTATATACACTATATTATTTCCAACAAATATCTTTATCATTATTACAACTAGCATCATCATCTTCATCACTCTCAGTATCATCTTCCCCACCATCATATCCATCATCTATTAACCTAAGCATAAAAACAAACGTAAAACTTACCGAACTCAACAAGGAAACTCAAAGACAAAGACTCAGATAAATATCTCAACCTGAAACAAAACCAGAATCTAAAGCGATTCCCTTAAACGCAAAATAAATCCACGAACCTTTTGACAGTTCAAGGAGCAAACTCGGACCGAATCTAACGAAGGAGACGCCGGCGGAGTCCTCAGTCGTGTCTCGAAGGACCAAGCGCCGTTTCAACTGCATTGTCTTGGTCTCCTTGATCAGTAGCCAATTAGTAGTAATTACGGGTTTATTGTCAAGTTGCACCGAGCTCGTTCAAAGTCGATCGCTCGCGACTGACTTTGGTGGAAATTCAGTCGCTGAGGCAGAAGTGTTCCAGTAGTTGGATGAACCTTTGACACTGAGTGACAAAATGCGAACCAGGATTGGACGCGAAGAGAAGTACAAGTTAGAGAGAGAAGAAAATGTGCAAGTAATTTCTACCCAAGGAACATATGGCAGTGTTTTCAAGGCCTACTCAAAGTGGACTAAATATATATGGTTACATTTACGTCACTTCCAAAATTTGTTAAAGAGTCATTTTTTATATGATTAAAAGCCTCTCTGCCTTTGTAGGTTATATAAGATATTCCGAACCCTGGATGGGAGACAAGAGATAATGTGTTCTCTACAGGAGACGCAAATTGATAGGAATGGCTTGTGGAAACTCTTAAGAAGTTTTATTCATACGAAAGATATCCTAGAGTCCGTACAGTAATATATATATATATATATATATATATATATATATATATATATATATATATATATAAAATATATCCTTATCTATGTGGCAGAGCGAGAAAGACAGGCAGACAGATTGTCAGACATATTGCATTTCATGTGGAGCGAAAGAGCTT
>NW_028234409.1:1253730-1258730 GCF_977035675.1 Penaeus japonicus | reverse complement strand
ATGTGGATGCAGATAAGGCAGCTGCAAACAGGTCTGAGATTTCGTGAAAAGCACCACAAGCACATCCGAACGAGGCTGAGCAATCGGATGAAGGAAGTACAGAAGCAGGGATTAAAGATGACGGTCGAGCCTGGAAGCGTGGATGAGTCGGGAATAAATGTGTAATGCAAGAATGTTTCTTTCCTTCGTGCGGACTGTGCAGACGTCAGTCCTTTGCTTAATGGATGGTATTGTGATTCGATTTGATCCATGAAATGCTGAGCTCTTGAGTGATAACCATTGTTAAATTGCACGCACAAATTTGAGGATAATAAGTAGTAATCAATGAGAGAGAGAATATATCGCTAATGGAGGGAGGGTACTTCCGCTACCCGTAGTGCTATTTATTAGAGTATTGAATCATTTATAACTCATAAATAATTTTTTTAAAAATAAAAAATAATGTGAAAAATGGTTGGGTTTCTAGCAGTTCAGTTCAGTTCAGAGATATTTGCGAAGACTTCCCTTCGCCCGGGCTATATATATAATTTGTATAATCTAGTATATATATTTACAGTGACTGATGACTAGTTATAAACCTTGTCCCAAAGGTGGAAGACATTATGCTTTCTTTTCGGTCAATCCTGAAAATAAATTCTATTCCTATATGTATATAACAGTTGAGCCTCTTTCTTTTCCTTGCTCTACATGAGTTGTTTCTAAAATGATAAGGATAATAATAAAAATGAAATATGAACATACATATCCCGAGTCCTAGAACCCTTGCATGAAGTTGTTCCCTTTTAAGTGGAGACCTAACGGGAATGTCGACGCGATTTTCTCTTCTTTTGCGCCCAATATCTTATTCTTGGACAAAACGACAGAAAGCGCCTGCCTTTGTACATTGTCGAATGCGTGCATCGACCTGGATATCACTGCGCCTAGAATGGTACGTGTGAGTATGAGAGAAAAATCCATGACATGTCCTTGCAGTTGGCAACACTGACCCAAGAACCATTTATCCTATTGTATTTAAAATTCGATTATTTTCGTTTCCTCTAGAGCTGGTAGGTTTTTCACGAAAGTAAAATGGAAGAAAACAAGGAAGAAAAAAAGACGTTTCGTTCTGTTAAACTGAGAGAGGCGAAGGTAGAGGCAGGCCATGCATGCTGGCGTTCGTTTTGATCGAAATATTTACCAATATAATCTGCTCGAGTTTGCTTATGAATTGCATTTTCTAGTTGTCACCAGTACACATATGGAGAAAGAGAGAGACCATCGTCATTACAATTACTCTTTTGCCTCTTTCCGAGAAAAGGATCCGTAGGTAACGCCCCTGAAGTGGAGGGAAAGTCAGCATCAACCGAGGAATGAACACTCGTAACGATCTCGGTTTCTCGTGCAATGTGACCTCGTCAAGTGATCTCACTCTCCATAAAAGGAAACTCGGTGCAACAGTTATCTGCCCATCGCATAAGGACCCACTTTGTGTGTCTTCCTTCTCTTTTATCATATTCGATAACCTTTCCCTCTATCTGCTTGTCTGTCAGTCGGTCTAATTCTCTCTCTCTCTCTCTCTCTCTCTCTCTCTGTATATATATATATATATATATATATATATATATATATATATATATATATATATATATATATATATATATATATATATATTTATGTATATAAATATATATCTATATATCTATATTATATATATATATATATATATATATATATATACATTTATATATATCTATAATCTTTCATACTGTCTATCCTCATTACGGCAAAAAGAAGAGATATATATAGAAAGAATCTTTTTAAATAAAAAAAAGGAAAAATTATAGAGTCGTAACGTGTATAACAAAATCCTGGAAGAGACAGACTTCTACCATTTTTCTTCATTGCCACCAACACCTCGTATCTCAAGAATGCAACAAGCATTTCCAGCGAAATCCAGTCAAAAGAAGAAAAAAAATCTCTGAAAAGAGAGACGCTGCTTGCAGAACTTGCTGAGTGAGGAAAGCATGACTAGATCTGTGTGATCCTTTTGTTGAAATAAGACGATCTCGTTAGACTGGAAAACAGGCTCGGTCTTATGGAGTCTAAAGTGGAAAGCCAAAGGATTCGTTTAAGTGGTGACAGGAAACAAAGAGGCAGACGGTGTTGCAAGAGGAATGGCGATGGCTGTAGTGGGCAGGAAAATGCTTATGAAAGGGGGAACTCTGCCAAGAAAACGCAATGGTTTCTAGAGGCAGGGGGTTAGGTTACAGGGCACTGAGAGGTGATGGTGATATAGGGAAAGATATGCTGAAGAGTATGGTTATATTATAACAATACATTTACTCCTAAATTCGAATCATGGATGGAAAGAGAGAACAATAATTTAGTGCTAAGCAGTATTTTCCCACTGATTTGACTAATGCTATTGTGCATTATTACTATAGCTGCATGGATTTAAATACCTTGTGAATACATTTACTGGTATGTCAACGGGTGGGGATGTATGCTTACTGTGTTTGTTTTGCCTGAAACACAACCGTTTGTAGTTCAACACTGGTTCCGAAAGCAAGGTAACGGCTTGTCATCAGTAATTTTAAATATAAAAAAATAAAATAGTAAAATACATGAATGTATCATCCATTGTTGCTTAGAATTTCTTTCCGTAACACACTTAGAATAATAAGAATTTCAAGCGAGCTGAGGTAAGCCAGGTCAACGAGCCAGTGCTTCCAAGTTAACTAAATACCAATGGTTTACGCAAAGCCACCTACGACTTGTAGTGTCGGTAAACAGTAACGTTACATTCCCCAGACTAAGGGGAGAGAGAGAAGCCTGTGTGCCTGCATGTGTGGATGTCTGTATGTATGTATGTATGTACGTACGTGCATGGATCACCTGCCGGTAGACGACCCGACGTGGAGAAGATAAGGCAAGGTCGTGCAGGGTCATCCCGGAGGCGCTCCCGGAGGCGGTGCACAGGCAAGCCGACCTCCTCCCTCCTTGCCCCGACGAGCCACGAGGGATTCCAGTTCGTCTGCTTTGGGAGAGGAACAAGAAGGAAACAGCCGAAGAGGAAGAAGAGGAGACACGAAGAACAATCGAGACGGCGATTGGTTTCCGTGTCGAGAGGACAGATCGCGAGCGAGAGCTTTGATATTCGACACGTTTAGCACGAGGAAAAGGGACTCCAGCGCCTCCGAACTCGGCCTCAGTTGCGCCTCATTTTAATAATAATAATAATAATAATAAAAGGTATTGTGCGCGGAACATATATAAACGGGAAACATGTGGCATTTTGCGAAATGGAAAAGGATCATGAAACGGATTTTATTTAATTTGTTCATTTTTTACTGAGTGGCGCATCCAGGCTAGCTTTAAGAGTGTGATAGAATTCTTGGATTTGCCAGCCTCTAACTGAAGTTTTACGTGCAGATATTCATGTCCGAAGCACAGGAGCAAGAATGCACACACACACACATACACAAACACACACACACACTTTGCAAGGGGAGATATTATAGAAATTCCTGACTCAACATGTCCATTCAATATTCTAAAATCAACCTGTATTCTAAAGGGAAAATTACTTCCTTATATTGAGTAATGTAGTTGCGTGTTTTTAAACTGATGTATTGCATGTACATTGAGCCAACTCGAAGAAATATACTTTTACAGAAAACAAAGACTAGCATCCATAGTTTCCCTTTCCATTCACTTTGCTTAATTGTAACAGAACTAACCAACGCTATTCTTACTTCATTTTATTTTGTTTCGGGTGAATAACCTTCCAACTCGAGAGGAAGGGAAAATACAAACCAACCGCTTTCAACAATAGTAGTTGGTCCGTGTAAAATAAAACTTCAGCCTAGGCATTCAAATAAAAGCTTTGGTGTTTTATGGCCTTTATAACAGAAGGAATAAAAGTACGTTGTTCTCGCTTCTGTGTTTGCACTTGATTCTGTCGAAAGATTACGGAATTGAAAGAAGAGTAAACTCCTTTTAAAAGTTGACGTAGGGATCTGCTGAAAAGTCTTCTTGAATAAAGATTCCTTTAGTGTGGCAGTAAATCACCAAAAACAAGATTCTTTTCTTGCTTTGTTGTTGTAGTGTTTGCTAGACTCTTTATCTTTGCGAAGACGATGATGACGATGGAAGTGATTAATATTAGTGTTAGAACTATGTTCACTCTTGTTATCACTTACATTATCCTCATCACAGTATTAGAAATTATAGACGGAATAAAAAAGCAGCTCCATTCACATACATGAAGAAAAATCCCATCGTCACAACCGCAGCGCAACGAGACAAGAGCATGACTCTGCAATGGCTGTTTGCAACTTCCCCTATTCCGTCTCTCGCTGAGACGGAATCGAAGTAAAATCTTTTCCACACTCGTTCTCACGTGTGGAAGGACCGGCAAGAGGCAGAGGCCGCGCTTCCCATATTCCTGTGACGCGCAGATGCAGGCAACCGGATCCTTCCTCTGATCCTTCCATCTGAACGGCAACAGCAGACGGTCGTTCAGTCATGTTGGATCGCCTGGTTTGGCTGAACTCCGCCGTCCGTCGCTCGTGGCGTTTCCCGCTCTGCGCGGATGACGCGAATATTTGATAAGCTTTGCAGAGAGAGAGGGAGGGAGGGAGAGAGAGAGAGAGAGGGAGGGAGGGAGAGAGAGAGAGAGAGAGAGAGAGAGAGAGAGAGAGAGAGAGAGAGAGAGAGGGAGAGAGAGAGAGAGAGAGAGAGAGAGAGAGAGAGAGAGAGAGAGAGAGAGTGAGTTTGATGAAAATTTAGATCATTATTAGCACAGTGTCGATGCACAGAAATGAGGTATAAATAATCCAAAGGTTTGTTTCATCGCCTCTGACGAATGAGAAATGATGAACTGTGCTGAATGCAGAGCATGAGTTGCTCATGCACAAAGTCACAGGGAGATTTATATATATAATTTGTATATATATTTTAAAAGGTTAGTAGATGAATACTACTTCTATTGATTAACCCTTTGTTATGTATGTATGTAT
>NW_028234409.1:1231230-1246230 GCF_977035675.1 Penaeus japonicus | reverse complement strand
GTTTATATTTGTCACGAAATCATAACTGTCAATTGATGCGTTTCTCAGATTTGTTTATTCGACTCAAATAAACTTGGGAAACTTGGTATTCCAGTGAAAACTTACTCTCGGTGAATGCAAATGCGAACCCAATCTGCCACTGTTTCCTCCTATCAAAGTTATCTAATCCATTCGCTTGAAGTCGGGAGGATGAAGGAAGGTTTTGAAATTCATGATTGAATTCAGGAGTAAGATCTCCATGTTTAAAACTTGTGAGAGAAGAAGTAATTGAAATATACAGGAAATGATAGTCTATAGAAAACATAAATGCACAAGGTAAGACAGACAGAAAAGGAGGAAACAGAGAAGAGAGACAACGGTAAAGGTTGGGAGGAAAGGGGAAAGAGAAGAGAATGTGGAGGAATGAATAAAAGTGTACAAGAGAGAGGGTGAGAGAGAGACAGAGAGACCCGGCCAAACGCAACATATGATCCATGATTCACAAACTCTCTACCTCAGCCTCTGGCGGGAGGATAAAGGAAATGCTGATGTAAACAAAACAGAAAGCCAGGTATTGCGACCACAACAGATCGAGAACTTATCCATATAAGCTATGAAATGGCACGTTTGGGTATGAAGTATCTGTGTTGTCATATTTGTTTAGACAGTGACTAGCTTTTCTCGAACGGAAGTTTCCTAATTCGCACATGGATCCTTAGGACACGGTTGCGACATTGATACGAGTGAGCGGGTATATTTCATTTCTCTTTCTGCCTGCATGTATCACTTCATCTCTCTCTCTCTCTCTCTCTTCCTCTCTCTCTCTCTCTCATTCTCTCTCTCTCTCATTCTCCTGTTTATGCCATTAAGCTTTAAATCAACATCCGATTTCTAATAAAACAGACCTATCTCTAATCATCGATTATTTGAAACACCCTACGTGTTCATATAGCGACGAATGTAAGCAATTAGATAAATTATGATATAAAAACATGTAGATGCAAGTATGTATGTTTGCATTCAAGGAGGAGGATACATTTATTTATGAATATGTGCACAACTAGATGAAATCGCGCAGTCCAAATGTATCTCTCCGTCTGTCTACCTATTCGGAAATGGCCAAATGCATATTGCCTTAAATTCCCACGCATGTAGCATAGTCGCCTTCTGTTTTATCACCGAAAGCCCCGTGTTTCAGCCATGGATCGACTTGCATCACACCAACGCCCGCTTACCTCTGGATGGATAAGCCCGTCGCCTTCGATCTCCCTCGCTTGTGAATTCCTAACGCTTCCTGGATTACCTGGTCATGGAACCCTTCGCGTCTCACGCCGTCGAATGCGGGAACCTTGTCATCTTGCTCTTAGTTTAGCCTTGATTTCCTCGCCACACTAAGAGAGAGGTTGACAAAGGAGGTTGACTCAGCCTCCAATTCCCATTCCCATTCCCACTCATTCGCCTCCAATTCCCATTCCCATTCCCACTCATTCGCCTCCAATTCCCATTCCCACTAATTCGCCTCCAATTCCCATTCCCACTCATTCGCCTCCAATTCCCATTCCCACTCATTCGCCTCCAATTCCCATTCCCATTCCCACTCATTCGCCTCCAATTCCCATTCCCATTCCCACTCATTCGCCTCCAATTCCCATTCCCATTCCCACTCATTCGCCTCCAATTCCCATTCCCATTCCCACTCATTCGCCTCCCATTCCCATTCCCATTCCCACCCATTAGCGTCGACGCCTCTCCTTCGTAGAGATCAGTTCTAATTGTCCTCCGTCGTAAGACCACTTTCTCTTATGATTTCCCATTTCGACAACGATACCAATTTTGCGTAAAATTGGACACGGCCTCTTCGATAAGGAATACAGATGTGTGTGTGAGTAGATATACCTTCACATGTATGCATGTGCAACCAGTGTATTCACAATTGAAGATTGTGAATCACATAACAGTCAGTGAAAAGCGGCTACACAAAATCCATGCGTTTTTAGAAAATGTCTTACTTGCACCCACCTGCAACCCTCTTACAACGTCGTCTGTCACTCTTACACACCCTTTAACTCTTTACTTCCTATTACTCGGCGCCTCTGTGTCCCGGTCTGACGAGCTCATCTTATTTCACCAAAAGCTGATCCTTTCCTGGCCGGGCATATCGGCCAGGTCTCTTTTCTCATATATTATGCTGTTTTCTATTATCCTAATTTCGATTTTTTTTAAAAGAGTGCCTGTGGAAGTATAAGAATTTTTGTGGACACAATTTTGTTACTTGAGGGAATCTGTATATTATCCTCCCCCCCTCGCCCCCACCTCTCTCTCCCTCTCTCTCTCTCTCTCTCTCTCTCTCTCTCTCTCTATATATATATATATATATATATATATATATATATGTGTGTGTGTGTGTGTTTATATATATATATATATATATATATATATATATATATATATATATATATATATGTATGTATATGTATATGTATATATATATATATACATAAATATACATATACATATATATATATATATATATATATATATATATTATATATATATATATATATATATATATATATATATATATATATATTATATATATATATACAGTATATATATATATATATATATATATATATATATATATATATATATATATATATATATATTGTGATGGGTATAGATTACTCTAATATCCACACATAGAGAAATATAAGGTTGGTGTCAAACACAGCAGCTGATACAATAACAATATATTATAACTTCAATAATATGACACGATATAATATATATATATATATAGATATAACAAGAAATGACTCTGGAAATAAAGATCGGGATTAGCACTAGTTCACAATAGTAGATGTAGGAGTGCGAGTGGTAGTTGTTGGTGATTAAGGTCAAGGACCTCGAGTGACTTCGCTATCGTCAGTATATCTTAGGACGACTCACTAGGCGGGGCGATCAGCCGTCTACAGGAAAGTAGGCGTAGCTATTCCAAGTGTCAGCTTGGGTCGCGATTTCCTGATTGGCTGACTTCGGTTCATCATAATTCATAGGTCCGCCCTCGGGTCAGCCTTTGAGGGTGATATTCCTATGATGTGGAGATGACCAGAATATCCAGAAGGGCTAAAGTTGCAGGTGCTGTCTTTAACGAATCTTTGCCCGATCCTGGGGGATATACGAAATCCGATAATTGTGAAGGTCACATCTGTGTATTGTAATTTGATCATGTATCTCAGGTCAGACATATGCTCTGTTAACCGTTAAACATAAATACTTTCATATCGCTCTACCATGCTACCCCAAATCGTCCCGATTTGGTAAGAAATAAAGTAGGAAGCTTTATACTTAACTGAGGATAAGAATTCCTTGATCAGGGGAACTCTATAAGAGTAGTATACGAAGAGACAGCAACATCCGGCAGATTCTTGATTAATGCACAATACTACACGGAATTGCAGCATGACAGGCCTCGAGATCAGCTCCGGAATTACAGGTTTAACACACCTGGGAGGTGTGCTTTTCTGCATCCGTCAATATCATAACTTGAAAAAAGTATAAGTACCTGGCGCCTTACATGGCTTTAGAGAGGTAAGTGGGGACGTAGGGTAGAAGGCATAGTTCGATATATGAAAAGGAAAATAATTCGTGCAACAAGAAAAAAAACGTGAGTTAGTAATATATCGAATATTGTATCAAAATGGTTTTTATGTTGTTAATATTTTTTTGTATTATTATTATTATTTATATATTTTTTTTTTGGATTTGATTTTTTTTTCTTAGAATATTATATAGCATGAGGGTAACTGGTATATGCAACAGAATCATGGGTATGTTTTACTTGCTTGTTTTTCAATGCAACTCGCCTGTAGGTGATGCAATAGCACGCTCCCAGGGTTACTAGCAACATACACATTCCGGCGACGGTAACGTATACGGGATAAACGTAGGTTGCGTGGAACGGGCTGAGCGGGGTAAATGCATCAAGCTGTTGCAAAGTAGGCATCTGTTGAAAGGTTATACTAGGAAGAGAAATGTTATAGGATGGCAATGATACCGACATGGGTTGCAGGTAGGAGGTATTCATTGCAATCTTCCTTGTGTAGGTATGGGTAGCTGGAATAGATAAGGATAAGGAAGTCAGTTCACATGAGGCTGGAAGAACAAAAGTACCTTGTAGAACAACATCAGGGTTATGCTTGTTACACATAACTGTAGTTGTAGTAGCAGAGAGACCTGAAATTGTGAGGTAAGATTTTAGAGTAGAGTAGAACTGAATTCGTTGCCTTAGAGGAAAAAGAGAGGCTTAACATTAGTAGAGGAGATATTGTGGAGAATAGGGCGTAAGTCATGTGGAGTAATGAGACTGGGAAGCACTTCGCCTGCTGTTGCTGAAATCAACGAGTTGGTTATTGAGTTAATAAAGTAGCCAGGCCGGAGAAATTAGCAATCGGCTGAAGCGAAATTTTGACTTCCATATGTTTGTTACTGGTAAGACTAGCCCATGGTCCTCAACGAAAGGCTCCTGGTACTGCGCGAAGCCTAGGGGGGTAGGGCATGGCGGTCGGCAGACGCCAATGTGAAGAATGATAAGCCCAAGAGTAGTAAGATCTGGAAGATAAAAATCAATTAGTGTTCGTCGGCCGGGGGAGAATAGTACTTGTGAGCAAGCTTTAGGACGTCGAAATGAGACCAAGATTGTTCACCTGACTGTATGCATTTAATGTAGGCCTTGTTGTTCTTTACACTAATTACTCTAAATGGACCTTCAAATCTAGGAGCAAGCTTTGACTTAATATTGAGTGGTTGGTTGACTTTTCTAAATACTAATGCTCCAACTTCAATGTCCTTGTGGCGGGCCACTTTGTGTTGAAATGACAGTATTTTATCTCTGGAATTAGTCAAATGCTTCTTTGTGATCTGAAAGATGGACTTGTTTCTATTTAGAAGATATTCAGCATAATTATCATTATATAAAGGAACTTGATTTTCATCAAAGAGGTCATAGGGTAGTCTTTTATCCATTCCATATAACAGAAAATGTGGGGTATCACCTAAGGAAGAATGGAATGTACTATTAATACAAGACTGGATTGTCAATAGTGATTCATCCCATGTGTCCGATGTCGCATCAACAAGCGATCTCATTAATGAGAGGATGGAGGAGTTGAGCCTTTCTGTAATACCATTACTTTGTGGGCGGTAAGGGAGAATGTTAACACGAGTTACATTCATGATATCACATAACTTATCCATGACTTTGTTATGAAATTCAGTCCCGTTATCAGTTGAAAAATACATGGGGGCTGAATGTCTATGACAGAAGTCGTGAAAAGCATGTGCAACAACATTTGCTGTTTTGTTGGGCACGGGGACGAGTTCACAAAAACGAGTGAAGTTATCAATGAAGACTAAAATATAACGATTACCATTGCGAGAAGGTAGAAAACCTGACAATGTGTCGCAAGAGACTTTCTGGAAAGGAAAGTCTGGAATGTCATATTTCAATGCAGGGGCTGGGTCATTGGTATTTCCTTTGTAATAAGGGCATTGCTTACAAGACTGAACATGCTTAGCAACTTTGCTAATAAGGTGTGGGAAGAAGAAGCGTTGCTGAGCTAAGTGAATTGCCTTATACTTACCACAGTGTGCAGCTTCTTTCGACTCATGGAAAAGAGGAAGGATTCGACATTCAAGAGATTCAGGAATAACTACAAGCTTACGAGATGCCTTGAGCTTTCTTGTCCTATATCGAGACTTGTAGCAAAGTAGACCGTTAGCATCGAGGTAAAGTTGACTTACTCGAACATGTCTGCTAGGGGGAGGTCTTTCATTCCTTTCTAAAGCTTGAATTAAGGGGCCGTACAGATTATCATTACGTTGCGCTATCCGGATCTCGTCCTCCGTGGGTGGGTCCATGGGAGGTACGGCTGGAGCAGCCAAGACCGGGGCGGTAACAGAATGAATGGGGTCGGAACGGCGATCATTAACATGTGCAGACCGGATCTCGTCCTCCGAAGGATCCTCAACGGTAGGAGCGGCAGTATTTGCCAAGATCGGTGCAATGTCAGAGAATTTCACCTTGCGGGAGGCAAAGGTGGGCGAGGAGCTAGATTCAGGCAGGTTGTGAGCGTCAGAGAGGGGAGCGCGTGATAGCGCGTCGGCAACGACATTTTGTTTCCCGGGTAAATAAACAATGGTGACGTCAAACTCTGCAAGAATTTCAATTGCGCGGGCGCGTCGTCCATGAGGGTCCCTACCCTTAAATATGGACGTGAGGGGGGAATGATCAGTGTGCACTTCTATCTGATATCCCAAGATTAGCTCTCGAAAATGACGGAGGGCCCATGTGATACTGAGTAATTCACGGTCCGTCGTGTGATAGCGTTTTTCCGCTGAATTGAGGGCGCGACTTGCAAAAGCAATGGGCTGCGTTTTTCCAGAATGGCCATGTTTCTGGTGGAGTACTGCTCCGAGCCCGAGGTTTGAGGCATCAGTGGTGAGGACAAAAGGCAAACTAAAATCGGGGAAGGCTAAGAGTGGAGCCTTAATTAGTCGCGATTTAAGAGTTGAAAATGCGGCTTTTTCCTCGTCTGTCCACTGCCAAGTAGTATCCTTTTTAAGGAGATGGTTAAGCGGCGTCGCGATGGACCCGTAACCTTGAATGAACGGCCTGTAAAAACCTGAAAGGCCTAAAAATGACTTCAATTCCTTCTGGTTCTTAGGTGTTGGAAAGTCGGCAATGGCTTTAACTTTTGAATCATTAGGTGCAATACCTTTAGATGACAAGGTATGGCCTAAGAATTCTAACTTAGACTTGAAGAATTGACATTTGCTAGGTTGAATACATAATCCTGCAGTTGATAGCCTATTGAAAACCTGGCGCAATTTCTTCTCGTGTTCAGAGAGGGAGGGTGAGCAAATTAAAATATCATCTAAATACACGAGGACCTGATCATTAATTAATCCTGATAGTACAAGTGACATTAATCTGCTAAATGTGAGAGGGGAATTGCGAAGGCCAAAAGGACATACTAAAAATTCAAAGTGTCCCATATGAGTCGAGAAAGCCGTATATGGCACGCTTTCAGGAGCCATAGGAACTTGCAGGAAGCCTTTAGCAAGGTCAATAGTTGAAAAAATCTTATTATTAAAGCCAATGTCTTGCAACAACAATCTAAGATTAGGAATTGGGAATGGTTCTGGCACTGTGACTTTATTCAACTTGCGATAGTCGACCACTGGGCGGAAAGTATTATCCTTCTTTGGAACAAGGAGGAGGGGAGAGGCCCAGGGTGAATTGCTTGGTTGAATAAGATTCATGTCCAACATTGTTTTAACTTCCTTTTCCAAGGCCTGTCGCTTCGAATGAGGGATCTTATAACTCGGTATGTACGAAGGCTTAGCATCAGGCTCGAGGGTAATGGAGTGTTGAAGCAATGTTGTTTTTCCGATAGGACGGTCCTTGGTTGGCAGTACGCTTGGGAATTCTTTAAATAAGTTATTCAAAATATCATATCCTTCATGAAAATCTAAATTTTGCTTTAGAACATGATCAGAGCTCTGCTCATCAGGGGAAGATGATGTTGCAGAAAAAACAGGGGAGGGAACAGGTAAATCAAATTCGCAGATAGGTAATTCTGTGAATTCATAAGATATTACAGGTACACCAGCGTTAATAGTCAAAGGGGCCGGGGTAAGATTAAATACATGCACCTGACATCTATTATCAGTGATATTATACAAGGAAGGTAATGTTGCACAACCTTTTACACGTATATTATCAGGTAATATCAAAGCGGTACCATTTGCCGAAGGACAAGAAACGTCTATCAGTAGATCATGAAATGCCGGGATAGTAGTGGTAGCACTAGCTATAAACTTAGGAGCATTATCATTAGCGGTCCAAGATTTCGCACAGTCGTCAACGTGTTTTGCGCGCGAAGGTTTGCGTGATGCGGGTGCGCGCGCAGCGAGAGGAGAGGTGAAGCGAGGGCGGGTGGGAGGGGTAGGGGGGTGGTGGGTAGGAGAGGATGGGAAGTGAGGTGTAGACATGGTGTGACTATGGTCATGTGTGACTTCATAGATTGCCATTGCGGGTGTGAAAGGGTCGGCATGCGTCCATAGGCAAGAGGGAGTCCTTAATAGGTAATTCTGACCATTAAAAGTAATGCTATTACTCTGAGGATGGAGGGAAATACCTGTACGGTATAAGAAATCATGACCCAACAAGAGGTGTCCGGGGGTAAAATTAGATTCTACAACGACAAACTTGTGAGCAAAAATTTCACTACCAAGAGAAATGTTAAGGACTTTGCTGCCTAAAGCTGATACCTTATCTCCTGTTATCCCGCAAATGGTGGTTTGACTCGGTTGCAATTCTAATGATAAATCAAAATTCCGCAAGGTATTCAACGAGACCACAGAACAAGAAGATCCGGTGTCTAAGAAGAAATACGCAGGCTTGTCATTCAATATGGATGGAAGCAATGGCGGCTGAGTGATATCATTAGGGATGCAACTAGTCGAGACAATGTGGTGTGTTACCGGTATTGTGCTTGTAGTGTCGCCGTGTCTGGGTGTTTTTGGCTTTTCCCTAAAAAATGGCGGTTTGCTTGGCGTTGCTGGAGCAATTTGTATGTTTGATCCACCTGGTCAGGGAACGCCGAGCAGTGAGGCCAAGGGTGTGAGCGCGTGCCGTGATAAGGACAGTACGGTGTCGAATAACATGAGTCGGCACCGTGACCTTTCGCACAACAATTAAAACACTGATCTCTGTCTGGTGCCCAATTCGTGACGCAAGGTTGTTTACGTCTGGGTACATGAGGGGAGTGAGATGATGGGGGAAAGCGAGTTTTATGTCCCGCATTAGATCTGTGAGGGGAGGTTTGTCTCGAGTGTTGTGTTTTCGTGTCTTGGTTGTGGAACCGCGGGTTAGGGTTGCGTTGTGGTTTGTCGTTTGGTTGTTTGTGTTTGTTCGTGTTACGCAAGGGTGTGGTGTCTTGTGTGGTCGTGTTTGCCTTAGTCGTGGGAATGCCTGCGTTGACAGATACTGTGGGAGCCTTCTCTCTGATAGACTTGGCAAATTCGCCGGGTAACTTAAGTAAATCAGTATCTTCACAGGGTTCCCAAACTTGCTCTTGTACAGAAGTAGGTAAAGAAGCAACAAGGATAGATTTGACCATATACGTCATAGAGGAGACGTGATGGTCGTTAAACAAGGACTTTACGTGGGAGTCATGGGTGTGGGGAATACTCTTAACCCATTTTGAAACTTGAACCCGAAGCTGATTGATAAAGAATCGAATGTCTTCTTCGGACAAGGAAGCAGGCTTTAATTGAATAAGTCTCGCGAACTGAATATGGTGACTTACATCCAAGGATTTGAACGAAGATCTAAATATATCCTGGAAATAACTCCAACTGCGCAATTCGGATGGCAATGTTTTAAAGGCGTTAATTGCGTTACGTACTTTCGCTGAGGTAAGCTCTAAACGTGTTTCAGCCGCGTTTACGCATTTAGTGCCGAAAGAGGGGTCATCTCTAGACATTCCACCTTGAATAATCATAGATTCAACATTTTCCAAGAAATCTTCAACCGGAATGGACGAGCCATCAAATTTCTGTACGATATTGAATGTTTGGTGAGGTTGGAAAGTCATGTTGGAGAAGGGGGGGCGGGTGGGGGTCAGGTCAGAGGGTGGGTCAGAATTAGCAGTGGAGGGGTTAGTGTGGGGGGTCAGAGATCGGGGAACGGGACGGGAGGGAGAATGGGAAGGTACAGTATCCAACCCAAAGAATATTTCGGTAGTTTCCCTAAGATTTCTGAACACTTTACCACTTCGTAATTCACTCATGAATAGGCGCGAGAAAGAAATCCAATCACTTCACAATAGAAAGAAAAAAGAAAAGAAAGTGGGTAACACAAGTCACAACACTAGGGTGTGAAAAACAATTAAGAGGAAGAAAAATGACACGAGGGATATCGACCTTAGTCGCAACTAACCTTCATTACCGATGTCTTCGTCCTGTCAGTCAACTTGATGCGCTGTATGCTGTGTGACACTGGAAAAAATTATTCGCTATCGTGGTACGTAGCTAATTATTGTACCAATTATTGCGAAAAAAGAAACGTGAGGTTCTCATCTTATGCTGCCACCAGATTATTGATGGGTATAGATTACTCTAATATCCACACATAGAGAAATATAAGGTTGGTGTCAAACACAGCAGCTGATACAATAACAATATATTATAACTTCAATAATATGACACGATATAATATATATATATATAGATATAACAAGAAATGACTCTGGAAATAAAGATCGGGATTAGCACTAGTTCACAATAGTAGATGTAGGAGTGCGAGTGGTAGTTGTTGGTGATTAAGGTCAAGGACCTCGAGTGACTTCGCTATCGTCAGTATATCTTAGGACGACTCGCTAGGCGGGGCGATCAGCCGTCTACAGGAAAGTAGGCGTAGCTATTCCAAGTGTCAGCTTGGGTCGCGATTTCCTGATTGGCTGACTTCGGTTCATCATAATTCATAGGTCCGCCCTCGGGTCAGCCTTTGAGGGTGATATTCCTATGATGTGGAGATGACCAGAATATCCAGAAGGGCTAAAGTTGCAGGTGCTGTCTTTAACGAATCTTTGCCCGATCCTGGGGGATATACGAAATCCGATAATTGTGAAGGTCACATCTGTGTATTGTAATTTGATCATGTATCTCAGGTCAGACATATGCTCTGTTAACCGTTAAACATAAATACTTTCATATATATATATATAGTGTGTATGTGTATATACATACATACATATATACATACACAATATACATAGGGATATTGATAGATACATAGATTATATATATATATATATATATATATATATATATATATATATATATATATATATATATATAAACACATATATATGCACACACACATATATATACTTTTTATTTTTTTCATCAGTATTTTCACCGTTATTATCCTTGTTGTTTTGACGATGATGATTGTTATTATCATTACTGCAGTTGTGTTTGTTGCTGTTGCTAGTATTTTTTCTTATGAGCTTTTTTGTAATTTATTTAATGTCGGGTTGTCTACCGGCAGACATACACGCCGATTTCAACATGTAGACATTACACATGTAAGCACACATCCTTCTCCCTCTCATATCGGTCTGGGAAACATGACGTTACTGTCAACCAATGTCCCAAAACTTGGGTGGCTTTCCGTAGACTAGACGAATTTCGATAATTTGGAAGCACTAGCTTGTTTATCTGGCTTGTTTCAAGTTTGTTATACATACTGATTATGCTTCTTTAGCATCTGGAAAAGTAAATGCTTGGAAAATCACCGCTACTCTTTTTTACTAAAAATCATTTATATCTAACATCACTGCTGACAAGCCGTTAGCACTATGTTACATTTTAAAGGAAAGTACGGAAAATAGATTGATTGCGCACTCGAGTTGTCATCATCCTTTCGTGGAAAGAATTGTCGTAAGCTTATATTAAACATCATTGCGAGACTCTTTCCTCGTCGAACAGGCGCTCCGAGGGGGAATATCATGCTTGTTGCGCAGAATCCCTTCCTTGCCATTCAAAAAGTCTGCCGGACCGCTTAACTGGCTCAGTACACACGGAAACAAGGGGAAAGGCCAAGGAGGGAAGAGGTATTGCACATCTAGATATAATATGTTCGTATGATTTGTATTAGGAGAGAGAAAGAGAAAGAAAAAAAAAAAAACAGCAAGCCAGTAGTGCCTGAGTGAGAGAGAGAGAGAGAGAGAGAGAGAGAGAGAGAGAGAGAGAGAGAGAGAGAGAGAGAGAGAGAGAGAGAGAGAGAGAGAGAGAGAGAGAGAGAGAGAATGCAGACAGTGGGGAAGTAATCAGGAAATTGAAAATACATTGCTTTTTACGGCTTATCTCATCTTTTACTTTTCCTTTTCGTATGAGTGTGAGAGAACAAAGTGTGGACTTTATAGTACTATGTTCATCATTGAATTTTGCAACTCCTAAGGCATTTGGTAAGTATTTTTGAACTTTTTAATACATACATACATATATATATATATATATATATATATATATATATATATATTATATATATATATATATATATATAATATATATATGTGTGTGTGTGTGTGTGTGTGTGTGTGTGTTGGTGTGTGTGTGTGTGCATACACACACACACACACACACACACACACACACACACACACACACACACACACATATTTATTTATTTATTTATATTTACATACAATGCTATATCTGAGACGTGGATGAAAATGAACTTCCCGAAAACTATCGTGATTTCGTCGCCATTGTGCCCGCGTAATCGCCATTAGACGGCCATCATGGCTGTTCCAACGGCTGCGCTCCCGCCCTTCGTTCGGGAAGTCGGGGAGCAGAAGAGATCGTCAGAATTCAATTTTGTCTGCGTTTAAAGGGGGATTTGATTAGCACTTGAAGGGAAAATATGCTTATCGAGGAAAAGGAGAAAATAAGGGGGAAGAAGAGGTGAAAAGTATTTACAGATGAAGGAGGACGAGAAACTGGGAAAGGGAAAGAAAGGAAAAGACCAAGATTATTAGATTATTATCATTCGCTGACCAAGTGGCTGGAATGGGCAGCGAACTTGGGCAACCTTTTCGGAACAAAGTTGTCAAACTTTATAATTAGATCTTCGTTTGTTCCTCTTGCTTTATCCTTTTGCCCTTTTCCTATCAAATCCAAAGCGACGAAGGAAGAAAAGCCTTCACATCAGTGTACTGATAATGAAATGGGAAAGAAATCATTTACAACAATGCAATACAACGATCTCCTATCATTATGTTCATTATGATCAAAATCAAAATAGCATTGATGACAATCATATAAAGAATGATAAGAATAACACAGAATAATTATAGTTATGATATTGAGGATAATGGCGATGCTTCTGATGGTGGTGGTGGTGACGAGGAGGAGGGAGATGGCAATAATGATGATTATGTGAATAAAAACGATAATAGAAATAGTCTCCCTTCCTCTCTCTCTCTCCCGATCTATTACCTCGCATCCCCAGCGTGACCCAGCGACCAGCGCCGAATGACGACCCCGTAAACTTAATAACGTCCTGAAAGTACAGGGTCGTCCCGCGGGAGGAAGGCTGCCTCGTGAATACTGACACGGCGACTAAAGGAAAGTCGTGTCTTTTCTTTTATACAGATCTAGGTCCATATTTCAACGACAGAGAATTCAGAGTATAGGCATATATTCATGTACATTATAAACACTTACATGCATAGATGATGTTAACCAAATTCCACAATGCTTGTGCTTAAAAGGAGGATTCCTGATCTTGTGTAGTGCTTCATCGAAAACAGAATCCTCCGAGACAACAGACGGGAGATTGCTTCATAATCTCCTTCTTGGTTCAGGGACAGAGCTCACTGGCCGGCCCTTGATGTCACGCGTGTTCTTGTTCACTCGTCTTTGTTGCGATTAATTGGCGCTGGTTTGTCGTTCGTACTTTCTGTCATCCTTCGTTGAATTAAATTCATTTATTTGACTGTTTTCTAGCAATCAGAAAGAGTGCCTTTAATGAAAAGTACAAGTGATGAAAGGACAGATTTTTTTCTTTATGATTCGAGTAGGAGTAGGTGACCTTTCTTTATGTCCTTCCCTTTTCTCTCTTTCCCCTCTCTTTCTCTTAGTCTTCGCTCACTATCACTATCACTTCTCTCTCTCTTTCTCTCGCTCTCTCTCACTCCCTTGCGTCACTTGGCATTTCTGTCATAGATACATAAATAGATATAAACATATTTATAGTTGGATCACTGGATAGGAATGCAGACAAATACAGAGACGTATAAAGTGAGAAACCATTTCAAAAGCAATTCCAAACGCACTTTACTCCTGCATCGATCCACATGGTATTGGTTACTCCTTAAATCATTATGCTAACCCCAATATGCTTTATAATGCACTGATATTGAAACATTTCCCTCGCAATTCCCAGTGGCCTTGTGGGTGTCCCATGGGATGTTCCAAACACCTTAGAATCAGAAGGGATTTAGCGAGGAACAGGAAAGGGAAAGGGACACTTAAGTGCATGGAGTGAATGAGCTGTGAAATGAAAAACCAAACTTGAGCCTCGATTCTTTTAATGAAGATGTATATAAATCCGAAATTCGTCTGTTCTTATTCATACTTAGTTATTTATGAATAAATATATGTTGACCCCGAAATGTAGAATTAAATTCTATTTCGTATTTGCTTCTTCAAAAGCTCTTTTTTCCTTCGTTTTATCAAATATTCCTTCCACTGATGCAATAAGCAGCAATCTACGAGCCATCTTTTCGAGCAATGCATAAACAGATCATTATTTCGAAACGCCTACGAATTCTTTAGACTGACAACCGCAAAGACACTAGAAATAAGCAAATATCGAGAGAAGATTGGGGAATTTCGGTCAAAAGCGAGAGCTGAGAGTGAATAAACGACAGCAAGTATAGTTTGGTTGGTCTGTAAAATTAAATGCATATCATTGCAAAATTAAGGTGCGTGATTATGGAGCAATTGCAATATACCAAAAATTGTAAATCTCTTCTATTATGTATCCATGGTTCATTATCATCAGAATCATCTTCATTATTATTATCATTACTGTTTTTTCTTTTATCATTCATTTGGGCTGTTTATTTCGCTTTCACCTTCTCCATTGCCATACGTGTGATATTATTATTCTTTTAACACATATCACAAACGAAAGCCACCAATCACAGCAGTCAGACCAGTAAGACAAAGAGAAAACATACTGCCCGGCTAGACCAAACCTGCTAACAAGAACAGGTAACGCATTGTATTTCCCCCTGTTACATGTATGCCATTTTCTTAAGCAAATACATGCAATGAGATCCCTTCGCTTCACACATTTTCACTACTTTTTTTCCTTCTTTTCTTGGTATTTGCTTGGAATATTATGTTGAATGTTGCTTTGAGTGTCAGGAGAGCCTTGGG
>NW_028234409.1:1218730-1221230 GCF_977035675.1 Penaeus japonicus | reverse complement strand
ATAATTTTACGATTTTCTGCTTTGCAAATGTTAAGGAAATTAATTTAATTATTTAGTTTCCCTTACGAATATAAACTATTAATATCATTAGTAGGAGAGAGAAGGAAACAAGGGAGTGAGAGAGAGAAGTGATATTGATAGTGAGCGAAGACTGAGAGAAAGAGAGGGGAAAGAGAGAAAAAGGGAAGGACATAAAGAAAGGTCACCTACTCTTACTCGAATCATAAAGAAAAAATCTCTCCTTTCATCACTTGTACTTTTCATTAAAGGCACTCTTTCTGATTGCTAGAAAACAGTCAAATAAATGAATTTGATTCAACTAATAATGCTAGAAAGTACGAACGACAAACCAGTGCCAATTAATCGCAACAAAGATGAGTGAACAAGAACACGCGTGACATCAAGGGCCGGCCAGTGAGCTCTGTCCCTGAACCAAGAAGGAGATTATGAAGCAATCTCCCGTCTGTTGTCTCGGAGGATTCTGGCAAGGACTATATACGAAAGATAGGAAAGCTTCCAAAAGGGCTGTGAGCACCAATGATCAGCTGCTAGTGTGATATCTGAACAATAGATGGCGTTGTGTCCAAGTTGTGTCGTCTGTTTGTTTACTCTTATGAAACTTCACTTTTTATTCAAAATGGTCTCAAAGGGTATACCATGTGTCGTTTGCCATGTCACAAAACATGAACGGCCAGAATTGGTTTTTCACACATTTCCGAAGAACAAGAAGAGGTGAGAATTTATTATTCAAAACTTTGTTTGAATTATACCCAGAAAATTATAACATTGTATTTCATATTATTGATTACTGTACACATTATAATATAGTGTTTTTTTTATAAATAATATTGTTTTACATTGTCTATCATCATTAATAAAAGTTGTATTTCATTAATTACCATCGATATCTTTGTAACAATACAACTAAAATTGATATAAATAGTAGTGTAATAGTTACCCCTGAAAAAGTTTTCTTTTTGTAGTTATATATCTGAACAAGAGATGGCGCTGGTATGAGAGTGCGGCCTCACATTTTTTTTAAATGGTAGGATAGGTGCTTTCCTATCTTTCGTATATAGTCTTTGATTCTGGTTTCGATGATGCACTCCACAAGATCAGGAATCCTCCTTTTAAGCACAAGCATAGTGGAATTTGGTTAACGTCATCTATGCATGAAAGTGTTTATAATCTATATAGATATATGCCTATACTCTGAATGCTATGTCGCTGAAATATGAACCTAGATCTGTATCCTTAAGAAAAGAACGAGATCGTACTCCGCCGGGCTTTCCTTTAGTCGCCGTGTCAGTATTCACGAGGCAGCCTTCCTCCCGCGGGACGACCCTGTACTTCGAGAACGTTATTAAGAGTACGGGGTCGTCATTCGGCGCTGGTCGCTGGGTCACGGGGGATGCGAGGTCATGGAGCGGGCGCGGGTCACTCTCGGAACAAGGAGGGTCACTTGGCTCTTTATTGTATTTTGTGCGACGTTGTTTGACTTTACGACAAGAAATGGTTGCCTGTAATACTAAATATATAGGCAGAGAGAGAGAACGAGAAAGAGAGAGGGGGGGGGGGAGACTAATATCATAATCATTCTTATTCAAATAATCATCATCATTGTCCTTTCCCTTCTCTTTTTCGTCATCATCATTATCATTATCATCAGCAGTAGCACCATCACCAATATCCCACCATCATCACCATAATCTTTCTTTCTCTTATTCATAATATTGAATAAGAGAAATAATGAAAATGATAATAGCCCGTTATATTATATGCTGTACATTATTTCTATCTTCTTAACAGTATCAATTACCGATGTGAAGGCTTTTCCTTCCTTCTTCGCTTTAGAATTAAAAAGGAAAAGGGAAAAGAATAAAGGATGAGAGATAAAACGATGATCTGGTTATGAAATTAGACGATTTAGTTCCGAAAAAGTTTCCCAAGTTCGCTGCCCATTCCAGCGGTTCATTAGACATCTGACTCGCTTCATTCTCGGCTGATGGGAGGCTACTTCCTCGCCACTAGGTCAACCAATGATAATTTAATAATCTCGGCATTTTCTTCTCTTTGTCTTGCTCATCGCAGCCTCTTTAATCCGCAGACAAGACTGAATTTCACGATATCTTCTGCTCCTCGACTTCCCGAACGAAGGGCGGGCGATCGGCCGTTGGAACAGCCATTATACCTATGTAACAGCGCGTGTCGACATATCCCGAAATATGAAGAACCTTACGGGTGGTCATGAGCGTTCTACGAATGTTCTAAGAAGAGAATACTAGTAGTTTCCCTCCTAATGCTGCGAGGCGTGATATTCGTTAAAAAAGCACGAACGGAAACCGCCTGGTTTTCTTCCGTCAGCTGTTCAGAGTTGGCAGGTGTCGTCGGCCAAGGCAATGCACACTTCTGACGTTTTATCGCCCTTTGCCAAAGAACTTTTGTTTACTCAACAAATAGTTTACAAACAAGACAAAACGACTCATCCGCGCCTGGACAA
>NW_028234409.1:1208730-1213730 GCF_977035675.1 Penaeus japonicus | reverse complement strand
CGCTCTGGGCGCGCCATTCGGCCTTTTTCCTTCTTTCCGCTCTGGGCGCGCCAGTCGGCCTTTGGGTTCTTGTCTCTCGGAACTTCCCTCATGCCCCGACCGCCCTTTCTTTCTTCGTGGTCAAGGTCAGCCTATTCTTGATTGCTCGGAAAGAATACACATCAAGGGTGCAGTATATCTTAGATTTCTCCATATTTTCTATGTGCTAATTACTGCTATCAACACGTTTGTAGAATCGAGTAAATAGATGCAGTGCGGGATTGGACGCGATTCTAACTCCTTCCCCTGAGGTGGTCCTTTCACCGTTCATTCCATCGGCATCGAAAATAGACAAATAAGAATAAGATAAGAAGAGAAATCCTTTGAGAAACTGTTAATAAACCTTCTGTAATTCAGTTTTATTTCAATTCGGAATTATGGCCCAATAAATGTCTTATCGGATTTAAAGAGCAATAATTCCTGGTTCATGTGCATTGCCTTCATGCGCTGCAACAAGAAGCGCCGTGCAATCGGCTTTCGGATTACTGTGCCGATTGCCTTCTGGGATTGCTGTTGCTGCTTAGGAATAACCTGAGGAAGGGTGTGATTGCACATTTCATTTTGTATTGTTGTTAGTGTCATAAACATGTCAGTAATTCTGCCATGGCTTTGTCAGATTTAATTCAACCTTTCCAGTGTTACATAATCATTGCTTATAAGGTCACTACTACTGAATCAATTGTCACAACCATTCAACAAGCGAGCCAATTAGGCATTCCGTCCAAACGCCTGTCGAAGGCCCACGCAAGTATTACCGGCGACCAGTAGTTGCATTTGCATAAAACAATATATATGAGACTAAAGTTACGATTACTGCCACTGAAGTCAATGAGAATTTGTTACCTGCCTTAGGCGCCATTGTTAAGCATTAATCTCTTTATTACATACATCTGAATGTTGAGAAGGAGAATGGCTGAGAGTAGAGAGGGAGGGAGAAGAGAAAGAGAGAGGGAGGGGAGAAGAGAGAGAGAAGAAGGGGAGAAGAGAGAGAGAGGGAGGGGAGAAGAGAGATAGAGGGAGGGGAGAAGAGAGAGAGAAGAAGGGGAGGCGAGAGAGAGAGGGAGGAACGGACGAGTAGTTTGTCGTTGGCTTTCTTAATCAATTTTATCAGATCTTAGCGTCTCTTTGCAGCTATGCAAGGCTGGTTTGCTTCTTTATTCTCTCCTCTCCCCCTCTCTCCCTAATTAAGCACTGGTTGGCCTGTCTGTATTTATCTGTACCTTTGTTATTTATTTACGTAATTGAAAGCTATATGTTGCGGCACCTTAATCTTCTCTCTATAAACCGTATATAATGGTGACTGGATATAGTCCTCTGCGTAAACCATATATATTAAAGTATAAATTCTGTAAAATCTTGATACACAAAAACGCTTCTTGTAGTTTTTCAGTTTGCATATTTGCCTGATGTCTCGAGAATCATTTATTATCGGTCCACCTTTAGAACACCCAAAGTATGTGAACACATGTTACCCCAAACCCCCTCCTCGCCTCCTTCTCCTCGTCTGGTTCCATGCAGTATGTTGCAACACTCGCTCTCGACATAAGCAGCACTTGCACACCTCTACGATCGAGGAGAATTTCCTCGCAGCCGTTTTTCTTCTCTTTTCCTGTCTGCCTCTCACTCACGGAGGATTGCTTGGGCCATCACGAGGCGCGTCGCCCCGTGTTGCTCGTGGAAAGCAAAGGAGTATTTCATGTTTCCCTATTGCTTGGATCTCTCTCTCTCTTTCCCTCTCTTTCAATGTGCATGTGTGTGTGTGTGTGTGTGTGTGTGTGTGTGTGTGTGTGTGTTTGTGTTTGTGTGTGTGTGTGTGTGTGTGTCTTTGCCCAATTAATTAATATTGAATAATAGTCATCAAACAAATTATTAGAGGAAAGAGTTTTATTAAATATACCAATACTACGCCAGATTCAAACGGATCGAAATCTCTTTCCTTTTTTCATGAATACAAAATGGAAATGAAATGACAGTCGTTTGACACTAAACGATTCCGAAAACTTAAACCCTTTGCTTCAACTGGTTTTCCTTTCGTGGCAAAGACTAGTCACGCTTTCAAAATGAATAGTAAACATTCATGGTAAAAGAGGAATAATTTTCTTTTTTTCTGCGGTAACACTAATAGACGCTTCGTATTGTTGTTAGAAAAAAAAAAAAAAAAAAAAAAAAAAAAAAAAAAAAAAAATTATATTTATATATATATATATATATATATATATAAATATATATATATATATATATATATATATATATATATATATATATATATATATATATATATATATATATATATATATATATATATATATATATATATATATATATATATAAATATTTATATATATATAGAAAAGCCCCCACTAGGCTGTATTGTCACAGTGAGTTGCCGACGTGACAAAGGAACATATTGTTAGAGTGTTTTGCATGTTCCATGTTGCCAAGCCATTCACGTTGGCACCTTGCCGATAGACGGGATAAGGAAAATCTGATTGGGTAATATGTATCCTTCGATAATCGCCACATTTTGGCAGAAAATGTTATTATCATAAAACTATTGATACACTTGCTTTGCAAAACCACCGAAAACATAAATCCCCTCAGAAATCATGAAAGGATGAAAGGATGTTTTAAATATGCTATATCTTTCTTCCAGACCAAATGATTGAGTAATGTCCGCTTTACTATATTATCATCACTGTAGATTGTGTCTTGTCTGTTGTGCAGTATACATCCTTCTGCACGACTTCTCCAGAGGTCGTTGGTCAACAGAAACGACCACGACCCATTGCAAAGCCTTGCAAACAGAATAGTCCAGGTGTTACACGCCGGGATTTCTGACCAAATACACTTATGCAGAACATCATGATTCAAATAGGCATCTAGTCTTGGTCACAGTCTTTTAAAATGTCTATCGAGGTTTTTGAGAGGAAAAGCATGGGATTATATGGTTGAAGAACAGATTTGTTTCTTTCTTGAAATACTTATTATGGTCCTTTAATAAGTATTTACTTAAAAAAATAACGGTACGTGAAACAGGTAAAGTGTTCTGGTAAAAACCATTTCTATCTAAAACTACTGCTGACAAGCCGC
The DNA here is from genome assembly GCF_977035675.1 of Penaeus japonicus. NCBI lineage: Eukaryota > Metazoa > Arthropoda > Malacostraca > Decapoda > Penaeidae > Penaeus > Penaeus japonicus. The sequence goes on along the minus strand of NW_028234409.1, from coordinate 1,210,601 downwards.
TGGACTTGCTTTCAGAGGAGGGTGGCATTATGTCATATTTTGAAGGAAAGTAAGGAGTCATCATCCTTTCGCTGAAAGAATTATAATAAGCTTATTTAATATTAAACATCATTGCGAGACTCTTTCCTCGTCGAACAATCGCTAAAATCAATGGCTCGTCGAACAGGCGCTCCGAGGAGGAATATCATGCTTGTTGCGCATAATACAAAACCTATGTAGGAAAGATCGGAAAGCATCTTTTTATACTAATAAAAAAATGTCATCCAGTCAGTGTGAATGCGCGCCATCTATCGACAGAGCCGCATACTAAAAAATGGAAGTGGTGTAGCGAGGCTTTCGAATTACACTATACTTACATTATTTATAGTGCTTTTGGAAATGTTTAAATTGATTCTCTTGCTAAAATAGATTAGCAGTTCGAAAGAGCTTTATTTCTCTTCCTAAGATAGTATGTGTGGTAATTTTATGAATATTGCATGCTAACTATACTATATGACATGTGCTTTACGCATATGATCATATTTATAAATCCGCGAGTTAATAATATACCTCAATTTAGTATATCGTTAATTAATAAATATATAGAATTAAGAAGACAGTTCAAATAAGAGTTTATTTTCGTTACATATATATTTTCTTTCTTTCTTTCTTATTATTTGAGCAATATCATTTTTTCCGCGTTTGTGCTTGTGCTTGTAAATTAATCTAAGTGTCTACACAAATTACACAAGTAAAAATAGTAAAAGTAAGGTATACATGATATCCTTTAGTTTGCAGATAAAAACACTCTCTCTCTCTTACACTTACACAAAAGAAAAAGAAAAAAAAAAAAAAAACGCTGAGAAAGTTGTAACCATGAGACAGCGGAGACTGCTCATGCCACCGAGCGAAAAGGTTCCGACGCTGCGAGAGTCAACCTGCCTTTAAAGACGCAGCAAGCGGGGCTCAAAAGACCTTTCTCTTCCACAAACTTTCCACAGAAGGCGACACGCACTCTGAGGCAGGAAACGAAGAAGGCAAAGGAAAGAGAGGGACGGGGAGGGCGAGACAGAGTCATGAAGAGGCGGGAGGAGACAGAGGGAGAGGAACAAGAGGGTCATAGGGACGAGAAGCAGCAGGAGTGTTGATAATCGAAGGCCTGGCGTCATCAAATGGCAGTTCCTTGGAATACATGATAGCCGTGAATAACGAAATGGCATCCTTGTGGGATCTATTCCCTCCATCCTTCGCTTCCTCAACACAGCACAGTGATTTCTTCTTGCAGCAAGTAAGAAACCTTTGTCTCCCTTTCCTTACATAGAACCCCTCATTTCACATTATTAAGTTTACGTCTCTGCCCCGAGCGCTGCTGCTTCGCGCGGTGAGTGGATGGCATGTTGGGAGCAGCATGGCCGTAGCCTTTTAAGAAATATTTTTTGTATTAGTTATGTTGTTACAGTTTTATCATCATCATTGTTATTGTCATTATCGTTAATATCAATGCTTTTATAATCGTTATAAATAAAGCGGATTATCACTACCATAATAATTACTAGCATAATATAGTCTGGCACTTACTACAAATATTGTGGTAGCGTATATCAGGCTAAAGAAATTAAAGGCTGCGAAATATTCCATAGTTTAGGAAATTATTCAAAAAATAGTATCACCAAATTTAAAAGAGAAATGACAAAATTGAAGATAAAAAGATTAAGTGAATCATAAACTGAAATAAAGTACTACTTTAACCTTGGAATCCTAAATAGCCAGACGTCCTAATAAAATTATTTACGAGGCTCACTGATCCAGAATGCGCAGTCGCCGCAGTTTCACCGAAGTATTATTAGCAATCAAATTTTCTATTTGAGACTGACAGCGATCAACCCAAAAGT
>NW_028234409.1:1188730-1201230 GCF_977035675.1 Penaeus japonicus | reverse complement strand
CTAAACGTGTCGAATATCAAAGCTCTCACTTGCAATCTATAATCTTGACAGGGAAACCAATCGCCATCTTCATTGTTCTTCGTTTCTTCTCTTTTCTTTTTGTTTGTTTTCTTCTTGTTCCACTCCCATGGCAGACTAACTGGAATCCCTCTTGGCTCATCGGGACAAGGAGGAGATCGGGTTACCTGTGCACCGCTTTCGGGAGCGCGGGATGACCCTGCACAACCTTACCTTATTTCCTCCATGTCGGGTTGTCTATCGCAGGTGATACATGCACGTACATGTATACATACAGACATCCACACATGCAGGCACACAAGCTTCTTTCTCTCCCCCTGGTCTAGGAAATATAACGTTACGTTATAAATTATAAAGTGGTCTTATTCTGCATACCTGTTTTCGGTCTGACGGAGAGAGAGTTCGTGGTTGAATCATGCTTCGGGGAGGCGGATTATCTCTTGTGGGGGCGGGGGTCTGCTGGCTGGGAGCGTCGATGGTGGGGCGCGTAGATGGCTCAGCAGAGTTGGGGACCGGCGAGTCAGCAAGGGCACGAGGCGGCTGGCTGACCGTAGGCAGGGGGAGGGAGGATAACGGGTGGGGAGGTCTAGGCAGGGAGAGAGAGGAGGGTATCGGGTGGGAAGGATTGCTGGTCGTGGGTATCGGGGTGGAGGTAGGGGGAGGAGATGCAAACGGAAATGTTTCGTATGCATTCTGCCCATGGGTGGGAGATGGGAGGTTGGGGGAGGGACATATTGCACCTTGCCCTATGATTCTATTTAAAGATGCCTGCTGTTCAGAAAACATTCCGATCAGCAGGTCGATCTTGTTTTCCATCAGATTTTGGTCTGTGTAAGAGGGCCTGTAGTGAGGCAGCAATACGGATACTTCCACGGGACTTTCAACCCCATTTTCGCCTTAACCTTCATCGCATCTTCAAGGAGTTGCAAACCACCAGCAAACAACCCTTCGTCTTGGAAGACAGGTCATCGGCCAGGACTTCTAACTTCCCGCGCTAATTTACATATTTATATATTTTCTTAAATATATCTTGTTTATTTGTTTATTAATAACTTACAATTTTTATTTTTAACGAGAATATGATGACTAAGTCTGACAAAACTGAACATAAAGAACATTAAGTAATTTACATCAGAGCAACTGCTGAGCTTCTCAGGCAGTTGGCTGAGAGCTCGTGACCTGTTCACACATACCATACCATAAGTACCTGCCTTTTGTTGTTTCTTTTTTATTTCTGATGCTCGTTTTTTTTATGTTGTTATTGTTTCTATATTGTGTTTAACTTAATAAATGTGTAATTTTCTGTCAATTTAATATTTCATTCAATTCTTACACGCTACCTAAACTAAGAATTGCTCGGCTTGATGGCTGTGTAAAAGCCAACCCTTACATTTGGTGGCAGCGGTGGGATATTTATGTACAATTTTATTTTGCAAATATTGTGTATAACCGAAACCAGCCTTAGCGTTTATTAATATTTATCGTAGATATTTTTTTTCTGTGCTTTTCACATGTTAGGAAACGAATTTTAAGAAATTAAGATTTGCTTACTATTATCTTAGTCCGCTGATGATTAATTTTTTTTTTTTTTTTTAACATAAGTATGTTAGTAACGTCATATAAAGTGCATAAACCTTTTTTGTGTATTATAAGTACGTGAACTTGATTTCTTGATTTTCGCTCTTTTGTACATCACATTGTGGGTAATTTAATTGTATTCATATTCATCAGTCGCAACAGACGTCCATAGTTGTATCGGCGTTTAAGCCCAGGGAATAATTGATTGTATACGTGATTATATTTTGGAATGGATGTCTGGCCAGGAAGTGAGCTTTACTCAGCCCGGTAAATGTACATAGGACTGATTTTCCTTTCAAATTGTCAGTGTACGCTAAACCGCTGTCCTCACGAGTTTATACATTTCATCTTTTCTAATGACCGATCGCTTTTCAGCCTGTCCTATTTTTGTTGATGCTGATGCTTGCAGTTTTTGCCTGTTCTTTGTGCTCGTGATATACAGCGAAGATTGTAACAATTTGTCGCTCTGAGTAAGATAAACCATACCAACACTGAACACTGGTGAGTAAAGATTTATTTTCTGTAACATTTATATTAATCTCGATTAATTACCACTGATTACCAGTATTCACTTTTGGATTGATTTTCTTTTTAGAAAAGCACAGACGTGTTAGGCAAAGTATTAGGTATTTTGTTCATTATTGAAGACTCCTTAGAATTGTCTAACTCAAAATGTCAAATGAACGTAATTTTTCTGATCTGACTTCCCCAAGTCCAAATTTAATAGCAGACCATGAGCAAGCTTATGCTCTTCCTCGTGGATTAAGAGATCCTTCAGTTAGACCAAAATCTAAAGCACCAGCTCATGCTGTTGGTCCATTAACTCCTCCCGATGATAACGAAGGAAATGTAAATCAGCCTCAAGGAAATATTCCTTCTACAGTACTCGCGAGTGTACTAAGTCAACAAAATAAAATTATCAAGGATAATCTTGTTCTCTCATCTAAACTAGATAAGATTGAAAGCATGTATGCAACACTTAGTAGCCAACTAGTGGTTTTGCTACAGGGTATGAATGTTCAGACCTCTAGTAATGAACAATTGTCCGTGCCAGTTTCTTGCAATGATAGTGCAGCACGTGCAAATGCTAAGGTCTATGACGATAGACCTATACTTACACCATTATCTAAACCCGTCTTCGAACCAGAAACCCCAGTTAACCATAAACCTATACCAACACCTCGTACCCAATTTCCTCAATCCTCGTGTCCCAATCCTCCCTCTGTGAAACCAACCCCTCTTGGAGCACCAAGATCTAGTCTAACTTCCGGTATTAGTGAGTATAATACTGATAGTAACGGGATGCCAGTAAGTTTTAAAATTGCCAAGCAACAAATACCAATATTTGAAGCAAAATGTTCACTCAATGATCCTATGAAACGACAGAATGAATTTGAACAATGGATTCGTAAGATTGAAATTGTCATTCCAGAAGGACATGATGAAACCAGGATTAAAGTTGCTAAAATACATTGTCAAGGTCATGCAGAAACTATTGTTAATAGTGGTCAGTTTGCACAATTTACTACTTGGAATGAATTTAGAAGGGCTTTAAGGGACAAATTTGGTAGTGTAAGAAGTTCAGGGGATTTCTTTAGAAGGATAGAAGCTATTAGACTTAAACAGGGACAGTCGCCTAAAGATTTTCATATTGAACTTGAAGCAGCAGTTCTTTCGGGTGCAAGGGATTTTCCTAATGAAATTGGGGATGTAACACTAACTGTGAAAAGACTTTTTCTTCAAGGTTTACCAGAACGATTACGAGCCTTGGTTGTTTCAGGTGAAGATGGTCCTTTGACACAACTCGTCACGAATACAGAACGTATCTGGCACTGTCAGAATAATGCATTTTATTTGAGGGAAAGGAGACTATTCTCGGGTGTGTCGTCTGTCAATTCGAGTCCAGTAACTGCTAACAATGAGGCGTACTGCGCTTTTCACCGCTCCAAAGGACACTTCACAAAAGATTGCAGAGGTAAGCCTCTGTCTAATGTTTGTTGGCGATGTCTACAGCCAGGTCATCTAAGATCTCGATGTCCTGGAGTACAGCAGCCGCATAAAAAGGAACAATATACGTATGTTCAGAATGCTGTGCCCTTTCAGAAAGGCCAGCAGTGTTAAAACTCCCTGTCATCTGTTGGCTAAATGCAAAAGGGAGATGGATTTATGCTTAGTGTCTGATAAGAATTTAGTGGGTTGACCTTTGATAAAAGTTTGTATTAATGGTCAGGAATTGCCTGCATTCATCGACACTGGATCTTCTGCATCCTTGTTGAAGGTCTCGGCATTGAAGTCTCTAAGCGTTATTTCATGTTCCAAAGGAGCCAGGTTACTTATTAGTGCTTCTGGTGACTTTCTCGATGTTTTGGAAGAAAGGGATTTTGAGATTTCTTTTGCCCCAGGACTTAGCCTGACGCACAGATTAGTCGTAGTTGATGAAAGTTGTGATTTTCCGGGTTCCTTATTAATTGGCATAGATGTACTGCGTAGATTTGAATTCAGTTTGGTTCATTCACATCAGCCAGGACAGACTTATCTTTCTCTTGATTCAGTTAGAGTACCTGTAATCTATACAGATCATCCAGGAATTTCTAAAGTGTCCTTTTGCAAGGCAACAAAAAAGGATAGTGATCTTGATATAGCACCTCTTTTTCAACAACCAGTTATGTGTGCTAGAGTTCTCAGAAGTACTAGTATTCCTCCAATGAGTGCTAAGTTTATTTCATGTTCAGTAAATCGTGGTATTCCTGATGGGGATGTATACATAGAGGGTCACTTACATAATCTATTGATTCCTCATTCAGTTGCGAGTGTACAGAATAGGAAAGTTTACATATGGACAGTTAATACTTTACCTCGCAGAATTAAGCTTAAAAATGGTAAGCTACTAGCAAAAGTGGAAGAAGTTTCTAACTCTGACCCAAGTAAAATAGCAATGATAGGTAGTGCCTCTTCATGTAATTCTGAGGTAGTAACCCAAGCAAATCTTCCTGATTTAGAACATTTAACAAAGGAGCAAAGGAGTAATGTCTTGCCTATTCTACAGAAGCACAAGGGCTTATTTGATGGTGATAAAATGACTATTGGTAAAGCCAAGGGTATTGTGCATTGCATACCTACAGGTGATGCAGCGCCTATTTGTTCTAAACAGTGGCGTCTTCCACAGTCGGCCAAAGACTTTATTAAGTCTGAGTGTCAGTCAATGCTTAAAGCAGGAGTAATTGAACCATCAATGAGTCCATGGCTTAGCAATGTGGTTCTAGTAGTAAAAAAGGATGGGTCTCATCGTTTCTGTGTTGACTACAGACAGTTGAATAATGTTACCATAGGAGATACATATCCACTTCCCAGGATAGAAGAAACTATTGACAGTCTCGGCGAAGCACATTTCTTTTCTACTCTAGACTCTAGAGCAGCATACTGGACTATCGAGGTTAATGAGGCAGATCGCCCTAAAACGGCATTTTCGGATGGACAGAACGTGTTTCAATGGATTAGAATGCCATTTGGTTTAAAGTCCGCTCCAAGCACTTATCAAAGGCTAGCTAACCTGGTCTTGAGTCCAGTTTTAGGACGTCTTACACTTTGTTATCTAGATGATATCATTATCTATAGTAAAAACTTTTCGGAACATCTTGATCATCTGGATGAAACCCTTACTCTTTTGTCTCGTGCAGGTTTTAGATTAAACATGGCAAAATGTGAAATTGCTTGCCCGGAACTTAAATTCTTGGGATTCCTCATTTCTGCTGCAGGTGTACAACCTGACCCTGGTAAAGTGAAGGCCATATGTGACCTTCCTACACCCACCAACTCACAGCAGGTGAGAAGGATTATGGGTGCTGCTGGATATTTTCGCAGACATATCAAAGATCACTCTAAAATAACTGCTCCACTTTCTGATTTAACTAAGAAGAATGCCAAGTTTGTATGGAAGCCAGAACATGAAAGGGCTTTAGTTAGTTTAAAGGAAGCTTTAGTTACTGCTCCTCTCCTGAAGCGTCCTAATTTTAACTTGATGTTCGAAATCCATACAGATGCAAGTCAGCGAGCCATTGGTGCTTGTTTAATCCAAAAGCATGATGGACAACCTCACCCAGTTTCTTATTACAGTCGCAAACTTAGAGGTGCAGAGATTCGGTATTCAGCGACCGAGTTGGAGGCTTTAGCTGTTGTTGAAGCTATTAAAGCATTTCATCCATATGTATATGGCCGTAAATTTCATGTCTATACGGATCATAAGCCATTAGTCTATATTTTTAAACGTCCAACTAAATCTGCTAGAATGACCCGCTGGAGTCATGAAATAATGAGTTATGATTGTAAAGTCTTCTATAAAGAAGGAGCAAGTAATCATGTACCAGATCTCTTATCAAGGCAGATTAATCCAATAACATCTGTAGATTTGACCACCTTAGATCCTAAAGCATTTCGTGCATTGCAGGTTGAAGACTCTCTTTACAAAGAAATCATAGATTTTCTTGAAGGTCGATCATTCCCTAAGCGCAAATTACCTGCAAGATTGGACGAGTTTGACTTGATAGATGGAGTTCTTTATCACATCAAAGATAAGGCTTCTGGTTTGGTAAGTCAGTTATGTATTCCTTTGAAATGCAGATTACATGCCCTGGACATTGCTCATAATAGTAAGATTGCTGGTCATCCTGGGACCTATCGTACATATAGGAAACTCCAGGAATTGTATTATTTTCCTTGTGCACTTAGTTATACTAGGAATTATGTAAGTAAGTGTCTGACCTGTAAAAAGCGTAAAGCTCAACAAAGGCATCGAGCACCATTAGCAGATGCTCCATTCGCATTAAGCATCCTCGAGCGAGTCAGCATGGATCTCGTTAAATTACCAAAGTCGGATAATGATTTCAAGTATGTCTTAGTGATTGTAGATCAGTTATCACGTTTTACTCAGCTTGTACCTCTCAAAGATAAACAAGCCGTAACTGTCACAAATGCTTTGATTAATGATTTCATCACAATCTTTGGTCCACTACAAGCTTTCATGTGTGATACTAGCACTGATTTTTCTAATTCTCTTTTCAGAGCTGTTTGTAAGTTGCTGGAAACAAAGATAAACTTTACGCTCCCCTTATTATCCTGAGAGTAATGGGTTATGTGAGAGGACTAACAGAGTAGTTAAAGATACCTTATATGCACTGACCGAGAAGAATCCTCGACGGTGGGACACGATGATACCTCATGTTAGGTTTGCTATCAACTCTTCAGTCAACAGGTCGGTAAATAACCAACCCTTATATTTGATGCTTGGACAATCTATACATTATCCAGTTGGATTAACAAACAAATTAACTGTAAATAAACCTGCTAATGAAAGATTTGCAAAGTTAATTCAGGCACGTGATGCAGCTGTACTTGCAAGTAAACAATGTAGAGAATATAACAAAGATTACGTTGCAAGGAAGTCTATACCTGCTACTGATTTGGATGTTGGTAGTCTAATTTTACGAAAAAGTCCTCCTCAGAAAGCCACTGGTCTGACGGCACGCTGGACAGGTCCCTTAAGGATCACAAAGCGCACTGGACCTGTGACTTATCTGGTGAAAGACCTGGTAAAGAATAGTGTTTATCGACTTCATCGTAATGATATGCTGCCCTACGAGGCACAAGATGAACTGGAGATAGTGAGTCCAGATGGTGTTCTTGCAGAACACACTCCTGATGATCCGTTAAGTGTCATGATGTTATCCTTTGTGAGAAGATTCACAGAGTAATTTGTCTTTGAAGTTTAATGTTACATTGTAATAAGTATTCTTTCGGTGATTGGATATATCATTTGTATAATGTTAGAGCATCTCTAATAAAATAGATCAACATTACAGTGCTTACATAGAACAGGTCCCTTTTATTTCATTTTCCACATGAAAGCTCATACCAACTCTCCAACAGCTATCTGCATGGTCTGTTCCTGCCGCTGTCCTGATGGGTTGTTCTGATCAATGAAACCAAGTGGATCTGATGCTATTTGCTGCTGTCATCCTAGTGGATTGAATGTCATGACTTCTTGCAGCCCTGTTCCAGCATCCGACCACCTTGTGGAGTCCCACGACCTAGAATCCTGCCTTATCTCTGCCCTGATCTGTTCCTGCTTTCTGTTGTACATTGCCAAGATGCAAGCTCGCATGCTGATAGTGGACCTCGGAACCTGAGTACCTGCAACCCTATGACCCGCTGAATGTGACGCCCAAAGGATTTCGCACCAGATTCCAGCCTCATTTTGGTGGAAGGGTGTCGGCTTTCGACTTGAGCCGATAGTCAGTCGAGGGTTCCCAAGTCACCCTCTCCTTTTCCGGGATCGGGAGGGATGTAGTGAGGCAGCAATACGGATACTTCCACGGGACTTTCAACCCCATTTTCGCCTTAACCTTCATCGCATCTTCAAGGAGTTGCAAACCACCAGCAAACAACCCTTCGTCTTGGAAGACAGGTCATCGGCCAGGACTTCTAACTTCCCGCGCTAATTTACATATATATATATTTTCTTAAATATATCTTGTTTATTTGTTTATTAATAACTTACAATTTTTATTTTTAACGAGAATATGATGACTAAGTCTGACAAAACTGAACATAAAGAACATTAAGTAATTTACGTCAGAGCAACTGCTGAGCTTCTCAGGCAGTTGGCTGAGAGCTCGTGACCTGTTCACACATACCATACCATAAGTACCTGCCTTTTGTTGTTTCTTTTTTATTTCTGATGCTCGTTTTTTTTATGTTGTTATTGTTTCTATATTGTGTTTAACTTAATAAATGTGTAATTTTCTGCCAATTTAATATTTCATTCAATTCTTACACGCTACCTAAACTAAGAATTGCTCGGCTTGATGGCTGTGTAAAAGCCAACCCTTACAGGCCCACTGTAGGTCTGTGTTCCCTGGTCTGTACACTTTTGGAAGAATTTTACAAAAGTTGTTGAAATACCTGGTTTCTTTGGTGGCGACCAGTCTGTTGGGGGGGTGTCCGTCGTTGTTGTTACGAACACAATGTTTGGATTTTCAACACATTGATCAAGCATATTATGCACGATAATGTTCGTCATCCGTTTAGTGTCAATAGGAAAGGTACATGTGTTAGCAGGAAGTGTGTTGCGTGAGTGTGGTTGTGTGAGTGAGTGTGCGTGTGTATGAGCATTTGTGTCCATTGATCTTTAATTAAGAACATCTAAGAGTGGGAATATCGCGAATTTCAACTCCTTCAACTGAAAATAATGAACCTATGAATATGTATTTTTTTTTTTTTTTTTTTTTTTTTTTTTTTTTTTTTTTTAGCAAATTCTCGAGCGGGACTAAGTGTTGCATAGGATCGCATGTGCGCAACAAGGCTGAAATTCGTCCGAGTCGCGATTATACGATAAGGAGTGAGTGTAGTAGTGATGCTTCTAAGGTTTCTATTGCTGTTTACGTTGGCAGTCGCCTGAGCACCATGTAGGCTTGATAAGCAACGTTAACTAGAACAATTGTGACATCAACGAAAAATGACATCTCAGGTGTGCAATTGTCGTCTCTTCATACTAAAAAGAAAAGAAAAAAAATCTACCCATTTCCGAGACGGAGTTATCCGCCATGTCAGCAGTAATTGTATATAATTAATATAAAATTCTATTGTAAGATCTCTCTAAATGCAATCTATTGTAATTTTTTACTTATGATAATAGCAATGAGATGTGTTCCTTATTTAGAATAGTAATATACTTTGATTAGTTCTTGGCAAGGGTTCTAAACAGCTCTTCCATGGACTGCGTGAGCCACGAATATAGTCATACAATACTCTTCAGATTTCCTGTATATCATTTCATGTCTCATTAAAAGCAGTGTGTGTGTGTTTACGTATGTATGTGAGCGTGTGTAAGTGCGCGCGCGCTTTTATGCATGTGCATATTCATGTGTGTCTATGTGTCATTTATTCACACGCACGCATAGAATACTATATAGAATTACTTCTCAACTGCCTTTATATTCATGATATCCATGAATAATTGTACGGAAACGGCATCGAAAAGTAAGAGGACTTCTGTAAAGTAATGAAATCAGTTCCAGCTTCTACGCATCGCACGTAAAATGTGAAGGGGTTTTAGAGGAAAAAGGGAAAAGCGAAGCGGTAGGGCGGCGGTGGGAGGAAGCCACTAGGCTCGTAAACGCTGCGAAAGACGTATGGGTGCTTGGGGTGTGAGAGCCCTTTCTCCCTTTCCCTTTCGGGCAGGAATTCCTCTTCGAAGGAATGAGAAGGGGTGAAGGAGGAAGGAAGGAGGGGGTTAGAAGGTGGGGGAACGAGGGAGGAGAGGGCAGGGGTTAAGGAAGGTGGAGGGGTTGAGGTGTTCTGTTGGAGGGGGTTGAGTGGAAGGGGGATGGGATTTATTGATTGGAGGTGGTATGGAACTGGAAGGGGATTTGGGTCATAAAAAAAAAAAAAAAAACTCTCTCTCTCTCTCTCTCTCTCTCTCTCTCTCTCTCTCTCTCTCTCTATATATCTATATATATATATATATATATATATATATATATATATATATATATATATATATATATACATAATAGGCAATTTTAATGCGTTACTACTGTTCTTGTATAGCAGGTTTGGTCTAGCCGGACAGAAACAGTGTCCCTGTGTTCTCTTTGTGTTTTCTCTTTGTCTTACTGTGTCCGAGATTGACTGCTGTGATTGGTGGCTTTCGTTTGTGATATGTGTTAAAAGAATAATATCACCACGTATCTTCCCTATCCTACTCATCCTGTACGTTTTTATGGCCGATGTGAGAAAGGTGTAGAAGTGGAGATCGTGTGTAGGAAATCTTGCCGGGGAAATGCGAAATAAACAGCCCATATATGAATGATTATAAAAAGTGTAAGCTAGGTCAAATGAGATGAAGGTTGGGGAATACTTGGACTCCTATAATGGCGCTGATTTTCGCCGCTTAGACCTCTCTCGTGCTGAACTTCTACTGCTGATACTACATTGCTCAGGACATTAATAATATCTCTATTAATTAATATACTACTCCGTTTCTCTCTCTCAATCTATCTCTATTCTCTTCTAAACTGCTACTCCCTTCTCTCTCTCTTCCTTTGGGCTCAACTTCTTGGACAGTATCTACTTCTTCCTACTCTCTCTTCTCTCTATGCTCGATTTTCCTCTAAGATAATACTTCATCTTCTATAAATACTACTATTGCAATATATATATCTTCAATTCCTATCTCTATTGCTCAACATTTATCTCTACATACTACTAGCTTTCAGATACTATCCCTTTCGAATTGTAGCTATCATCTCTGTTACTTATTAACTAATATCAATCTTACTGTCGTACTAACTTACAATAATGCCGTAACATTAATCTAAAACTCACACACATTGATACTTCTGCTAACTCATGGACTTCTGGAACACTATACTAGACATCCTATTGCGTGTCTTATCTAACTCTTCAAATGTCCCTTCCAGTTGAAACTCTCTATGATTGCTCCGGAAATCTCTACTTATCTATGTATCATTAATCTGACTACTCTCTACCTCTCTAAAATAAAATGCCCTTAATCTTCTCTATTAATAATCTGGGACCACTCTCTGCCTCTTCTCTATATCGATTATTAAACCTAAGTTGTCTCTTCTTGTTGTTCTGTCTACCAAACTCCGGCGATATCTCTGTTAATAATAATAATGATTGTGATAATAATGAACCATGGATACATAGTAGAAGAGATTTAAAATTTTTGGTATATTGCAATTGCTCCATAATCACGCACCTTAATTTTGCAATGATATACGCTTAATTTTCCAGACCAACCAAACCATACTTGCTGTCGTTTATTCTCGCTCGTTTAGCAGCTCTTATTCCAGCACTCCGTCAACAACACTTGGCGTATTTACTCTTACATTTGGATTTCAAGAAGGATTAGCAAGGATTTTGAATTTCCAAGTGGCCTTCTCTCTCCCTGTCTTCTTTTCCCGACCTTTTAAATGTTGCATTTTTCCCTATTGTTTCAGTGGGTATTAGTTTTATTGAGTATTTTCCTGTATTGCATTTCAACTAGAAAGAATATGAATTCGGGTCAACCTCGATATTCTGATTTATTTAAGTAGGACTAATTACAAGAAACCTAATTCTTCATTCAATTAATATAAGGCGTGCAAGTTTTGAAAAAAGGCCGAATTCTAATGGCCATTCCTCACTTATGTAGAAAGTAATGTGAATTCTAAGAAGAGATTAATATTGCTCCCAGACAGTATTTCTCTTATCATCAAACGTTTGTAAATTTTTACACTAAAAAAATATGAGAAATGGTTAGCTGGTAAAAACCGTACCTAAAAATTATTTATATATAAAGTTACTGATGACAAGAGCCGCGTTTAATAAATACTCACTTTGGAGGGGATGGCAATTATGTACCCACTTATTTAAAAGAAATGTACAGAAAGTTTATTGCGGCACTCGACGGATTTGCTCATCGTACTTTTCGCTGCTAAAGATCTCAAGTGAGCTTATGATTAAGCAGCAGACTTACAGACTCATTCCTTTCCTCCCCTGTCCAACAAACCTTATTTCACGCACTACACAAAGCTCAATGGCTCGTATGAATAGACGCCCCGAGTTGGACGGTAAAATATCATGCTTTGCCTGTCTCATAAATCCTTTCTGCTTGCCATTCAAACATTCGCTCGGCCCCCACTTGACTGAAATTCGCCCTTCTTTTTGCCTCACTGATGAGGAAATCCTCCAAAATTGACAAACATGTGAACTGGGATCTCTTCCAATCGCCACAGGGGCTGGACTCGCCTTTTTCTCTTGCTGCCAAAGACAATTTAACAGCTAAATAAGATGTTATTGCATGCCACACCTGAACCAACCCTCAAAACAAACATGGCCATCGC
>NW_028234409.1:1182173-1188630 GCF_977035675.1 Penaeus japonicus | reverse complement strand
AAACGACGTTCCTGTTTACCAACGGTTTAAATCTTGGGTGGCTTTGCGTAGACTACTGGAGTTTCGGGAATTTGGAAGCACTGGTTTGTTTCTCTGGCTTATTGCAAATTGCTTGAATTAAATATCATGGTCTGTCAGTATGTTAATTGAAAAAAATATTTATTACCGAAGAGTTTCTAAAGAATAGTTAGAAAATAAAATAAATATATATATATATTCAGTACTGCTGACGAGCCATTACCCTCCTTCTGGAGGTGTGTGGTATTATGTCATTTATTAAAGAAAAGCACAGAAAGTTAATTGCGCACTCGAGACGTTATCGTCCTTTTGTTCAATTGTAGTAATCTTATATTAAGCATCACTGCGAGAATCATTCCTCGTCGAGCAATCAATTCAATCAATGGGTTGTCGAGCAGGGGACCCGAGGAGGATATCTTGCTTGTTACACATAATCCATTGCTTGCCATTCACTCATTCGGCCGGAGCGCTTGACTGACTCCGCCCTTCTTACCTCACCAATGACAAACTGGCTCGCCACACACCAACATGCTTTCCATTTCAGTAATGTCCGCGAGTCAACTGCTCAACGGAATCAAACAGCGATATTCATTTCCTTTCGATCTTTCAACAAACGCGTCAGCGGGAGGGAATTCACGTATTTTGATGAAAAAGTTTGTATCCTTTTCCCTTCTGCTGGCATTAATTGTCAAGTAAATATGTATTGTTACAATACCCTTGTGCTTATACTTATCCCTATCGAGGGTGAACTACCCCGGTCTACGAAATATGCTTTCCTATCTGTATATAAAGAGTGAACTCAAAAACCATTCCAAATCAAACTTAAATGGGTATAATAAATCAAATCATTAACACAGATCGAACTGCCATGCGATGCACTGCCACTCAACCCAAAACCTTGAAGCTCTTCCGGGAATTCCTCCGAGTGCAGAATGCCAATTGTTGGAGCGGCCGCAACCGGGTCCTCTATCAGGACCTGAGTGCTTGGAGCCTCGCCTTCCCTCTCGTCAGGTGGCCCTCGGACAACTCGTGTCTGGGTCTGGGATTGTGCTTGAAATCAGTCAGCCTCGTGGAAGGAACTTTTTCTCTCTTTATATTGTTCGTTGTTTTCTGCTGCATCTCTTTTTCTTTCTTTTCTCTTCTTCATCCCTATCACTGTTCCTTCCATCTACTTAATATTCAACTCTTTGTAATCTTCAACCATGTCTCATCATTCTACCTTTTCTTCCTTTACCGTGTCTTCCTTCTCTTTTATCATATTCGACAACCTTTCCCTCTATCTGCTTGTCTGTCAGTCGGTCTAATTCTCTCTCTCTCTCTCTTTCTCTCTCTCTCTCTCTCTCTCTCTCTCTCTCTCTCTCTCTCTATATATATATATATATATATATATATATATATATATATCTTTATATATATATATATATAATCTTTCATACTGTCTATCCTCATTACTGCAGAAAGAAGAGATATATAGAGAGAGAATCTTAAAAAAAAAAAAAAAAAAAAAAATATAGAGTCGTAACGTGTATAACAAAATCCTGGAAGAGACAGACTTCTACCATTTTTCTTCATTGCCACCAACACCTTTTATCTCAAGAATGCAATAAGTATTTCCAGCGAAATTCAGTCAAAAGAAGAAAGGAAATTCTCTGAAAAGAGAGACGCTGCTTGCAGAACTTGCTGAGTGAGGAAAGCATGACTGTAGATCTGTGTGATCCTTTTGTTAAAATAAGACGAACTCGTTAGACTGGAAAACAGGCTCGGTCTCATGGAGTCTAAAGTGGAAAGCCAAAGGATTGGTTTAAGTGGTGACAGGAAACAAAGAGGCAGACGGTGTTGCAAGAGGAATGGCGATGGCTGTAGTGGGCAGGAAAATGCTTATGAAAGGGGGAACTGTGCCAAGAAAATGCAATGGTTTCTAGAGGCAGGGGGTTAGATTATAGGGCAGTGAAAGGTGATGCTGATATAGGGAAAGATATGCTGAAGAGTATGGTTATATTATAGCAATACATTTATTCCTAAAATCGAAGCATGGATGGAGAGAGAGAACAATACTTTAGTGCTAATCAGTATTTTCCCACTGATTTTACTAATGCTATTGTGCATTATTACTATAGCTGCATGGATTTAAATACCTTGTGAATACATTTACCAGTATGTCAACGGGTGGGGATGTATGTTTACTGTGTTTGTTTTACCTGAAACATTTAACCGTTTGTAGTTCAACACTGGTTCCCAAAGCAAAGGTAACGGGTTGTCATCAGTAATTTTAAATGTAAAAAATAAAATAGTAAAATACGTGAATGTATCATCCCTTGTTGCTTAGAATTTTTTTCACATAACATACACTAAGAATATGAAGAATTTCAAGAGAGCTGAAGTAAGCCAGGTCAACAAGCTAGTGCTTCCAAATTAACTAAATACCAATGGTTTACGCAAAGCCACCTACGACTTATAATGTCGGTAAACAGTAACGTTATATTTCCCAGACCCGGGGGAGAGAGAGAAGCTTGTGTGCCTGCATGTGTGGATGTCTGTATGTATATATGTACGTGCATGTATCACCTGCGATAGACAACCCGACATGGATAAGATAAGGCAAGGTTGTGCAGGGTCATCCCGCGCTCCCGAAAGCGGTGCACAGGTAACCCGATCTCCTCCTTGTCCTGATGAGCCAAGAGGGATTCCAGTTAGTCTGCTATGGGAGAGGAACAAGAAGAAAACAAACAAAAAGAAAGAAGAGAAGAAACGAAGAACAATCAAGATGGCGATTGGTTTCCCTGTCAAGATTATTACAAGAGATGTAATTGACGCGTTTCGTTGTATCTTCATCACAAATATCAATACGACAGTAACGTCCCATTTAGATATCTTGTGTTGCGAAGTTATTCATTCAATCTGTAACGCTGATTTACAACGAGTCTTCTTAGATATTGGTTGAGGCTATCCACGACATAAGACGGTCTCTTCCACCACACACTGAGTCTTGTTTAACATAACTTGAGAAGACGAATTGGTCTCATGCGTCACCGTGGGTAGGCCTACGACGGGGAAATGCGAGGCCGTGAAATTCTGTTATGTTGAAGGAGGACTTTATCTCCGTCATCTTAGAGAGAGAGAGAGAGAGAGAGAGAGAACCCAGTGCCACATCCCGACCAACACAAACAAGAAATGAAAAAAAAAAAAAAAAATCACACACAAGTACCCCTCCCTCCCCCCGCTTTCCACACACAAACCTTTTTCTTTCTCCTTTGGTTTCTCTCCTTAATTTTTATGAACCGCTATGAAGAATCAAAATGGGGAAAATAGTTTTAAAAGTATTTTTGGACAAGAAATGAAAAAAGAAAAAAAAAAACACATACAAGTACGCCCCCCCTCCTCCCTTCCACACACAAACCGTCTTTCTCCTTTGGTTTCTTTCCTTAATTTTAATGAACCGCTATGAAGAATCAAAATGGGGCAAGGAGTTTTAAAGGTATTTTTGGTAATGAAAAAGCACACAATTTCAGTTCGATCTTCTCAATGCAGCGCAAGTAGACTCATGGTGTATTTCTGGTCATGGAATGTTTGTTTCTGTCAAGGCAAATAGAAAGTATTAGTTCTAATCATATTATATAAAAGCATTTACTGATGACTAGTCGTGCCGATGGTTCCAAAGATCGAAGGTATTATGTTTTGTTATTTATGGGAAATTCTGAAAGTAAATTCCTTGTGCATGCGTTTGTTCGTGGGAGTATATAGCAGTTGATCTTCTCTCTCTCCTTTGCTCTAGATGAGTTGTCGGTAAAATTATGATAATAATGAATCGAGGAAATCAAATGCAACCTTGCAGTGGAGAGACCCATTCTTTTTTCACAGTAATTCACATAAACAGATGAAAGACCACGAAAGGAATAATATGTAGGAGAAGAAGTGCAAGTAGAAGTGTCAAGTGGATTGAAATAAGTGTCTTTTCATGGGACTAAGAGAGGAAGAGAAATTGCTGGAAAAGATAGAAGAGAGAGAGAGAGAGAGAGAGAGAGAGAGAGAGAGAGAGAGAGAGAGAGAGAGAGAGAGAGAAAAGAAGAGGAAAGGGAGACAAGGAATGCGAGAGAAACGTGTGGGGGACGAGGGAAAGATAGATAGGGGAAGGAAAAGATATACATAGATAGATTATCATACAGAGAGAAAAAGAGACAATAATGTGATGTTGATTATGGAAAGCATAAATAGTGACAGAAATGGAATGAATTTCGGCCTTTCTCTCGCCTCTCTTTTTACTAATTGACTTTTGACTTACAATTCCGTCCTTTTTACTTGAACTTAATTTTCAGTATCAGGTTTTATGTCAGACCGTTCACTTTAATTTTGTCTGTATGTCTGTCTGTCTCCCCCCCCTCCCCCCCCCCCCCCCCCTCCCCCCCCATCCCCCCCCCCCCCCCCCCCCCCCCCCCCCCCCCCACCCACCCCCCCCCCCCCCCACCCCCACCCCCCCCCTTCTCTCTCTCTCTCTCTCTCTCTCTCTCTCTCTCTCTCTCTCTCTCTCTCTCTCTCTCTCTCTCTCTCTCTCTCTCTCTGTACACATACACACTCGAGCATTTTTGTGTGGAGGGGGTTATTTTTTCCATGTCGGGTTGCCTATCGGCAGGTGATCCATGCGGCACACATGAACATGCAGACATGTACATATGTAAGCACACGAGCTTCTCCCTCTCATGTCGGTCTGGGAAACAAGACGTTACTGTTTACCAACGGTATAAATCTTGGGTGGCTTTGCGTAAACTATTGGAATTTCGGGACTTTTGGAAGCACTAGCTTGTTTATTTGGCTTGTTTCAAATTTATAGAATTACATTTGATATTTAATGTTATCTAAATAATAGATATTAGAAGAAAAGGGTAGAGATAGGGTAAAAACAATTTATATTAATAATTACTGCTGACAAGCCGTCACTTTACTTTCGGAGGTGAGTGCCATTATGCCATTTTTAAAGGAAAGTACAGAGAATAAATATGCAAATATATGTTTATATCGATGCACTGACTTTGCTAAATTACGGTTCAAACGATTAATTTTGACGTATTTATCCATTACAGTATGTTTTCAATATGACACATGACGCCATATTCATAACAACGATATTTCAATTGTAGATGTGGAATTTTAAAAATAGTATTTTTCTAGGTACATTATGAACGGTGTATTATCTATGGAATTAACGTCACTATCTTAATCTTTATGTTATAGAAATTTGTTGTAGAAAAACAGCTTCCACCTTTCGAAGGATCATGAATTTCTCTAATCAAACCGAAACATTCTCATGCACTTAGGATCCATGCACACCTCTCCGATCGAGCGAGATTTCCTGCGTCGTCGCTCGGTTTGCTTCCTTGATCAGCTGACTGCAACTCGCTTTCTCTCTCTCTCACTTCTCCTTCATTCGTTCTCTCTTTGCCTTTCTGTCACAAACAAGGAGACGATATTTATATCTATATCCACATCTGCGATTATCTACCTATATTATCAACATTATTAATGTCATTATCATCATTATGATTTTTATATTTCCAACTTTTATTGTTGTTCTTATCGCTATCATTGTAAATTCTGTTATCATAATTGTCAAGATTGCAATCAATGACATTACAATGATGCTCATGATAAAAGTAATAATATCAGTGATAACAACAGCAACACCAATGATAACAGCAAAGATATCGACAATAAAGCAGTGTCTTGTACCTTGAGAGAAATGAAACCCGTAGCTTCGCGATTCCTCAAAGTCGTAAAGGCACAGTACAGAAAATGATTCTCCTCTGATATTTAGTTTTTGAATATTTTTTGTTCGTACTTTGTTGGGAAAGGAGTTCTGAGCACTCTGGGGACCCCCACCCCCGCCCCCCCCCACCCCCCCCCCCCCCCCCGAGGTCGAACGCGCGAGCTTTGCTTGGCTTACAGAGCGAGAGAGAGAGGGAGAGAGAGAGAGGGAGAGGGAGGGAGGGAGGGGAAGGAGGGAGGGAGGGAGGGGGGTGGAGGGAGGGGGGAGGGGGAAGGGAGGGGAGAGGTGGGAGGGTGGTGGGGGGAAGGGTGTGGAGGGGGGGGGGGAGAGGGAGGGAGGGAGGGAGAGAGAGAGAGAGATGTTCTGTTCCATTGCCTCTCACTTAGATTTTTCGCTTTGCTCCTTTTCTTCTTCATTTTTTTACCGCTCAGAGAGCAAAAGACCTTCGACCTTTTTCGCTCAGAGAGCAACAGACCTTCGACTTTCGACCTTTACTGGGATTCCCCTGATTCTCGATTTCCTGGATTATCACCGATATAACCTAATTTTGATTCCTCATTTCTCTTTCTCATAATCGAGATTAAGCCAGTTATTCAGACAATCAGGAATTCATTTCTAAATCTACTGTAAATTACTAATTATTTTTATGTGCTTTTGACTATTATCAATGCGCCCGTAGAA
>NW_028234409.1:1176961-1182073 GCF_977035675.1 Penaeus japonicus | reverse complement strand
AATGAATAGCAAACATGAATGGTAAAATAGGAACAATTTTCATGCTTTTCTTTTTCTGTGGTAACACTAACAGACACTTTGACGAATAGTGAATAGTTCTGTTGAAAAAAAAAAAAAACAAAAAAACAATCAAACAAACAAACAAACATAGAAAAGCCCCCGCCCTCCCGTAACTCCCGTCAGCCGGTAATGTCACACTGAGTTGCCAACGTGACAAGGGAACATATCGTTAGTCTTTTGCATGTTCACTTATCTAGTTGTGTCGATGGTGTTGCCAGGCTGTTCAGCGTCGGCTTTTTAAATTTTCTTTTGGATGAAATGAAAAATATGAATAATGAGACATGTTTTTTTACGAGTGAGAGTGAAAGACGTTTCGAAAATACTTTTGGAAATCTATAATGTGAATAGATTTTATGTACATTTGGGAAATAAGAGTTGCTTTCTAAGCGTTTTATCCGTTCCCTTTGATAATCACCATTTCTTATTAGAAAATGTTATTTTTATTTAACTACTCATATTCATTATAACTTATAAATTATAATAGGATAATGGACCAATAAAAAATTATGCGATTAAAGAAGGACTTCGCAGAAATACAGGCTAAGAGCCGTGCCTTTCAAAATACCCCACCAAATATGCCCTCGCTTTATTTCTCACAAAAACTCCAGATGAAAAACTCAGAGACCAAGGAACGGCACCTTTGTCTCAAACAATGCAATGGCAGTTTTGGAGCTACAGCAGTAGGGGAGAAACCAGAGGGGAAGTAGATGGCATGTGTGCGAAAGGGGGAGGGGGGGGGGGGTTGTACCTGTATGTGAGTTTTGTTTCTTTTTGCTTTTCTTGTTCGTGTTGGTCGGGATGTGGCACCGGGTTGTTTCTCTCTCATTCTCTCTCTCTCTCTCTCTCTCTCTCTCTCTCTCTCTCTCTCTCTCTCTCTCTCTCTCTCTCTCTCTCTCTCTCTCTCTCTCTCTCTCTCTCTAAGATGACGGAGATAAAGTCCTCCTTCAACGTAACAGAATCTCACGACCTCGCATTTCCCCGTCGTAGGCCTACCCACGGGGACGCATGAGACCAATTCCTCTTCTCAGGTTATATTAAACAAGACTCAGTGTATGGTGAAAGAGACCCGTCCAGTGTTCGCAGTAAAGAAAATGGGATTTCCGAAAATTAGTATTGGAACCTCGGGAATTTTCCTCGGGTGCCTTCCCCCTCCCCACCCGTCAATATAAAGAGTTTGTTTTTGGTAGGACACCATCGTTATTTTTATATTATATATTATAGTGCATATTATGTAATTTTATTAATATAAATTATCTCATTGTCTGGTCAAAAACAAATCTGTATCTTTTGCTTAAGAGACTTAAAAGATCGATTCGTATTTCATTGTATTAATTAAGTAAACATGATTCTGCCTTCGATGTGATCGTGATTAATTTGTTTTAACATTCATATTAATGATTTTATGACTATAAAAGACCTATTATGGGAAAATAATAGAGTGAATTCCAAGCATGACTTTTTTCTTTTTTAATAAGATGACGTAATTATAGACAACACATAATATTTGTATGTGGTGCTTGCTAAACTTTTCTAATGATTTGAAATGTGCATATAGTCTATCCAAATACAAAGAATGGCTGGTTCATCATTATGTGTTAGTGATTATTGCTGTGTAGTAATGCTTAACATATCAGTGCTTTCCTTCCAAACTAATGCGATTTATAAAATAAAATAATGTAATTAATAGCTGTTAATAATTATAGAAAGATAAACAAAGTAGGCTTTTTGTGAATGAACCATGAAATATAATAAATAAAATTACATTAATGTTTCAATTGCGCGCTCTCAGGTGTTGTTTACATCGATCAAGGCTACCAATATCGTCCGATCTATACGTCTTATTGAACAGGTTGGCATCACTGACAACCAAACCCACCGACACACGTTCCTTACTATCAAACATGCGGACGGGTGCCCTACACCCGACACCCGTCACATTTCCCCGACGCCCCACACCCGACAGGTTCTTTACTACGGGCCTTAGAATTAACATTACTTTCTACATGGGTGAGGAATGGCCATTAGAATTCGGCCCACTTCTTAAGAACTTGCACGCCTTATATTAATTGGATGAGGAATTAGGTTTCTTTTGATTAGCTCGTCGCAACACAAGATATTTAAATGGCACGTTACTGTCATATTGATATTTGTGATGAAGATATAACCGAAACGCGTCAATCTTTTGTAATAGAAGTTTTCCAGTCTCATATATACCATTTGCTTTTTGTTATCATTATACAAACGTACACTATGTAGTGTTCAATAGTGTATCAATAAGATTGTTTATAAAGTTATTTATCAATAATACTATGTAGTCTCTGTCAGTTGATGAAGCATCAATCACCTCTGACGAAGTTAATTGAAAGGTTTTATAAAATCAGATTAAAGTTGCACATAAATATCAATCCATAACTGATGTTTTATTTTAACAAAGGTACAAACAGACACTGCGTTTTCTCAGACTGTGACGTTTTGCATCTACCAATCGCCAGTTATTCCCTCCTCTCATTCCGAAAGGAATGTTCAAAGTACTACTTCCTCCGAACCTTACTCTCCAAGCAAAGACTTTTCAATGTCACCGCCAGGAGAGTCGTTCTAGCGTGTAGAAAGAACTTGCGATCAGACTTTTTTTTCTTTCTTTTTAATTCTACTGGATGTCATTTTGCTCTGACATTTCAGAATAGATTTGTTTTCTTGCTTTCAGAACTTTCTCCTACAATTTGTATGTGTGTGTGTGTGTGCGCGCGTTTCTGTATGTGTGAGTCAGTCAGTCACTCAGTCGTTGTTGGTGGGTATATGTGTATCATAGAACCAGTGTTATTGGCGTTCGTACATATGGAACACTCATTTAATTCTTGAAATGTTAAAATTAATTGTTAATAATAACAAAAACGCAATCGACTCTATTGCAGCATCAATCTAGCAACTAAATAGATGGCCCTCTTTCCCTGACATCATTCGAGAAATGTTTGATTGGCTTCCCGCAACTTCGTAGATCTCGCAGCCTGTGTTTTGTTACTGCTGACAGTGGCAACGCACTTGGGCGTCATGCGGAACGAACGACTTTGGAAACGTTCAGCCAATTCCCAGCTGTCGCTCCGTTCTGCATGCAGAGCTTGTGGAAAGCGCGACCAATATTGAGGTAGATCGAAGCGGCAAAGAAAGGAAGGAGACAGGGGAGAGGGGGAAACCTTAAATTCAGGTTTATCTTATGTATAGAATAAACGTGTCCAATGGTTATATAAATATCGATCAAAAAATATTTTAGTACCCCTTTATTCGTAAAAGTTCTGTTAGATATACCCTTAATGCAATATAGCTTGACAAGCAGCGATAAAAGTTTAAAATATCTAAATAATTTACTCAAATTTAATTTACATAATGAATTCGTTCTTGGAATTCACACAGTAAAGAATAACTTGATTTTTTTTTTCCACCAAAGTAATAACATATATCTCCCCAGGTAGCTGTTCCTGACACCTCTGCCCCGTGGCGGACCCTAAAGTACTTAGACTTATTGTCTGAAAACCATTTCCAATGTCATCGCTATCCCCTTCTCCACACACTATTCATACTGAACTCAAATGGACAAACTTATGATTCCCACTGACGTAAATGGCCAAACGCTGGAAGAAAGTTGAAAGTTCATCCCAGTTTTGTGGAGGAATAAATCTATCTTTCTGACAGAAGAAAAGGGACTCTGTGACTTCATACACAGTTGCGCCGAGAAAGTGCATAAGAACATATTTACGATTCGCTTGAAAATGCAGTATATACTCTATGACTAACCATTAAAGAGAATAATTGGTAATAAGATTATTCAGTCTGAATATGACGATGAAAATCAATCTACAAAAAAGCAAACTAAAGCAATAAGATTTGTAAATACTAATAGGACTGGTTTTGTAAATCTAAACTGTACATCAACAGTTCATATCAAGACCAATAATGCAAATTTACAAAGGAAACCTTTCGATTTTCAATGATATATAACTTCTATAAATGAAGACAAATATTCAAATGTCCCAAACACTATATATTTTCCCTTGGAAACTGCAACACAAGCATTGTTCGAAGGAAGGCAACATCCATCATCTAAACGATACAGTTTTATTACGACAGCCGCCAAGGAGACTCATTACAGCATGGCAATAACGACTTTTGGGGCTGCAGAATAGTTTGTTATATATATATATATATATATATATATATATATATATATATATATATATATATATATATATATATATATATATATATATATACATATATATATACATATATATATATACATATATATATATATATATATATATATATATATATATATATATATATATATATATATATATATATATATATATTCTTTATTCGCTGTCTCTCCGCTATATGACCAGCGATTTTATTTCAAAATAACCCATTGGTTATTCTAACCTATAAACACATCATTAAGTATTATTCTAACCTATAAACACATCATTAAGTAGTTAATTTTGAGGGGAGGGGAGGGGGTGACGTAACTAATACCATTTAGGAGGGAGAACCAAATCCAAGCATCAAATAAAAAGTACCTTGGTTGACAACGAAACAGGGCGGTACTTTACTTGCAAACAATGCACGGCATTCTTTTTTATCTACAGCTTTGTATGCCGAATAAATGTGTGTGTGTACATATATGATATATACATATCTATCTAGCAATCTGCCTGTCTATGTATCTATCTAGATTATATGAACGTGTGTGTGTGTGTGTGTGTGTGTGTGTGCGCTATTGTTGGTGGGTGTGTATATCGACGGCAATGCAACCCCATCTCTTTGCCAGGACAGAAAGATGTCCAATATTTCCGTCTTCTCTTTCGCAATCTGCTGTGTGATGAGTGACCAGAACTCAGAAGGAAAGTCACCTTGCAAAAGCCAATAACAGAGAGTGATATTTATCATGTTGCATTTTAAATGATTCCTTTTCCAATACGTTAATCGATTCATTGCACTTCCGTGTTTTTGTTGATTCTGATTGACAGAGCGTGACGTGGAGAACTGACAGGCTTGCTC
>NW_028234409.1:1166961-1171961 GCF_977035675.1 Penaeus japonicus | reverse complement strand
ATTCACTGTCCATATTGAAGAGTCACTTTCAATGAGAACTCATTCAAAAAGTTGTATTTGTTAAATGTACGCCAATATTATCTAATTTTCGTAAATCAAAATGATTCCGTTCGATCACATAGCATGCGACCGATGGCATGCAAGCGATCGCTTTATCTCCACTGTTTATGGAATATTCGGATGCAAGTCTATGTTTATTTCGATGCAATGGATTTGCAAATCCGCATTTATTTATATAAGTGTTCTATAAATAAATTATTTTGATTGTACTCATCCATTCTATTCCTGGTTTTAAAGTATGGCGTTCGGCTTTCCGCATTCAGCTACATATTTTTGGTATTTCAATAGCAATGTATTCATTGAATAGCAGAATGCAACGATTTGATTGCCTCGTGATAAAGGTAGTTGCTTTGGCCAGAATCTCCTGTGAAAAAATAGAAAAGAGGACAGTGTTTTCGAGGATATAATTCGTAAATCTCCTTAATGAAAGCGGAGCGGTCTCATGCGCCATAAAGGTCGTGCTCACTTTTCCAATTAAGCGAGAATTTCCTGCATCGTCGCTGTGTTTGCATTCTTGATCAGCTGACTGCAACGCCTCTCGCTCGTGGCCTGATTAACATTCTTGGCGACTGAGGATCTGCAACGCCTCTAGTTCGTGGCCTAATTAATATTCTTGGCGACTGAGGATCTGAAACGCCTCTAGTTCGTGGCCTAATTAATATTCTTGGCGACTGAGGATCTGCAACGCCTCTAGTTCGTGGCCTAATTAATATTCTTGGCGACTGAGGATCTGCAACGCCCTAGCGCCGACTGCAGAATGGAATCAGAGAGAGAGAGAGAGAGAGAGAGGGAGGGAGGGAGAGGGAGAGGGAGAGGGAGAGGGAGAGGGAGAGAGAGAGGGAGAGGGAGAGGGAGAGGGAGAGGGAGAGGGAGAGGGAGGGAGGGAGAGGGAGAGGGAGAGGGAGAGGGAGAGGGAGAGGGAGAGGGAGAGGGAGAGGAAAGAGGGAGAGGGAAAGGGAAAGGGAAAGGGAAAGGGAAAGGGAAAGGGAAAGGGAAAGGGAAAGGGAAAGGGAAAGGGAAAGGGAAAGGGAGAGGGAGAGGGAGAGAAAGAGAAAAAGAAACAGAAAGAGAGAGAGAGAGAGACTTATTGACCAAACTGCTTTCAAGCAAACCCAATGACGTTAGCCTTCCTCCTTATATCTAAACACACGCATATCTCTCTCAAACAGATACAAGAAGCAAGCAACAGCTCAGGCATGGCGATGGAGTTCCCACACGAGCAACAGCACAAGACAAGGACGACCTCCCATCGGCCGTCTCAGGTGAGGCTCCTCGCCCGCCGCCACAGTCCCATCGGTGGGTTTCACTTCGACTCGCTGTGTGGGCGTCATGCCAATGGCGAGGCCGCCTCAGGTGAGGCTCCTCGCCCGCCGCCGCAGTCCCATCGGTGGGTTTCACTTCGACTCGCTGTGTGGGCGTCATGCCAATGGCGAGGCCGCCTCAGGTGAGGCTCCTCGCCCGCCGCCGCAGTCCCATCGGTGGGTTTCACTTCGACTCGCTGTGTGGGCGTCATGCCAATGGCGAGGCCGCCTCAGGTGAGGCTCCTCGCCCGCCGCCGCAGTCCCATCGGTGGGTTTCACTTCGACTCGCTGTGTGGGCGTCATGCCAATGGCGAGGCCGCCTCAGGTGAGGCTCCTCGCCCGCCGCCGCAGTCCCATCGGTGGGTTTCACTTCGACTCGCTGTGTGGGCGTCATGCCAAGGGCGAGGCCGCCTCAGGTGAGGCTCCTCGCCCGCCGCCGCAGTCCCATCGGTGGGTTTCACTTCGACTCGCTGTGTGGGCGTCATGCCAGTGGCGAGGCCGCGTTGTGATATGCCCGACGGGGCTTTGGGAATACAAGAGAGCTGGTGTGTGTGTGTATGTCCGTACGAAACCATGTTTTTATATATTTGCAAAAACTGTGTTAGAAAGAGAAATATACTAATTAGCACGTTTTATTTTTACTTATTTTAACATCCGAGGAAGATCGACTTTGTATCTCGTTTGCATTCACATGTGCATTTTGTTTTATGGAGAATTCTTTTCAGTTCTTTCTAAAATGACCATCGCATTTTTATGTCAACATTATAGAAATTTCCAGTAATAAAGTAAATGAAAAACGAAAAATATGAAAACCGATTCACACTTAAAATTAGGCCGAGAAAATCGCCGGGAAAAAAGTAACAATAAGTATCTTTCTTCGCCCAAAAATAATCTCAACAGAAAGTTCATGAGCAAGATAATCATGAAAATATTTCCTTCTGCCGACTAGGCTAATTTGCAAAAATAAAATTAAAATGAAAGGGAGGGATGCAATTCTGAGAGTTTATGAACGGTTCCAAGAGCCGCTGTTAACTCTTGCGAAAAGTGTCACTTGCTCAGCAGAGCAGACGCGAGTCAGAGTAAAGACAATGATGTTCACAGACTAATGATGAGGATCAAAATAATTATCGGGATATATATATATATCTATATATATATATAAATATATATATATATATATATATGTATATACAAATATACATATATATATATACATATATATACATACATGTATATATATATATATATATATATATATATATATATATATATATATATATATATATATATATATATATATATATATATATATTAATCTAGTAAGTGTGATTGTGTCTACATATGTGTATCTATCTATCTGTCTATTTATTTATCTATTTATCTATTTATTTATCTATCTATCTATCTATATGTATATATATATATATATATATATATATATATATATATATATATATATATATTGTGTGTGTGTGTGTGTGTGTGTGTGAGTGTGTGTGTGTGTGTTTATGTATGTATGTGTGTATGTATGCATGTATATATGTACATATGTATGTATAAATGTATATATGTATATATGTATATATATATATATATATATATATATATATATATATATATATATATATATATATATATATATATATATATAAATATATATATATACACATACATACACACACTATATATATATATATATATATTTATATATATATATATATATATATATATATATGTATATATATATATATATATATATAAATGCATACACGCATAAACACACACACACGCATATATATATATATATATATATATATATATATATATATATATATATATATATATATATATATATATATATATATATATACATATACATACATACATACACACACACACACGCATATGTAAATGTATATATATATATCAAATATATATATATCTATATATATATATATATATATATATATATATATATATACATATATACATATATACATATATACATACATATGTACATATATACATGGATACATACACACATACATACATACATAAACACACACACACACACACACACACACACACACACACACACACACACACATATATATATATATATATATATATATATATATATATATATATATATATATATATATATATATATATATATATAGTAAATCAGTATTCGTTGCCCTTTCATGTCTGCCTGAAAGTTATATTCTTTTACGAGACTCCAATATCGCCGGTTCATTATGAAAATGCATATTTAAAGGTACTTCATACTGTTAAATTCTCTTGTTCGGAATATACATCTATTCCTTATTTTCCTTATGTATGTCGCATGATTACTTGATTTATTGATAAGTGATCATTGTTATAATGACTATTATTTTCATAAATGGGTGTTAGCAAAGTTCAATAAATGTAAGAACTCAGAGGTTAGATATAGCAATCCTAGTGTTATCTTTCATAACCTATTGTCTTTGAATTTCAAAGCGGCTATAAGAATCATTGATCTATTTTTGGAAATGCTCAATTAACTACACGCATAGCACAAAGGTATCAACTTTACTGCCAGTGTCATGCATGGTTCAGGATCAGGGGAAATCTATGCAGCGTCTTATGCAATCACCCTTTGCTTTGCCAATACGGTCAGTAGAATCAAAGGTCTCATCGCTGGAATTGTGTTCCCTCCTCGTAGTGATGTATGAGGCCTTATGCGTAAATAACCAAAAACTAAAATACGGAATACACATGCATCAACATGGTCAGAATTACGATAGCCGTAAATTACTACAGCCATGGAAACGTGACGTCACAAATCTTCGGTAGTTACCCGTAATGCAGAAGAATTTCGGTAACCTGGAAGCAGTCTCATTTGTCTACCTCATATTAAATGATGATAGGTATTTTCGATAAGCATTATGTAAGGCAGTGGTTCTCAACCTTTTTGGCCCGCGACCCCCCAGACAATATTGGTAGAGACTCGTGACCCCCGCCTTCCCCCGAAGTGCTTCTGACACACACACACACACACACACACAGTACATGCCTATGCCCCGGATCATAACAACATAATCGCAACAAATAAGATAAAATAAATATTTAAAATACACATTTATTACTTTTTGGTTTTACATTAACTGAAATGAGAATAAGGTTTTGGAATATGCGAGCTACAGCTAGACATCATGAAATGTTACTATAGAATCACTATAAAAAGAATAAGATTATGAAATTGCATGTTTAATTTTTCTATATTACATATATATATGAATAAGAAAAATACAATCTTTTGAGACAAAATATGCAAAGCAATACGGTATATTTTTTTTAACATCATCTCGCGACCCCCCAAAAGCATCTCGCGACCCCTAGGTTGAGAACCACTGATGTAAGGTATCAAAATTATATTACTACAATCATTAACCTTAAGTTGTAAATCCCGAAATTATTTATATCACAATTACTGATGACATGGCGTATATCTAGGGTTCTCAAATGGAGGGGGTGGGGAGATAATCTATTTTTTTCTGGAAGGTACGATAAATATGTCAGATGTAATCGTCTTTCCGTTCATGACGCAACTGTTCTTCGAGGATTCCGTCGGCGTTTGCCAGCTGTCTGTGATGG
>NW_028234409.1:1146961-1159461 GCF_977035675.1 Penaeus japonicus | reverse complement strand
TCGTTATGTGTGGTGGATGAGCAAGAGTGAATCTGCCACTCGTTATGTGTGGTGGATGAGCAAGAGTGAATCTGCCATTCGTTATGTGTGGTGGATGAGCAAGAGTGAATCTGCCACTCGTTATGTGTGGTGGATGAGCAAGAGTGAATCTGCCACTCGTTATGTGTGGTGGATGAGCAAGAGTGAATCTGCCACTCGTTATGTGTGGTGGATGAGCAAGAGTGAATCTGCCACTCGTTAGGTGTGGTGGATGAGCAAGAGTGAATCTGCCACTCGTTATATGTGGTGGATGAGCAAGAGTGAATCTGCCATTCGTTATGTGTGGTGGATGAGCAAGAGTGAATCTGACACTCGTTATGTGTGGTGGATGAACAAGAGTGAATCTGACACTCGTATTGTGTGGTGGATGAACAAGAGTGAATCTGACACTCGTTATGTGTGGTGGATGAGCAAGAGTGAATCTGCCACTCGTTATGTGTGGTGGATGAGCAAGAGTGAATCTGACACTCGTTATGTGTGGTGGATGAGCAAGAGTGAATCTGCCACTCGTTATGTGTGGTGGATGAGCAAGAGTGAATCTGCCATTCGTTATGTGTGGTGGATGAGCAAGAGTGAATCTGCCACTCGTTATGTGTGGTGGATGAGCAAGAGTGAATCTGCCACTCGTTATGTGTGGTGGATGAGCAAGAGTGAATCTGCCATTCGTTATGTGTGGTGGATGAGCAAGAGTGAATCTGCCACTCGTTATGTGTGGTGGATGAGCAAGAGTGAATCTGCCACTCGTTATGTGTGGTGGATGAGCAAGAGTGAATCTGCCACTCGTTATGTGTGGTGGATGAGCAAGAGTAAATCTGCCACTCGTTATGTGTGGTGGATGAGCAAGAGTGAATCTGACACTCGTTATGTGTGGTGGATGAGCAAGAGTGAATCTGCCACTCGTTATGTGTGGTGGATGAGCAAGAGTGAATCTGCCACTCGTTATGTGTGGTGGATGAGCAAGAGTGAATCTGCCACTCGTTATGTGTGGTGGATGAGCAAGAGTGAATCTGCCACTCGTTAGGTGTGGTGGATGAGCAAGAGTGAATCTGCCACTCGTTATATGTGGTGGATGAGCAAGAGTGAATCTGCCATTCGTTATGTGTGGTGGATGAGCAAGAGTGAATCTGACACTCGTTATGTGTGGTGGATGAACAAGAGTGAATCTGACACTCGTATTGTGTGGTGGATGAACAAGAGTGAATCTGACACTCGTTATGTGTGGTGGATGAGCAAGAGTGAATCTGCCATTCGTTATGTGTGGTGGATGAGTAAAAGTGAATCTGCCATTCGTTATATGTGGTGGATGAGCAAGAGTGAATCTGCCACTCGTTATGTGTGGTGGATGAGCAAGAGTGAATCTGCCACTCGTTATATGTGGTGGATGAGCAAGAGTGAATCTGCCATTCGTTATGTGTGGTGGATGAGCAAGAGTGAATCTGCCACTCGTTATGTGTGGTGGATGAGCAAGAGTGAATCTGACTCTCGTTATGTGTGGTGGATGAGCAAGAGTGAATCTGCCACTCGTTATGTGTGGTGGATGAGCAAGAGTGAATCTGCCACTCGTTATGTGTGGTGGATGAACAAGAGTGAATCTGACATCAGCCGCGTCCATTTTCACATCTAGTTTGCTGGCGGTTCACTGAGTTTCCGGCCGTGGGATTCGTTGCCAGTGAGGAAAGGAAGAGTACAGGGCCTGGCAGACATTTTCCTGGAAGTTATTTTCCTTTGTGTTTGATCTCGGGATGAGAATCTGAGCGTGCAGCCGGGAAAACATAATTCATATCTGGCATTCAGCGCTGCTCACACACACATACACAAAATAGCTCAATTCGCTTACAATAAATGTGTGAAAACTCAGATAAAAATGTTGCGATTGCATATAGGCCAAGCTAATCTGTTTAGATGATCATTGATATTAATAAATAAATGTAGTATTGGCTTGATATCTAAGTTTAATGTGCATACTCCTGCATGTGAATGCGTGTGCGTTTTTGTTTTGTTTTTTCATCTGTGTATCTACCTATTTACATATCAGCCTACATATATAATATATGTTAGTCAGTCAGTGTATATACCTTATTTATTAATAAATCCACTGATTTTTTTTCTATCCATCTTTATATATGTTTGCAAAGACGCCTTCCACCTGCCTCCGTGCCGCAGAACCTCTTCCTCACAAAAAACATTTTGTCCGAAAGTTTGCGAATCGGTTTCCTGCTGATTTGGCAGATACCTTGTTAGGGAAATCTCGGCAGGTTTTCTCCGTTAAACGTCTTTAATGTTCACGAGTTTTTTTTTTTTTTCATTTTTTATCTATCTTTATAGATTTAGAGACGTTGGAAAATCTTTATGTTGCTACGAACCTTAAGGTTCCAATCAATTCGTTTTCATCTGTTCTGCGATGCGCGCGCACACATACACTTCGTATTTACACACACACACACACACATATATATATTTACATATATATATATATATATATATATATATATATATATATATATATATATATATATATTTATATATATATATATATTTATATATATATATATATATATATATATATATATATATATATATATATATATATATATATATATATATATATATATAATCACAACGAAGATTTTAACTTAAATACAGTATATATACAGTAACATTGGCTAGCAATGGATTTTGACGCGAAAGGAAAAAAAGAATCAGACTGCATGACACGACCGATTCGAAGGCACTGACCCGCGGCCATCCTTGTGTATCTCGGGGCGTCGAGGGCGTCGAGGGCGTCCCCGAGCAATCTCCTTCAGTTTCCAGTTTTCTGTGAGTGGATTATTTTGTGATGGATAACCTTTTATGACCCTTTAGTCTGAATGACTAAATACACGAGGAATAATTCGTAGGCGTATTGTGTAATGAAGACAGAGCGGTTTCAGCTTTAACTAAGATAATGCCACCCATGAAAGGCAAACGCGAAAGGTTTACAGGCAAAGTAAGCTCAGTAAACCAATCTCCGCATAATTTATACTACAGATAATCATAATAATAAATGCAATATGGTATGGTTATCACACTTGACGATGCTTTTAGAGCTCAGTACATTTATTTTCTCTCTCTTTCTCTCTCACTCACTCTCCAATTCTCTTTCTCTCACTCACTCATTATCTCTCTCTCTTTCTGTACATGTCTGTCGATCTCTCTGGTTCTATAGTTGTAGAACTATATAAAAATATCCTTTTACTTTTTATCAACGCCGAGACATACCTCTCAAGAACAACCGCCATCACACGACCCCGCTCGCTAATTCATGTCACCGGCAAAACGATCGGCGGCCGAATTGACAGCACAAATACATTCGCCGGACTAAACTCCACACACTCTGATCCCGGACAGCCTTGGGCATATCTGGCCTGGCCTCTTATGTGGTTGACAACTGGACTCCACACACTCTGATCCCGGACAGCCTTGGGCATATCTGGCCTGGCCTCTTATGTGGTTGACAACTGGACTCCACACACTCTGATCCCGGACAGCCTTGGGCATATCTGGCCTGGCGTCTTATGGGGTTGACAACTGGACTCCACACACTCTGATCCCGGACAGCCTTGGGCATATCTGGCCTGGCCTCTTATGTGGTTCACAACTGGACTCCACACACTCTGATCCCGGACAGCCTTGGGCATATCTGGCCTGGCCTCTTATGTGGTTCACAACTGGACTCCACACACTCTGATCCCGGACAGCCTTGGGCATATCTGGCCTGGCCTCTTATGTGGTTCACAACTGGACTCCACACACTCTGATCCCGGTCATCCTTGGGTATATCTGGCCTAGCCTCTTATGTGGTTCACAACTGGACTCCACACACTCTGATCCCGGACAGCCTTGGGCATATCTGGCCTGGCCTCTTATGTGGTTCACAACTGGACTCCACACACTCTGATCCCGGACAGCCTTGGGCATATCTGGCCTGGCCTCTTATGTGGTTCACAACTGGACTCCACACACTCTGATCCCGGACAGCCTTGGGCATATCTGGCCTGGCCTCTTATGTGGTTGACAACTGGACTCCACACACTCTGATCCCGGTCAGCCTTGGGCATATCTGGCCTGGCCTCTTATGTGGTTCACAACTGGACTCCACACACTCTGATCCCGGACAGCCTTGGGCATATCTGGCCTGGCCTCTTATGTGGTTCACAACTGGACTCCACACACTCTGATCCCGGACAGCCTTGGGCATATCTGGCCTGGCCTCTTATGCGGTTCACAACTGGACTCCACACACTCTGATCCCGGTCAGCCTTGGGCATATCTGGCCTGGCCTCTTATGTGGTTGACAACTGGACTCCACACACTCTGATCCCGGTCAGCCTTGGGCATATCTGGCCTGGCCTCTTATGTGGTTGACAACTGGACTCCACACACTCTGATCCCGGACAGCCTTGGGCATATCTGGCCTGGCCTCTTAAGCGGTTCACAACTGGACTCCACACACTCTGATCCCGGACAGCCTTGGGCATATCTGGCCTGGCCTCTTATGTGGTTCACAGCTCGGGCTCAGCGGACAAAACCACAGGCGATGGACGCGGCGCTTTGTCTGCGTCGAGGTTAATTTCGAAAAGGGGAAACTAGTACAGCATTTTTTTTTTTTTTTTCTTTTCTTTTCTTTTCGAAGTTTTGTATTATTTAAAGTGCGTTAAGATTACGCAAAATTTGATATTGTTGGTAATACTTGAAGTACATATGTAATTGATGCGAAATACTGGCGAGTCGAGAAGATGGGTCCTTCATTTGGTAGTTAATGTAACGCGATGGAAATTGCATTCAAGTTATGAGTGTGTGTTTAGGTATATATATGTCCAAGTATATGTGTACGTAGATGAATCTTAGTGTATGACTCACTCACACACTCTCTCTTTCTTTTAAATGGAATGTGTGTAGAAGAGGGGGAGTGTTGTACTTGAGCGTGTTGGTCGGTATGTGTTACGGGGTTATCTGTATGTCATGAAAAAAAACAAAAAAAAAAACAATATAATAATAAAAAGGAAGTGATAAAAACGACAGTAGGTTAACGGTTATTTGCAACAGCAAAGCCAAGTAAAATAGTTTATTATAATTTCAAATAACAAACCTAAAACCTACGCTATTAGAATATATTTGTAGAAAATAAGAGTACATATGGTGAAAAAATGAAAAATTTTGCGTTCGATTTCCATGTATGCCATCAAATAGTGGCATTGTTGATTTGCATTTAGAAAATTATACAAAGAGTGGGGATGATTGCAAAATCAGGGAGGTCCATTATGCTTTTCCATTTACGCTTTGTAAGTGTATTTCATTATTCAAATTTGGAAAACGTGTTTATCGTGTATAGCGTTTAATGACTGCTATGTACAACGCATAATCATTTTACTACAGTTGATAGTATGATATAGAAAAATGACTTGATAACGTTCACCACATCATTAAATCTTAAAGCAACTATATAGTAAACGTTCATTATAATGACGAGACAAAAATGTATTTATTGCAGGTGTTGAAGGTGACACTGGTAACGCCAGCTGTTCGATGTCATTGATGACGAGGCATGAGGCTTGTGTGTTCACGTATAGTTTATCTGCCTTTATCCCTCTCTGTCTTTCTTATCATTTAGTCATATATACTGCACATATATATACAAAGATGGGTATGCAATGTCTGTATAATGTATATACATGCCCTAGATATACATACATAATAATCAAACACACACACACACGCATATTATATATATATATATATATATATATATATATATATATATATATATATATATATATATATATATATATATATATATATATATATATATATATAACAAGAAAGAAGGCGAGGCTCCAAGCACTCCAGGTCCTGACTGACTGCATTCTGCACTCGGAAGAATTCCCGGAAGAGCTTCGAGATTTCGGTGTTGAGTGGCAGTGCATCGCAAGGCAGTTAGATCTGTGGTAATTATTTGATTTATATCTATCTAGGTTTGATTTGGAAGGTTTTGAGTTCACTCCTATAAATAGATAGGAAGTTTATTTCCTAGACCGGGTTAGTTCATGCTCGAATAATTAGTACAAGGGTATTATAACAATACATGATTACTTGACAATTAATGCCGGCAAAAGGGTAGAGCGAAACAAACTTGTTGATGAAGATACGTGAATTCCCTCCGACTGTCGAGTGTTTGTTGAACCATCGAAAGGGAATTAACGTCCTTGTTTGATTCCGTTGAGCAGTTGACTCGCGGACATTAGTGAAATGGAAAGCATGTTGGTGTGTGGTGAGCCAGTTTGTCATAGGTGAGGTAAGAAGGGCCGAGTCAGTTAAGCGCTCCGGCCGAATGTTTAAATGGCAACAATCAAGATATTCTTCCTCGGAGGCCATGCTCGACAAGCCATTGAGTTTATTGATTGCTCGATGAGGAATGAGTCTCGCAGTGATGCTTAATATAAGCTTACTACAACTGAACGAAAGGACGATAACGTCTCGAGTGCGCAATTAACTTACTGTACTTTTCTTTAATAAATGACATAATATCACACACCTCCAGAAGGAGGGTAACGGCTCGTCAGCAGTACTTTTGAATATAGTTAATTTTTTTTACTAATCCCTATGAACTCTTTTTGATAATCAATATTTTTTTTCAATTAACATATACTGACAGACCATTATATTTAAGTCAAGAAATGTGCAATAAGCCAGATAAACAAGCCAGTGCTTCCAAATTACCCAAATTCCAATAGTACACGCAAAGCCACCCAAGATTTATACCGTTGGTAAACAGTAACGTCGTTTACCAGACCGATGCGTACATATGTACGCTTGTGTGCGTACATATGTACATGTCTGCATGTTCATGTGTGCCTGCATGGAACACCTGCCGATAGACATGGATAAAATAACCCCCTCCACAAAAAAGTTCAAATAAATAATTACCAAATGAGTAAAATATAAACAAAAAGCAAATCTCACAAAATATACAATTAATTATTTCTTCATCGTTTCCATTCCATATTCAATTTACTTAATGTGTTTTGATGAATAAAACGATAAGAATGATGATTACCAAAAGATTATATGAAAATCATGATAAGGATAAACAAAAGCAGCAATAGAAAAGAAGAAGAAAAAAAACAGTAATAGGGATAATAATCATAACCGTCAAAACAACAAAGAAAATAGCGATGACAATCAATCAAAAGACCAAAGCCATCAATCAAATGAAGTAATCCTAATCATATTCAGAGGACATGTAATTGTGACGCTAAACCTTAAAATTATTGGGAAAAACAAAACAGAGTTCAATTACTCCCCAAGTTCATCAGAAACCTAAAACAGAAACTATTCTACCCATTACCAACGAACAAAATTCTCTGGTGTCCATAGGTCTGGTGTTTTCAATACCCTTGGTTCTTAAAAGTTAAAAGTCGGGAGTAGCGGGTTAATATTGGAGAGGGAGTATCGGGTTAACTAGGAGTTGAACTTGGGTGTATCGTGGCTGAAAAAAACACTGCCATAGGTGAAAGCTAACGCTATGAAACGTGGTGATTCCTGACACCATCCAAACGCCACCATTGTTTCCAGCGCTTTGACAGGACGACAGCATAAGAAGGGTTTACTTAGCCCACTGCCCTAAGGATATTGCCAAAGCATGCTGTTCACATTCTCATTCCTGTTTAATTAATTCATTTCATAACTTTAATTTCTTTATCTATTTCAGTATCTCTCAGACATAATATGCACGCTAATTAGTAAAAGTAAAACAAAAAAATTATACAAATAGATGTTCTTAAATCGGTGATTGACGTTAACGCCATCTAGTGAGAGAGATGCACACTAAAATGTATGTGTGAGTTTTCCCATTTTTTCTATTTAGTCTTTGATCCAAAGTAGGTTAAATAACACAAATTATACAGCACACCAAGTATACATGTTGAAGCATTACTTTAGTTTGAACATATTATCTGTTATTAATCAATTCACGCGTTGACACACGACTTCATTTATTCATTTTCAGCATTAGCGATCTTTTTCCCTTACCATATATTGTATTTTGTTAGAATAATAATTGGAAGATACAATTTATAGCATTTAAGAGACAACTAAAGTCCTCAGTAGAATTGGTATATATTTTATCAATTTTAGTTTCTCCTAATTCTTTATATGAGGTAGCTAGCTGTTATTTTAGTTTTTCTCCTGCTCATCTTCTTTCGAGAATCCCGACTCTCCACTTTCTCTCTGTATTTGTACAATAATGTAACTAGCAAAGGGTTACGCCTTCCACCTCTCATCATCTCCCACTAATTCTTCATTTTAGGTAGCTAGCTGCCATCTTAGTTCTTCTCCCGCTCTTCTTTCGAGAATCCCGATTCTCAACTTCTCTCTTACTACTACTATTACTACTACAATAATGTATCTAATCAATTTAAAAATTATATTACTTATGTAAACTATGCAATCATTAATGGAGAAATTCTTGGGAACTAATGATGCAACTGAGTATTTTCGTATAGTGCTTTCAGTGTAACTCGCCATTCATATGAAGAGTTATTAGAGGTAACAAGATATTTGTGTTCAAGAAAGTTTTGCAAGAAAACATTCCTGGATCACCGGTGGAAACAGATTAAGACATGAATGATACACTTGTTTTCTGATGAAGGACGTCAAACGTGTATTAAATCTGTCGCATCATCTTCATTATTCGTCTGTTCGGTATCATCATGATGCCTAGTTATGGCCTTGCATTCATATGATTCTCTTTATTCCCGTCGATAACAGGATTGTTTCAACGTTACAGTACATTACGGACGGTGTTCTTGATTAAGCACTCAGTAGTGTGCAATATATATATATATATATATATATATATATATATATATATATATATATATATATATATATATATATATATATATATATATATATATATATATATATATATATATATATAATATATATAATATATATATATATATATATATATATATATATATATATATATATATATATATATATATACGAATATGTATATATATATATATATATATATATATATATATATATATATATATATATATATATATATATATATATATATATATATATATATATATATATATATATATATAAAGAGCGGGAGAGAGTATCTTAGATTCAAAATATCTTACAAGACCGTGCAGAGCAATAACATGCATGATGTGTTTCTTTCCCTCAGCCTCTTTCCTTGACTGCCGCCAAACACGCTCTCATCTCCAAAGAAATTGCAAGAAGCACATCTTGTGTATCTCTGTTTATTTTAGCAGGAAGGGAAGGGAAAGGAAGAGGTAGTTGTAGCCTGTACCGGAAACGCCACACCGCTCGCCGCTGCATCAAAGAAATTGATCATTTTTAAAAGAAAGAAGGCATCAATAATCCCTCCGCCCCCTGTCTCCCTCTCTCTTTCTATTTTAATCGCAGAGAAAGGGAGGACGAAAAAGGTTTCAACATAATCACCATCATTTTCATCCCCATCATAACACAATAAAAGGCAGGAAACCATATCACAAAAGCCACAAGGATTCCACATCCGAAGACACAGACGATCCCGCCTCCAGAGGCTTCTCTCGCCGCCGGACGGGAAGTCTTTCCTTCGCGAACCTCGTCTCCGGCGAACTCCCTCGGAGGGAAGGAGGTTCTCTCGCCGCCGGACGGGAAGCGAGCGAAGTCTTTCCTTCGCGAACCTCGGCTCCGGCGAACTCCCTCGGAGGGAAGGAGGTTCCTGCTGGTGCTCCTTAACCCTTAAGGATTGATTGTGCGGCTGAAAGAAATAGAGAAAGAAATACTCCTGCAAACTTTTCAATCAACATCTGAACCCGGAGTTTTTGTTATCCTCTTCGTTACAAATGCCCAGAAAGGAAAGCAAACTCATATTTTCCACCAACGTATAATCGGAATAATGGCGCAGAGTATTTCTGTGATTCTCCGGTGGCGGAGGAACCAAGTAGGCCGGTTGTCGCTGCGGAACCAAAGGTGTGAGTCGGTCTGCGGTTCTCTTCATGGAAGGAAACGTGTGTGTGTGTGTGTGTGTGCGCGCCATGTACGTGTACATGTGTATGTATATGTGAATACACACACACACACACACACACACACACATATATATATATATATACATATATATATATATATATATATATATATATATATATATGTATGTATGTATGTATATATATATATATATATATATATATATATATATAATATATATATATATATATATATATATATATATATATATATGTATGTATATATATATATATATATATATATATATATATATATATATATATATATATATATATATATATATATATAATGTATATATATATATAATCTATCTAATTATCTATATATATATATATATATTTATATATATATATGCATGTGCAAGTGAGTACTTTGCATCGTTTTCAAAAAATAATATTGAGGAATGCATGTCCATATTGACTTACCTGTCAATATTACCTTACCTGTTCGCCGAGCCATTGATTTTAGCGATTGTTCGACGAGGAAAGAGTCTCGCAAATGTGTTTAATATAAGGTTACGACAATTCTTTCAAGGAAAGGACGATGACATCTCGGGTGCGCAATCAATTTACTCTCCTCACTTTCCTTTAAAATATAAACTAGTGCCACCCACCTCTGAAAGCAAGTCCAACGGCTTGTCAGCAGTAGTTTTAGATAAAGAAATTTTTTATCAAAAAACTTTACTGTTTTTGGAGAAACTATATAATTCTTAAATAACATTTACTTAATCCGAGGATTGTGACTTTAAGAATCATTTACTCACGTCCCGAGACCATGTGGTATAACACGGTTTCGGTGATTATTTTGTAAGGTTTTTGTGAGTATGGTCATTCTTTTTAAACATTTTCACTATTAATCTTTGTCACAAATTTTATCATGTTAAGAGTAAAACGTAAAATATAAAAGTAAAAAGTTAAATGTAATTGATCTTTACTTTCCTTGCCTTAAGTAATTGCACTAATTAATAACGTAAATCACAACTTCCCACAATGAGAACTCCTACTAAATCATCATCACTCGCTCCGAGGGTATGAGGAAGACATATTATGATTTCCATCGCAACGTCTCAAGGGTTGCGTGCAGGGAGGATTGCACAAGCACTTGCACGAGATGAATGACGCTCTTCGCTTCTTCCGTCGGCGTTTGGCAGCTGTCTATGATGGCGCGTTGATTCACAGGCGGTTTAAGAGACGTGTCTCCGTGTTGACTGACCTAATCACTTGTTCGTTCGTCTCTCGGCCGTTTTCCTTCGAGTTTGTTTTTTGATGATTGCTGTCCATGGTTTTAAAAGTTATTTCTAATGTATATGCATGTTTGCGTAAATGAGAATTTTAGTCTGATGTTAACCTCAATAATCAAAGAGAAAACATATCCATATCCACCCTTCACGAACTCCGAGACCTGTTTGCAGTCGTCTTATCTGCATCTACGTCATCCAGGTACTCTCTCTCTCTCTCTCTCTCTCTCTCTCTCTCTCTCTCTCTCTCTCTCTCTCTCTCTCTCTCTCTCTCTCTCTCTCTCTCTCTCTCTCTCTCTCTTCCTTCCCCGCCCCCTCCCGACCTTGACTGGCTGTCTAGCTTGCAATACAGCCAGTAAACCTCCCATGGAAGAAGGCCTTCCAACTGAACGCTTGCAAAGGTCGAAGCGGAAAGGGATTTGCATAACAGTCCAAGAGAGGAAGCACACACTTACACGCATGGCATCGCATGAGCAAAAACGTTGGCTATGTAATGGAGTGCGTGTACGTATGTAGGTTAGAGGGTCAGAATAGTATGAAAGGAGAGAGTTGGTGGCAGGATGATGAAATGAAAGAGAGAGAAAATGGAGGAAGATAAAAAAAAAAAAAAAAAAAAAAAAAGCCATGTGGATGCAGGCTGTAGTAACATGAAGGGGTCAGAGGGGGAGAGTGAGGGAAGAGAATATGAAACAAAGGACAGTGAGAAGGTAGAATAATGGCATGAACTAAGCAAAATGGATGGTAAAGAAATGAAACTGGTAAAGATAAAGAGGTAAAGGAACGGAGATATAATGAGCATCAGCGACCGAATGTGATCTGCGAGCGGCGGCGCAGCCAAGTCCTGTCAGGGAACAAATTGGTAATGCTGTTAACGCCAGCTGCTCGACCTTATTGATGGCGGGGCATGTGGCTTGTTTGTTTATGTGTGGCATGTCTTTCTTTCGGGTGAATATAAATAACGGAAATATATACTGAAATCTAATTTGTCACTTTGCTACAGTCGCAATAGTTCTTTGTAAAATGAATATCAGCTTTCGTGTTTATCAAACGGAAAAGCTCAAGACTTGATAGCAGTTTTATCCACACACGCATCTCTTCCCTCCAGCACATGCATATGTATTTCCACATAGAT